>NC_045966.1:33957565-34266940 GCF_010909765.2 Amblyraja radiata | reverse complement strand
TCTAAAACATCTGCTATTCAAGTTTTATCAATTCAGTTTAATATGAACATGAGCAATACTACATCTGTTACTTCATAGACAATATTTTTATTATCCAAATAATGCCACCATGATTCATGCCATACTTCAGTAATAATGCTTTGACCTCCTCACCCTCAGAAGGCTATCTATCTGTACATCCCTTATGGCTATAGAGATTGTGATTTTTCTTTCTATGATTCAGAATTGGGTCTTTAGACCAGTTGAACATTGAAAACAATGAAACAACAATGGAATTATTGATTGTGTTAATGTATACTTACCTTCCACCTACACATTATGCATCCTTTACTGGAAATATCAAATGACAATATTGCAACAAATGTAAGGAAATCATTGGGTACTTCCCTTCAATTCTTAATGATTTTTCTCATTGAATTAAATAACATCAGGTTTACAAATGAAGGTCAAGGGATTCATTGCACAACTAAAATTCAGAATCATTTATCTTCAAAGTCCTTGGTTCATTTGAAACCATGAATTGCTTGTAACAAAGCGTCAATTGGAGCGAGTTCCTGCGCACTGGACTTGGAATATGTAACCATGAAATGATGTCCCTACTACCTGATGCAGGACTTCACTTAAGCTATCTTGACAGTGGTCTATATCCCATCCCTACTGATGTTTAGCTTGCACTTGAGGAACTGAACAATGTCATAGCAGCCATGAACTTCAATCAAGCCATCCTTAAGAGTGTGCCACCAAATACGGTCAGCACATCTCCTGTCCAAACAAAGGTTTTGAGATGCAGCATGGAAAAAAGCCCTTTGGCCTACCGAGTACGCATCAACTAATGTTCACCCATTCATTAGTTCTACCCTACATACTTACTTACTAACGTACTGCCTATTATGCCTCCTGGCATGTAGGGCAGCAACAAAGGTCCTCCATTCCTGTCTGTTCTGGGCTAACTTCTGGATACTACCCCAGGTCAGGTAGCCCTGGAAGTCCATCATGCCCAGTAGTGTTGATTCCTTCAGTTGCTGTTTCCGTAACATATTTGTTTTACGAGACAGGGTTGTTAGCCCTGTGCTCAACCTCCAACCTGGAGGACCAGTGGATCGCTCTTCATCTCGCCTCTACCCTTCGACCTATCCAGCATGGGAGATCCTAACAGGAGACGAATCTCCCGTTGGCATAGCTCTAGGGGTCAGTGAGACGCACAAGCTCCCCGACCATGACAAGGTTGCAACAACGGGGAGCTACCCTACATACTAGGGACAATTTACAGAAGCGAAATAAGCTACAAACTGCACGTCTTTGGAATGCAGAAGGAAATCGGAGCACCCGGAGAAAACAGGCGGTCATGGGGAGAACACAAACACTCAGTACAGACAGCACCCATAATACTGAACCAGGAGAATCCAGTACCGAAGGTCTTGCAGTATTGGTCTGAGGAAGCTGATGATACCATTTGTGACTGCTTTGAGTCAGCAGATGGTTCATATTTTAAGACTCTGCAGCCAATCTAAAGGAGTATGCCACTGCCATCACAACTTCATCAGTAAATGTGTAGAAGAGTGCACATCAAATAAGTCAATACTACTGTTCCCCAACCAGAACCCATGGATGAAGCATGAACTCCTTTTCCTGGAGAAGTCTAAGTCTACAATGCTCAAGTCAAACAATTCAAACCGATACAGGAAATCTATTTACAACTTTCGCAAAGACATCAAGTAAGAAATTCCAGATCAAGCTAGACCCCTGAGGTAACCATATATACATCCGTAGATTGTGGCAAGGTTTATATGCTTTTTATGGGTTACAAAGTAATTGGGCAGATTCACTGGCAACAACATACTCTCCCCAATTAGTTCAATTGCATTCCGTGTTTAGCTTAAACAGTAGGTTGGTGGATGGGCATCACCTGCCTGTTAGTCTTGAGTGTCACTGTAGCAGATGTAGGATTGTCCTCGTCAGGTACAGCAGGCAGTGAAGAAAGCGAATGGCATGTTGGCCTTTATAATACGAGGAATCAAACATAGGAGCAAAGAGGTCCTTCTGTAGTTGTACAGAGCCCTAGTGAGACCACACCTGGAGTATTGTGTGCAGTTTTGGTCCCATAATTTGAGGAAGGACATTCTTGCTATTGAGGGAGTGCAGCGTAGGTTTACAAGGTTAATTCCCAGGATGGCGGGACTGTCATACGCTGAGAGAATGGAGTGGCTGGGCTTGTACACTCTGGAGTTTAGAAGGGTAAAAGGGGATCTCATTGAAACATATAAGATTGTTAAGGGCTTGGACACCCTAGAGATAGGAAACATGTTCCCAATGTTGGGGGAGTCCTGAACCAGGGGCCACAGTTTGAGAATAAGGAGTAGGCCATTTAGAACGGAGACGAGGAAACACTTTTTCTCACAGAGAGTGGCGAGTCTGTGGAATTCTCTGCAGGTTCTCTGGATGCTTTCAAGAGAGAGCTAGATAGGGCTCTTAAAGATAGCGGAGTCAGGGTATATGGGGAGAAGGCAGGAACACGGTACTGATTGGGGATGATCAGCCATGATCACATTGAATGGCAGTGCTGGCTCAAAGGGCCAAGTGGCCTGCTCCTGCACCTATTGTCTATTGTCTAGAGTGAATCTGTGGAGAGCAACTGACTGGATGGAATCCCTAACCATGTCATCAGGAGCTGTGCAGACCAGCTGGCAGGAGTTGCACAGACATCTTTAACTTCCCATTACTCCATTCTGATGCCCCCTCCTGCTTTCTGAAGTCCACTTAGTTAGGGAATACTGCCCAAGACCACATGAAATTGCAGAAAGTTGTGGATGTAACCCAGTCCATCACACAGACCACACTACCCACATTTGACTCCATCCACATTTCATGCTGCCTTGGAAATAACAGCCAAGATAATCAAGGATCTTTGTTACCCAGTCAATCCCTCTTCTCCCATCTCCAGTAAGGTAGAAGATACAAATGGTTGAAAGCATGTACCAGCTTCTTCCCCTCTAATCAGATATCGGAACGGTTCTTCCAGAAGTATGGGCGTAGTCCCAATCTTTCAACCTACCTCACTGCAAATATTGGATTTTTTCTCTGGAACATCCATGCTACAATATTAAAAACTATATTCTGCACTCTGATATATTGCTCTCTGTTCTACTTGCTGTACTTGCTGTACTTGCATATGGCTTGATTGTGTTCATGCATAGTATTATCTGATTAAATTGCAAAGCACACAAACAAAAGCTTTTCACTGTATCTCGATACACGTGACAATAATAAACCAATACCAACAGACATTGAATCTTAATGCATTCAAATACCTGTCAACTACCAGGAACAAAAAGTGCCCCAGTCTACTTACTGGCCACTAAAATAATCATCAAAATAATAGTTCTCTCTTGCTACACTTTGTTCTTTTCTTCAGTAAGTAGCAATCATGCTAGTTTACCAACTGGAAATGACGCATCCTTAGATTGAGCTGTAATATATCCCTAATATACTAGATAGAACATTCACAACCAAATGCTTATACTGTAAGTGGTTCTCTTAGCAGCTTGAGAGGCTTTCATGGATAAAAGGACCAAACAAAACATTTTGTACCTTGGAGTGACATCACCTGATATCGTGGAAGGACCTATTCCCAATCTCCCAATCTACCTAGTTGTGGACGTTATATTATTTTAATCCGCATTTTCTCTTCAGCTGCAACACAATATTCTGTACTGTGTTTATTTTCTATTTTTGCACTATCTGTTGTACACGGATACTCACGCATGTTATGATCTCCTGTCTTTAGCTGGGATAAGGGAAAATAGATGAGGAAAAACCAAAGAGCTGAAGGAACTCAGCGGGCCAGGCAGCACCCGAGGAGGGAATGTAAAGGTGACATTTTGAGTCAGGGGCCCCTTCAGACTGAAGAAGGGAGGTCCTGACCCATGACCCACTGTGTTCCTCGTGCAACTTGTATTTTGCTCAAGATTCCAGCATCTGCAATTCCTTTGGAACTGACATATTTTATAAACCAACAGCCTTCTGCAGTTTTCTTGACTACACTTTTTCCCACCCTGGTTCTTGCAAGGACATCATCCCATACTCACAATTTCTGTCTCCACCACATTTGTCCCCAAGGTGAGGCTACAACATCCAATATGTCTTTTTCTTTGGTAAACGTTGTTTCCTCCGTGCTGTTGGAGATAGATCACTCACCTATGTCTCCTCTGTGGCCTGCAATTCTGCTCTAGCTGCCCCCCCCCCCCCCCACCCCATCCCCTCACATGAAACAACGATAGGGGTCCTGCGGTCCTTACTTTTCAACGCACCAGGCTCCGCATCCATCACTCCGTTATCTCATTCTCTGTCATTTCCCCAACCTTCAATGTGATTCCACCACTAGTTACATCTTCCCATCCTCGTCCCTTTCTGGTTTCCGTAGAGAGCACTCCCTTTGCAAATCCTCGGTTCACTCATCCCATCTCACCCAAACTGACCCATCCCAGGTACTTTCCTCTGCAACTGCAGGAAATATAACGCCTGTTTCAACACTTCTTCCATCCCATCCATCCAGGGACCCCAGCAGACTTTCCAAGTGAGACAGAGGTTCACATGCACCTCTTCTAACCTCTAATGCAATCGGTGCTTCCAATATTGTCTCCTTTACATAGGCAGGACAAAGCATATACTAAGGGACCAATTCACTGAACACTTGCGCTCGGTCGCCAAGCCCTGTTGGATCCCCTAGTTTAACTCCCCTTCCCATACTGACCATTCTTCTCTAGGCCTCTTCCAATGCGAGTGAGACCACGGGAAAACTGGAAGAATAGCATCCCTTAATTCCAGTTTGGTTGCTTACAACCCCGGCGGTATAAACATTGAATTCTCCAATGTTGCATAACACCTCCCCTCTCTTTACTATGCATCCCCCACCCCAGTGTGTACCTATTTCTATCAGTAGCCCATCTCCTTCCCCTCAACCCCCACTTCCTTTAATCTATATCCCTCTCTATGGCTTTAGATTTTACTCCTCTATCACTTCTAATCAGATACCATTTGGTCAACGGCCCATTTTGTCTCCTTTTGCTACCCTTTTGTCCCCTTTTCATCTCCAGCCTTTGTCCACCCATCTGCCAATCAAAACTTCCCTCACATATGTAAGGCTTTGTCTCACTCCCATGTATTTTTCAGCTCTCCCACCCACTAAAACACTACAATCAGTCTGAAGAAGGGCTCAGTCCTGAAACGTTACCTATCCGTCCTCCAGGGATGTTGTCTGAAGAAGGGTTTTGGCCCGAAACGTTGCCTATTTCCTTCGCTCCATAGATGCTGCTGCACCTGCTGAGTTTCTCCAGCATTTTTGTGTACCTTCGATTTTCCAGCATCTGCAGTTCCTTCTTAAACATGTTGCCTGAACCGTTCAGTTACTGCAGCACTTTGTGTTAATTACAAAAAGTAACATTTAATGGAACTCCACATTTATTGAATATCTAAGTCCTGAATATCTAGGGGACTCTAAAAGTTCCACTTAATTTCTAATACACTATAAATTAAAATATAAAATTCTTTAAAGTTGTCCTTTGCTATGAATCGCAGTTCCCACCCGAACCTTTCATCTTTCCCATTTAAATCTTTACCCAGCATCTGCAGTCACTTGAGTCTCCTTTATTCTTGAACCCTTTTCTGTCCAAAAACCTTCTAATCTTGGCACCGAATGATTAGCAATGCCAAGTGAGCCTACATTGCATTTCCTCTAAGGCAAATATATCCTTCCTCAGGGATAGAGTCCAAAATGGTACACAGCACTTCAGGTCTAGTTTCACCAAAGGATTAAGAACAGGACTTACTTACTCTTGTTCTCCAGCTTTTCTGTAATGAAGGCAAATTTACCAATTGGCTCACTAATGCTTTTTGGACCTTCATTTAAAAGACATAGGTGCATGGGGACAGGAAATGTTTAGAGGAATACGGGCCATGCACAGACAAGTGGGAAGGCTGGGTTAGGCAACTTGGTCGGTATGAACATGTTGGGCCGAAGGGCTTGTTCCTGAGCTGCATTGTTCTATGACTCCATGACTATGACTCTATCTTAATGTGTGTTGTTTCATGAAGCAACACACTGGAATGGACCAGTATTTCCTAATAGCTCACCATTTAAAAAACATCAATTTTATACCGAGGAAGGGTCATAACGTGAAACATTACCCATTCCGAGACGTTGCCTGTCCTGCTGAATTACATTTTGTGTCTATCTTCAGTGTAAACTGGCATCCGCAGTTCCTTTCTACACTTTTAACTTAATGTCTAACCAAAGTGAATAAACTGATTTTTTTAACCGCATTATATTTCAACTGCCATCTTTTGCCCACTCGGTTGGCACATCTATATCCCTGCAGACTCTGCTCCTTCTTACATTCAGTTTCCCACCTAGCTTCAAAAGATCAGCAAACTTGGATGTGTTGCTCTTTCATCTCAGTCATTGATCTAAATTGTGAACAGCTGAGGGCTTAATACTAATCCTTTAGGCACAAGACTACAATTGGCCAGCCAATTCACAAAATAAATATTTGTACATACTCTCTGCTTTTCCTCCATAAACCTACACCTCATGCTAAATAATGCCCCTAATTCATTGAGGCTTTATTGTATTTTGTCTGTGTTACCTTGTCAAACACCTTCTGAAAGTCCAAGTATGCTATATCCACTGAATTATTCTTATCTATCATGCTAGCTACATTTCCACAAATCTTTGATTCCACAATCACAGTTTGGATGGTATGGTTGCAAGGTAAGCATTCGCAACTTCACACCTCGAGGCACAAGGGCTGATCCTGACCTTGGATGGTTTGGTGTGGACTTTTCACCTTCTCTCTGTGACCATGTGGCTTTTCATCAAGTGCACTGGTTTCCCACCATGGTATGTTATTTGAATGTTATAAATCACTGCCATGTGCAGGTAAGTAGGAAAATAATCAAAGGACAAAAGAACAAGTCACAAGGGTGTAGGGCATTGAGAAGAATGGGAATGAGATTGATGGGATTGCTCTCTTGAAGTGACATGGAATCAGTAGATTGAACTGCCTCCTTTGGTGTTGTTATAATAAGTAAGTAAACCCAGCTCATTGTACTTAATCTAAAAATCAAATAAAGGACGGTTTAAATCCCTGTTCCTTAAATTGGGATGTTATGATAACACAACGAACTGGCAAAAAATGTTGATTTGCAAGGCTATCCGTCCGCCTCTCCCCACCTGCTGCCTTACCATTTGAAGGTTTCCCGCATTATCTGTTTTTATTTCAGATTTGCAGTATCTACAATATTTTCCTTTTGGTACTGACAAGAGGCGAACAGTTCTACCATTCCCTATATACTTTCACTCTCTGTACTTGACTACACCATCACATTTGTCAACTTGCAATCAATGAATTTATTCTAGGTTCTACATGAGCTTGGAAGTTCTTCACGGCTCCATCTGCTATCTTCACAAACATAATTTTTAGAATCTTTGGTAGCAAAAGCAGGAAGGCAGATTATTATCTAAATGGTGTCAAGTTGGGAAAAGGGGAAGTACAACGGGACCTGGGGGTCAATTAAAGTAAGCATGCAGGTAGAGCAGGTAGTGAAGAAAGCAAATGGCATGTTGGCCTTCATAACAAGAGTATAGGAGCAAAGAGGTCCTGCAGTTGTACAGGGCCCTAGTGAGACCAGTATTGTGTGCAGTTGTGGTCTCCAAATTTGAGGAAGGACATTCTTGCTATTGAGGGAGTGCAGCATAGGTTCACAAGGTTAATTCACGGGATGGCGGGACTGTCATATACTGAGAGAATGGAGTGGCTGGGCTTGTATACTCTGGAATTTAGAAGGATGAGAGGGTATCTTATTGAAACATATAAGATTATTAATGGTTTAGATGCTAGAGGCAGGAAACATGTTCCCGATGTTGGGGAAGTCCAGAACCAGGGGCCACAGTTTAAGAATAAGGGGTAAGCCATTTAGAACGGAGATGAGGAAACACTTTTTCACACAGAGAGTTGTGAGTCTGTGGAATTCTCTGCCTCAGAGGGCGGTGGAGGCCGGTTCTCTGGATATTTTCAAGATTATGGGGAGAAGGCAGGAACAGGGTACTGATTGTGGATGATCATGCCATTGTAGTGGGAGACTCCATTGTGAGAGGTACGGATAGGGGTTTCTGCGGCAACAGACGGGATGCAAGGATGGTGTGCTGCCTTCCCGGTGCCAGGATCCAGGATGTCACGGACAGAGTTCAGAAAATCCTCAAGGGCGAAGGTGAACATCCGGAAGTGGTAGTGCATGTCGGCACAAACGATGTCGGAAAGAAGGGGATGAATATTCTGCAGCGTGACTTTAGAGAGCTCGGAAAAATGCTGAAAAGCAGGACCTCCAGGGTTGTTATCTCCGGTTTGCTTCCAGTTCCTCGTGCTGGCGAGAGCAGGAACAGGGAGATACGGGACCTGAACGTGTGGATGAGGAACTGGTGCACGGGGCAGGGATTTAGATTCTTAGATCACTGGGATCTGTTTTGGGGTAAGGGGGAACTGTACAAAAGGGACGGATTGCATCTTAACAGGTGTGGGACCAGCATTCTGGCAGGCAGGTTTGCCACTGCTACACGGGTGGTTTTAAACTGAATAAGGGGGGTGGGGTGTCGAATGGGATAGTGGAGGATGGAGTTAAAGGGAAAGGGTTTCTTAAATGTGTGAGCGTAGAGACAGAGGGGTGTAAAATGAGGGTAGAAGCAATAGGTAGCAAGGTGAAAAGTAAAAGTGGCAGGCAGACAAAACCAGGGCAAAAATCAAAAAGGGCCACTTTTCAACATAATTGTATAAGGGGTGAGAGTGTTGTAAAAACAAGCCTGAAGGCTTTGTGTCTCAATGCAAGGAGCATTCGTAATAAGGTGGATGAGTTGAATGTGCAGATAGCTATTAATGACTATGATATAGTTGGAATCACGGAGACATGGCTCCAGGGTGACCAAGGCTGGGAGCTGAACATCCAGGGATATTTAATATTCAGGAGGGATAGAGAGAAAGGAAAAGGAGGTGGGGTAGCGTTGCTGATTAGAGAGGAGATTAACGCAATGGAAAGGAAGGACATTAGTTTGGAGGATGTGAAATCGGTATGGGTAGAGCTGCGAAACACTAAGGGGCAGAAAACGCTGGTGGGTGTTGTGTACAGGCCACCTAACAGTGGTAGTGAAGTTGGAGATGGTATCAAACAGGAAATTAGAAATGCGTGCGACAAAGGCAAAACAGTTATAATGGGTGACTTCAATCTACATATAGATTGGGTGAATCAAATTGGCAGGGGTGCTGAGGAAGAGGATTTCTTGGAATGTATGCAGGATAGTTATCTAAATCAACATGTAGAGGAACCAACGAGAGAGCAGGCTATTTTAGACTGGGTATTGAGTAATGAGGAAGGGTTAGTTAGCAGTCTTGTTGTATGTGCCCCCTTGGGCAAGAGTGACCATAATATGGTTGAGTTCTTCATTAGGATGGAGAGTGACATTGTTAATTCAGAAACAATGGTTATGAACTTAAAGAAAGGTAACTTTGAGGGTATGAGACGTGAATTGGCCAAGATTGACTGGCAATTAATTCTAAAAGGGTTGACGGTGGATATGCAATGGAAGACATTTAAAGACTGCATGGATGAACTACAAAATTGTTCATCCCAGTTTGGCAAAAGAATAAATCAGGGAAGGTAGTGCATCCGTGGATAACAAGGGAAATCAGGGATAGTATCAAAGCGAAGGATGATGCGTACAAATTAGCCAGAAAAAGCAGCATACCGGAGGACTGGGAGAAATTCAGAGACCAGCAGAGGAGGACAAAGGGCTTAATTAGGAAAGGAAAAATAGATTATGAAAGAAAACTGGCAGCAGGGAACATAAAAACTGACTGCAAAAGTTTTTATAGATATGTGAAAAGAAAGAGATTAGTTAAAACAAATGTAGGTCCCTTGCAGTCAGAAACAGGTGAGTTGATCATGGGGAACAAGGATATGGCGGACCAATTGAATAACTACTTTGATTCCGTCTTCACTAAGGAAGACATAAATAATCTGCCGGAAATAGCAGGGGACCGCAGGTCAAATGAGTTGGAGGAATTTAGTGAAATCCAGGTTAGCCGGGAAGTGGTGTTGGGTAAATTGAATGGATTAAAGGCCGATAAATCCCCAGGGCCAGATAGGCTGCATCCCAGAGTACTTAAGGAAGTAGCTCCAGAAATAGTGGATGCATTAGTAATAATCTTTCAAAACTCTTTAGATTCTGGAGTAGTTCCTGAGGATTGGCGGGTAGCAAACGTAACCCCACTTTTTAAGAAGGGAGGGAGAGAGAAAACGGGGAATTACAGACCAGATAGTCTAACATCGGTAGTGGGGAAACTGCTAGAGTCAGTTATTAAAGATGGGATAGCAGCACATTTGGAAAGTGGTGAAATCATTGGACAAAGTCAGCATGGATTTACCAAAGGTAAATCATGTCTGACGAATCTTATATAATGTTTCGAGGATGTAACTAGTAGCGTGGATAGGGGAGAACCAGTGGATGTGGTGTATCTGGACTTCCAGAAGGCTTTCGACAAGGTCCAACATAAGAGATTAGTATACAAACTTAAAGCACACGGCATTGGGGGTTCAGTATTGATGTGCATAGAGAACTGGCTGGCAAACAGGAAGCAAAGAGTAAGAGTAAACGGGTCCTTTTCACAATGGCAGGCAGTGACTAGTGGGGTACCGCAAGGCTCAGTGCTGGGACCCCAGCTATTTACAATATATATTAATGATCTGGATGAGGGAATTGAAGACAATATCTCCAAGTTTGCAGATGACACTAAGCTGGGGGGCAGTGTTAGCTGTGAGGAGGATGCTAGGAGACTGCAAGGTGACTTGGATAGGCTGGGTGAGTGGGCAAATGTTTGGCAGATGCAGTATAATGTGGATAAATGTGAGGTTATCCATTTTGGTGGCAAAAACAGGAAAGCAGACTATTATCTAAATGGTGGCCGACTAGGAAAAGGGGAGATGCAGCGAGACCTGGGTGTCATGGTACACCATTCATTGAAAGTAGGCATGCAGGTGCAGCAGGCAGTGAAGAAAGCGAATGGTATGTTAGCTTTCATAGCAAAAGGATTTGAGTATAGGAGCAGGGAGGTTCTACTGCAGTTGTACAGGGTCTTGGTGAGACCACACCTGGAGTATTGCGTACAGTTTTGGTCTCCAAATCTGAGGAAGGACATTATTGCCATAGAGGGAGTGCAGAGAAGGTTCACCAGACTGATTCCTGGGATGTCAGGACTGTCTTATGAAGAAAGACTGGATAGACTTGGTTTATACTCTCTAGAATTTAGGAGATTGAGAGGGGATCTTATAGAAACTTATAAAATTCTTAAGGGGTTGGACAGGCTAGATGCAGGAAGATTGCTCCCGATGTTGGGGAAGTCCAGGACAAGGGGTCACAGCTTAAGGATAAGGGGGAAATCCTTTAAAACCGAGATGAGAAGAACTTTTTTCACACAGAGAGTGGTGAATCTCTGGAACTCTCTGCCACAGAGGGTAGTCGAGGCCAGTTCATTGGCTATATTTAAGAGGGAGTTAGATGTGGCCCTTGTGGCTAAGGGGATCAGAGGGTATGAAGAGAAGGCAGGTACGGGATACTGAGTTGGATGATCAGCCATGATCATATTGAATGGCGGTGCAGGCTCGAAGCATCTGTTCCCTGGATGAGACATTCCATACCAGGGCATCGGAAATGTCCTCGTTCTTCAGGGAACGGGGATTCCCCTCCGCCACCATAGATGAAGCTCACACCAGGGTCTCATCCATACCCTGTAACACTGCTCTCTCTCCCCATCCCCGCACTCGCAACAAGGGCAGAGTCCCTCTGGTCCTCACCTTTCACCCCACCAGCCGGCAAATACAACACATAATCCTCCGCCATTTCCGCCACCTCCAACGTGACCCCACCACTCGCCACATCTTCCCATCTCCCCCCATGTCTGCCTTCCGTAAAGACCGCTCCCTCCGCAACTCCCTCGTCAATTCTTCCCTTCCCTCCCGCACCACCCCCTCCCCGGGCACTTTCCGTTGCAACCGCAAGAAATGCAACACCTGTCCCTTCACCTCCCCTCTCGACTCAATTCAAGGACACAAGCAGTCGTTCCAGGTGCGACAAAGGTTCACCTGTATCTCCTCCTACCTCATCTACTGCATCCGCTGCTCTAGATGTCAGCTGATTTACATCGGGGAGACTAGGCGGAGGTTGGGCGATCGTTTCGCCGAACACCGCTGCTCAGTCCGCAATAACCAACCTGACCTCCCGGTGGCTCAGCACTTCAACTCCCCCTCCCATTCCCAATCTGACCTCTCTGTCCTGGGTCTCCTCCATTGCCAGAGTGAGCAACAGCGGAAATTGGAGGAACAGCACCTCATATTCCATCTGGGGACCTTGCGTCCGGATGGCATTAACATTGAATTCTCCCAATTTTGCTAGTCCTTGCTGTCTCCTCCCCTTCCTCAACCCTCTAGCTGTCTCCTCCCACCCTCCCATCCGCCCGCCCTCGGGCTCCTCCTCCTCCCCTTTTCCTTCCTTCTCCCCCCCACCCCCCATCAGTCTGAAGAAGGGTTTCGGCCTGAAACGTCGCCTATTTCCTTCGCTCCACAGATGCTGCTGCACCCGCTGAGTTTCTCCAGCAATTTTGTGTACCTTCGATCTTCCAGCATCTGCAGTTCCTTCTTGAACACAATTCTATGTTTCTATGTTTCTATCACATTGAATGGTGGTGCTGGCTCGAAGGGCTAAATGGCCTACTCCTGCACCTATTGTCTGTTGTCTAATCCTGAATATATAACCAACCAGCCCAGGAGAATTTTGCTGCCCTTTAATGTCCTTAACCTCTCCAGCACATTCTTGTTTGTGATATTAATGACTAGAGCCAGGATGTTTACACTAAAAACTCTGAAATAGGCAGGCAAAAAGTCTCACAAAAAGGCACGAAAAAGGCATTTATTGACAAAAAAAAAGGCATAGAGGCATTTATTTCCACCACCAAAATATGGTTAAAAATGATAATATAAAGGTATACTGCATTAAATGACCAAAGTTACCTGGTTGCACATAATTACTAGAATTTTTTTCAAATTATCTGGTGTTAAACTATGCCGTCTGTCAGACAGAATGTGCTTCAGTTGTGAAAAACTTCTTTCTAACCTAGCTGAGGTCACTGGTGCATACCCGAAACAAGCTGCAGAGTCTATATTCATGTCAATATCTTTTGGCATTACAACTACTTTTGAGAACTTTAGCTATGTTTTCTATTTCTTCAAGATCTTTGTTTGCAAAAATTACTCACTCACATTTTCCTTGGATGTCTTTACCTACATCGCCAGGAACTTTACGAATATTGTCAGTTACTTTGTTGAAAACCTGTAAGTTATTCATTAATATTTTGCCATGTTTCTCAAGGGAAGTTACTGGAAGAAGAATTAGTTTCATTCCAGCCAAGTGTGTCTTTGAGCATCCAAGGATAATAGACCAAGCAGACATTCACACGCTTAGTCAGACTGTTACAGGTGAGAGTCAACAACCTTGAGAAAGAGCAAAGAGGTTTGTGCACAGGTTTGTGCATCACAGGTTAGCACAGTACTGCATCTTGTCAGGCACTGTATCAGGCAAATGCAACACCTGTCCCTTTACCTCCCCCCTCGACTCCATTCAAGGACCCAAGCAGTCGTTCCAGGTGCGACAAAGGTTCACCAGTATCTCCTCCAACCTCATCTACTGCATCCGCTGCTCTCGATACCAGCTGATTTACATCGGTGAGACTAAGCGGAGGTTGGGCGATCGTTTCGCCGAACACCTCCGCTCAGTCCGCAAGAACCTACCTGAACACCCGGTGGCTCAGCACTTCAACTCCCCCTCCCATTCCCAATCCGACCTCTCTGTCCTGGGTCTCCTCCATTGCCAGAGTGAACAACACCGGAAATTGGAGGAACAGCACCTTATATTCCGCCTGGGTAGCCTGCGGCCGGCAGGCATGAACATTGAATTCTCCCAATTTTGCTAGCCCTTGCTGTCTCCTCCCCTTCCTTAACCCTCGAGCTGCCTCCTCCCATCCCCCCGCCCTCGGGCTCCTCCTCCTCCCCTTTTTCATTCCTTCTCCCCCCCACCCCCTATCAGTCTGAAGAAGGGTTTCGGCCCGAAACGTCACCTATTTCCTTCGCTTCATAGATGCTGCTGCACCCGCTGAGTTTCTCCAGCATTTTTGTGTACCTTCGATTTTCCAGCATCTGCAGTTCCTTCTTGAACACTGTATCAGCCCCAGCTGTTCTCCTGCACAGTACCAAACCATTGCCAAGTATCCTATTCTGTATTACTCAACAGAGGCATGGCAGCCAAATTACAGGGCAATTAAGCTCCTCTGTACTCAGATTTTCCTGCCAAAATTGTACAGCTGCAGGAAAAAAAAAATCAGCACATAAAATCATGATATAACAAGGACATTTGTCTCAGTTAGCGCTTGTCTATTGAACTCATGTTTACTGCTCTTCAAAAAGAATTTGAAAATTCAACCTTGGCTGGTAAATTTGGATTAAAAGGAGTTTGGTCCTCTTTGCATCACCCATTGGTGCTATATCAAAAAGATTGGCGTTGCTCTAAAAGCTCTTTCTGCCAGAATATAATGGCATGGTAGTGTTAGGCCCATCAGGAATTAATGCTAGAATATATCACTGACATCTTAGAGATCCTGTCTATATTCTTCACTGTTCCGTCCCCAATTAAGACTTAATTTATTCTTAATCATTTTGCCATGAAGCAATAACTCTGGTCATTAGTGATAGAGTTGCTGCTTTACAGCATCAGAGACTCAGGTTCGATTCTGACTAGGGATTCTGTCTGTACAGCGATTGTATGTTCTCCCTGTGACTGCAAGGGTTTTCTAGTTTCCTCCCATACTCTAAAGATGTACAGCTTGCAGTTTAGTAGGTGTCTGTAAATTGTAAATTGTCCCTAGTGTGTAGGATAGTGTTAGTGGACGGGGTGATTGCTGGTCGACGTGGACTTGGTGGGCCAAAGGGCCTGTTTCCGCACTGTATCTCTAAAGTCTACAATATAAGACATATATTTTGAATATAAAAAAATATATATTAGCACTATTAATAATGCAGCAAATCATCACCAAAAAATATAACATAGCCCTCAAAAACTGGCACTCTATTTGGCATGGAATAAAAATGCTTCATTTGTCAACACATGTCCTTGATAGAATGTTGGCAGCAACAAATCAAAAATCTTTATACAATTCCATAATTTTAATAGTATGGTTTAACATAATATCAATCCAGTCTCATCATAGATTGTTTACAGAAAAAATAAATATTTGATAAATATGCTTTGAGGTTTCTGCTGAAAATCTACGATGGTGTTATATAAAATGCAGTTACAGTCATATATGAGGGTACAAATGAATTATTCATGGCTTTATTAAACTATACCCATAAATTAGGTTAGAATGTATGAATAAAGGGATTGTAATATGTTCTGACAGCCTATACTACCAGCTAAATTGCATCTACATGATTTGACCCAGTTTTCAGCGAACAAATTAGCAATGTTCATAAGGGTCAGTACAAAGACTGCTGGTGTAGTAGGTTAGAATAGGTCTGACTTTTAAAAGATTTGCCTGATTAAGCATTAGGAGCACCTAGGAAAATGGAATCCAAGATGAATTATGATGAGACATCCAAGACTTCATCCCTGGGGTTTAATCTCTGTCTCTGCCTGTGATTCTTTCTCTCGCTCTTTATCACTCACTCACTTCCTGTCCTGCACCCCCCTTGATATGCTAGAGTTTGTCCATGAGATGTCTGAGAGTTGCAAACATCAGAAAATATTTTTATATCATAGCCATGATATTACTGGGCCATAGCAACCAGGAAAAGTAATCACCTCTGCCTCTCTCTTGACATTGTTTAAACTTTGCCTTTGTTTACCCAACTAGTACATGAGATTACTGCAGTTCTTTGTCACAAAAGTCTCTGGTGCTTCTCTCATCATTATTTGAATATTAAGCTACCTCTTTTTTAATATCACTCTTTCACTGTACATCCAGCTTTGTAGTAAAATGTTATCATGTCAGGATATGTTGATAAGCTGTAACGACTTATTTTGTAGTACAAGACAAAATGTACATGGATGCAGAAAATTAAGCAGGGACTGCACAGCGTGGATGCTGAGAATCTAAAAAAATAAGAAATATTGGAAATAGTCAGCAGGCCATCCAGCCTCTGTGCAGTTAATTATTTATATCAATCATTTCCATCAGAATGGTTCATCTTTCTTTCCCTCTTGAATGGAAATCCACTATTCATGATCACATGGAAAAAAACAGCTATGACAAATAATAAAATCCCACTTTGTATGATTTAAACATACTTATATATCTCTTTTGTAAATTGTACAGAATGTTTCTTTCCCAATTGATTGCTATTTTATCAGGAACCCACTTCAGTGCAGATAATTTCTAGAGATATTCCCCACCAGCTGAAGAGGATTAAACCTAAACCATGCAAAACAGCACAATTTTCAGATCCTGATAAGGAATTTCACATTTTAGATATTTTGCATCCAAAATCCAAGAGGTTTTTCTTCTACAAATATATGAGTTAACACATTTGCTTAAAATGTCTTTATCCATTGCAGTATTTTCCATCATCCAGTTATTCATTTCACTTAAGTAGCTCAACTGAAATAGTGTGCAAAAGAAGTTTGCAGAAACCTATCACTCAATTCCTTACGTGAAAATTAAAACTTCAAATAAGACAATTACTCAAAGGCAGATGCAATTAACTGAACTCAAAAAATGTTTGCTGATTCATGATATACTCTAGAAGTTTTATAAGTCACATGGAGGCCAGACCTCAGTAACAACAATTTGTTGTGTTTCAGAGCCATTAGGATTCTCGGCACTGTTGAACAGAAAATAGCAAGGTAGGGCAGTGTGGAAAGAAGGCGAAATAAAAGCTTTACCCCAAGGCCTTTTAGAGAAGCAATTTATATGGAGATTCAGAGTGTCCAGAAAAATAATGTCAGAGGTAAAAACAATGCGTAAAACTGATTTAACTCCTTGTAGGAAAGTTGTGGCCAGCTGAACTCAAGCTCTACAGCATGTAAATTTGATGCTCAAGAAAAAAATATATTTTTTAATCTTCATCCCTGGACTTTCCAGTCAAGAGCTATAGTCTCCAGATGCCTTGATTTTATATATATATATATATATATATATATATAAATTACAAGGGTGAAGATTATATGTATGTATGTAGACACAAAATCCTGGAGTAACTCAGTGGGCCAGGCAGCATCTCTGGAGGGAAGGAATGGATGATGTTTCGGGTCGAATCTTCTTAAGTATGTATGTATATATATCACCTATTATACTTGACTGCTTTCTGGGGGGAAAGAATGGGGGTGTGCATATTTCCAGTAAGATTAATGCAGTGATGTGCAGAAGATAAGGTGTATTTTAATATATTACTGTTTTCCATATCTCACTTGGTCTGGATTGACAAACAAGAGATGGCAGTAATATAAAAAACTGCAGCTGCACAGTTATTGCATTATTGCATCCAGGTCAGTGGTGGACAATCATTGAATATTTCACATAATGTTGCCATCCAATCATACATAATTCATGTATAAATTTATGTTCTTAATTGAGGCATAATAATAACAATAATACATTATACTTATGGGCGCCTTTCAAGGACTCTCAAGGACACCTTACAAAATTTAGTAAACAGATTACAAAACATGCAAGCGGAATGAAACAAAACAAAAAAATAACAACAACAAAAAAAATTAAAAAATAAAAATAGTAAAGACATCAACAATACACAATTCAAAGAGAGAGCAGCGGCAGCTAATCGCGCCAGCGTTCACTCTCCCTTCCGGCAGCCATCTTGGAAACGGAACAATAAGAATCTTTAACATAAAAACATCCCCCCACAATGGTTTCCATTATGAGGGAAGGCACAATGTCCAGTCCCCAACCCCAGTTCACCCATTATCGGGCCTATTGAGGCCTCCACAGTTGCCTCTACGGAGGCCCGATGTTCCAGGCCGTTCTCGCCGGGTGCTGTTGCTCCGGCGTCAGGAGAGTCCTCACAGCGGCTTGGGACACCTGGAACGGCCGCTTCCTTACCGAAGACCGCGGCTTCCGAAGCCGACAAGGTCGCGACGGTTGGAGCTCCACCACTGGTGATCTCATCGCGAGATCCCAGGCTCCCGATGTTAAAGACAGCGCCGCCACCCGCAGCTCCGCGATGTTATTCTTGGCGGTCTCAGCTCACCGGAGCTCCAGCGCGGCGACCCAGGCAAGGCATCGCTCGCTCCGCTCCGCGGTAGTGCTCCAGCGCTGTGCCGCCACCGAAGCCGAAGGTGCTGGGCGGTCCCACAGGAAAACGCCGCTCCAAGCCCGCTGGTAGGCCGCGAGGACGGGTCGACGGTGCAGCCCGGAGAAAAGCTGCCTCTCCAAACAGGTAGGGACCTAGAAAGTAGTTTCCCCCTTCCCCTCCCCCTCCCCCCACATAAAAAAAGCCTAGACCTCCTAAAAACAAAACACAAAACTCACTAAAAATTAAGGAAAAGAGTGAAAAAGACGGACAGCTGCTGGTTAGGCAGCCGTGCCCCAAGATGGCTCCCCCTACTACGGCATGTCTTATGCTGATACTAACCTTCATTGGCCTTCCGTTTAAAGGTATAAACATTATTTAAATATTTGCATTAAGCACAAACCTTTCCCAAAACTCAACTCCCCATATTTTATATTTGGAAAAACTGACATGTAATGCAAATTCAATACAGATGCACAACCTTTTATCCGAAAGCCTTGGGTCCAGACACTTTTCGTAATTCGGAATTTTTCGGCTTTCGGAATGGAAGATTTTTAGCGTAGATTTTAACGGCTGGCTCAGTGGTAGAGTGCTCGGCTCATATCCGCAAGGTCGCGAGTTTGCGCCTCGATCCCGGCAGTTACTCAATCGCGAGTTTGAGTCTTCAATGTAGTTTTTTCTTGCAGAATAGGAGAGAATAGGGAGGGTTATGCTGGGATCATTCTCTGCGAGATGATCTTAGTGCGGGAGACAAGTGTAGGAGAGGTGTACTGACTGTGTGGGCAGAACTTTGGAAGTGCTTGCCCACCATTCTCAAAAGCCGCTGTGTCTCCCTGTCCCTCCAACTCCAGAGGAATCCGCTCCCCGATGGGCCGCTACAGCGACAAGTGGCAGTTCGCCCACAGCCCGAGCTGCGCCCCCTCATCCGCAACCCGGGTTCCTCTGGAGTTGGAACGGGGCTGGGCTAGAGTTGCTGCTGGCTGTGAGTCTCTGGGATCTCCGTGCTTTCAGTCGGTGTCCCATTGGTCCTGACGTCTCCGGCCACCCCCCTGGACAGGAGCTGAGACTGGGAACTGTACCGCCCTTGCCCCCTCCCTCTGCAACTGCAAACAACCCCACTCTCCTGCTCACCTGAAATGGCGGTACAGTTCCCAGTCTCAGCTCCTGTACAGGGGGGTGGCCGGAGACGTCACAGCCCGAGCTGCGCCACCTCATCCGCAACCCAAAGAACAAGACGTACCTTGCACACCATCAGCTTCTGTCCCTACGGGGAGCGTGTTCCTCTGGAGTTGGAACGGGGCTGGGCTGCTGCTGGCTGTGGGTCTCTGGGATCTCCGTGCTTGCAGTGGGCCTGGGGGTCAGTGTCCCGTTGGTCCTGACGTCTCCGGTGACTGGCACTGACCTGCTGGCATCGCCGACGTGAAGACAGTGCAAAGCCCCCGTGCAGGTGCAATGGGCGGGGAGCTGGAGAGGGGAGGGAAGGGGTCACACACATGGCCGGGAAGCAGAGGGGTGTAGGTGGGGTGTAACTGAAGGGAGCGACAATCTGCTGCTGCCTGCCCGCTGAGTTAAAAAGTTCCCACGCAAGACTCACGATACACTGTGTATCGTGAGTCTACCGTGGGAACTTTTAACTCAGCAGGCAGGCAGCAGCAGATTGTCAATTATTAACCCTCCCGCGCAATATACCCTCACCTTCTCTTTTATGAATGGGGATTTAGTTCCCCTTTCTTCGAGGACCGACCGGAGGTTCCGCTGTCACCTCTGCGGGCCGCCCTCGGTGAACGTCTTCAAGGACCTTTCTTCAAGGACCGAAAAAATGTCCGCTATTCGGAGCTTTTCGTTATTTGGAATTACGGATAAAAGGTTGTGCACCTGTAGTACTGATTGCGTGGGCTTGCAAATCTATATTATGAGTACTGATGGTTTTACGCAACCATAAGTTATAGTATGGCTACGATTGCTTTTGTTGATTATAGTTGTCCAGTACTGTCCAGTAACTGGAATGTAAGTGGTCACAAGTTGCATGATAGACAAAATTTCTAAAGTGTAAATATTGTGGGAAAGAAAGACACATGTGAAGGATTTGCACACACCATCTCCTGTAGACAGAAATACGATAAAGACTGGGTCATTTGTTTTAGGGATATTGGTGAGGCAGAAATTCTGGCCCAAACCACTAGAAAGTGATCACTTCTGTTTTTCGTTTAACTAGTACTATTTGTCTTTTTTTTTAATCTTTCCAACGTAGAAGACAATGCCTTGGTTTATCCCTTCACGTAAAGAATAAGACCTATGTTGGTACAATACTCTCTCAGTACTGCACTGGCTGACAGTCCAAAATCTGTGCTCCTTGCCTGTAACGTAACTGACTCATAACCCTCTAACCACTACCACTAAACTGCAGCTGACTCCAAAAGTAGCCCTATATTGCTTGTCTGAGTTTCTTTCTGTACGAATCCTGACTGTGAATACTGCCAATCACAAGAAGTGTCTGAATCCATACTTGTTCTCACATGTTATCAACATTATGGTTCTTTAAATCAGAATCAGGAAACACAATCTACATGGTATTCAGAGGCCTAGCAGCACTGAAGCCAGCACTGAAGCCAGTTGTGGTACCAAGTCTGTCAGTTTTGGCTGATATCACCTACTGCAACATTAGCCATACATCAAACTGACATTCATCTGTTTGAAAAACGAAACAAGGCAATTATTTAATAATTTAAACAAAAATTTCAATGAAACATCAAAGATACAAGGCATACCACTATGTCATTTGTAAAAAAAAATCTATTTTAAAAACTAAATAAAACTAACCTAGAGAAGCTATGGTAATTGTCTCTTTATATTTCAGAATTAACATTGAGCCATTAAGAAAAGTTATATGTCTGTATCTGTAACTGAAAATATCTGGCAGCGGTCTGGGATATGATAAAGGTCTTGAGGAACTGCATTATGATGAAGGACTTTGAGGAAGTGTACAGCATATGATGAATATACACATGAGAAAATGTTTTAGCAGTAGATTAATTTAAAGTGCGTATAAAAAATTGGGATGTTCCAAATAAAGGAGACATGGAAAAGATGCAGGTATGCATGATGCACAGGGAATAAAAGCATTGTAGAGGTGAACTTCATGCTATAAATCATAATTCTGTGATATTTATCTTTGCAATGATCCACCGTTCATAGTGAAGGATTGTTAAAATGTGTTACATGGCAAGATTTTATGGTTTGTTAAAGTTGCCAATTCGATAGAGACCATATGAGAAGTCATCTGTTCTAGGATTGAGACCACATCACATTCTTTAATAGTTCTTCTCATGCTATTCTGAGTTACTTTTCTCCACAGGGTATTCTCCCATTTAAAAAATGGGCATTTCCAAAGTTCTCTCCTGCTGAAATGTTATTTTTGCTGTGCACTAGTCACATCGCTCCACCTCAGCGGGAAAGCTGTAATGTTTACAGGCTGCATGCCTTGATTGCTTTCTTTATTTCAGCATGAGGAATGGACCAGAGTTTGGGAAAATCTAAAGTACACTGTTGCTCGTCCAGTTTGCTGTTTAGTCACTCAGAAAATAAATGAAAGATTGAAATATTAAAGGGCCTGTCCCACTTACGCGACCTTGGCTCGCAAATTACGCGACCTCGTGGTCGCTTGAGGCGTATGGGCACCGTATGGCCGCGCGGGGCCGGTCCCACTTAGAAGCGCGGAGTTGTGCGGGGCTGGTCCCGACATCGCGGGGGCTCCGAAATTCTTGCAATGGCCGAAATCTTCGCGCGCCAATGGCCTGTCGGCACGCAGGCGCATTGCGGTCGTATGCAGCGTCTTGACGTCGTACGCAGCGTCTTGACGTCGTACGCAGCGTCTTGACGGCGTACGCCTAGCGCGTGGCATTGCGAGATGACGTCACCACCGGTGTGACGTTGCGTGATGGCGTCACCGCCCGACGCCATGCAACACCCAAATTTAGTCGGCCCGCCACCTGCCCTGCTGATTCGTAAGCATGACGCAAATGACGTCACGCGTGAACTTAGCACGAACTTAGCCTTACTTAACGCATACTTAGCACGTACTTAGCGCGAACTTCGCGTGAAACTCTGCTTCCATTTGGTCGCGGCAAACGCACGCAATCGCATGCAAGTGGGACAGCCCCTTTAGGCTATGTTTTGATTTGATCTTCAGATTTTACCATCTGTAGTAGGTAGTCATTGATTTGGTTACATTAGGTAAAGTAGCATTGTAGTTAAGTTGCTGACCCAGTAATCAAAAAATAATGATCTGTAAACATAAGTATGAATTTAACAGAGTAATTGACGAATTTAAATTTAATAAAAAATCCTTATATCAGTCATGATAATCCTGACAGAAAGAAAATTATCATCAAAACCCTCTTAATTCACTAAAATGCTTCAGAAAAAAAAATCTGCTGGTCATACCCAACCAAAATGCTGATTCTTAATAACCCTGTGAAATGGCTTAGTGAAATATTCAATTCAAAATAAATTAGAGATGGACAATAAATCCTAATAACAAAGTATTGCATTAATTTTTGTGACATCCTTCCCACTGATCAGATTGCCTCTTACACCATTATATCACCAAAATGTCTGAAACATGCTGCGCCAATCAATGCAAGCCCTGCTCCACCGAAGGACTCTGCACTGACCCAGGGACGGAGCACCAATGTCCCATGCTGATGGACCTTTGGACCACTGGCTATCATTGGCACGTTTCATTAAAACAATTTATTTGAACTGGAACACAGACCTGCCTTAAAAAGAAAAGTGAACTTAAGTAAATTATTTATTTATAGTGTATTTTAATGAATGTTATTGGTTTTATTTAACATAGATCAGTTTAATGTGCCCTCAAGTTCATTTATTGGTTCTGAATAATGTAATTTATTCATTATTTCTAATGTTTTGAATTATTTTAACATTTCCAATATGTCTCTTGACATCATTGGGAAACAATGAAAATGTGTTTGGCACCATGAGTTGTCAGAGACTCATCAGGATGGTCTGTGGTTGTGGCTTGAGTTTCTACCACCTTGGACCTGGTCACTGATCACTGACCACTCCACCTCGAGGTTCCTGACAACTTTAACACTTCCACGGTACAGGGAACCACACGGTCACAAACATGGCTCTCTCATAGGGGATGACTATAGGTCATGAGATAGGTCCTGCACAATATGTTGAAATGGCATGAAACATTAATTATGTTTCTCTCTCAACAGAAGCTGTCAGACATGCTGGGGTTTTGAGCATTCTTTATTTTATGAGCAATAAAAGTACGTGCTTGCCTGGCAATACCAAAAAAAATTAACACAAATATTTCATTTGGTCCAGTTTTCTGACTCTCCTAAGAAAGGATAAAAAGGTTCAACTGAATTTCTTCCCCATTCTTAGATTTTTGATCCTTCATGCACAGGCCGTTCTTGGACATAGATGTGCAAGTGGCCATTTTTCAAGTCTCTCTCGAGACCAAGTGTTTCACCAATTCATAATTACATTTTCTCACCAAACACCCGAGAGATATCTTTTCAGAAAGGATCTCTGAGTAATTTATGGGAGTTAAGAACAGAATTATATCACTTTATTGGTCAGGGGATTAGCTCATGTGGGAAACGTAAATCCCTTTGTTCTCTAGATTGCAATCCCACAGCTTTTACCCACTGGTTCATAAAGAAAATTTATTAAGTTTAGAGATACAGCGCAGAAAGAGGCCCTTTGGCCCACCGAATCCAAACCGACCAGCGATCCCCGCACATTAACACTATCCTACACACACTAGGGACAATTTACACATACCAAGCCAATTAACCTACAAACCTGTACGTCTTTGGAATGTGGGAGAAAACTGTAGATCTCAGAGAAAACCCACGGGGAGAAGGTATAAACTCCGTATAGGCAGCACCCGTGGTCAGGATCGAACCCGGTCTACTGGCACTGTAAGGCAGCAACTCTACCGCTGTGTCATCGTGCCCGCCTTTAATGTGGTCTCTTCCCAGCTGAATACCACTCTGCTGGATTTCTGTATAAGAATGGGCTTTGTTTTAGTGTCTTCATCCTTTACTTAGCAATCAGGTAGAGAGCATTCATTGACACTGACACAAGAAACAGTTACGTGCATATTTCATAAGGGAAGTATGGATATACAATTTAAAAATACTTTTGCATTAACGGATGGTTGAAGTGCCTGTTTCTGACAGTTTAGCTGCATTCTGACTCTTCCATGTTCATATTCAAAAATAATGCATCGCTCTGTTAAGTAACATTGGAACATTCATTTTTAAATTTACAATTAGCAGATGGGAAATATTAACATTTCCTCAACTGATGAAGAACGAACTAAATGAGTCTGAAGAAGGGTTTCGGCCCGAAACGTCGCCTATTTCCTTCGCTCCATAGTTGCTGCTGCACCCGCTGAGTTTCCCCAGCAATTTTGTGTACCTTCTGAACTAAATGTAATGTTTTGTACTGCAAATCATTTCAAAAGTAACTTTTGTTTTAGTTATAGTTAATATGGCACCTGGTATATATGTGTATATTTGTAGTGGAAGAAGTCATTCAGCCCATCAGGTCAATGCCTGCTCTGAACAGAACCATCTCATTCTCTTATTTCCCTGTAGGTTTGCAAGTTATTTTCTTTGATGTTGGAATTTTATTGATATTGGTTTATTACTGTCATATGTACTGTGAAAAGCTTTTGATTGTGTGCAATCCAATCAGATCAAATTATACATGAATACAGTCAAGCCGTACACAAGTACAACAGGTAGTGCAAAGAGTGCAGATAGAGTTTTATAGAATTTTAGCCTTAGAGTTACAGAGAAATTGTCCAGCGTCCACAATGAAGGTAGGTTGGAAGATCGGGTCTACCCCTTAAGCAATATGAGGGCTGCTCAGTCGTCTGATAACAGAAGGGAAGAAGCTGTTCCTGGGTCTGCTGGTACTGTATGTGCTTTTAAGCTTTTGTATCTTCTGCCCAATGGGAGAAGGGAGAAGAGGGAATGACTCGTGGTGCAGTGGGAGTCGATGGTGTGAATCTGGTCTATGTCGCGGACTGGGCTACGTGCACATGAATGGGTCTGCATCATCTTGCGGTCTTGGGCAAAGATGTTCCCAAACCAAGCATTGATGCAACTCACTGGTATGCTTTCAATTATGCATCTGTAGAAGTTCATCAACGTTGTTGGAGACTTGGCAAACTTCCCCGGTCTCCTGAGGAAATAGAGACATTGCTTTTCTGGCTGCAACTTCAATGTGGTTGGTCCTGAACAGAATGTTGGTGATATTTACACCTAAAAATTTGAAGCTCTTGACCATTTCCACTTCTACACCATTGATGCTGATTGGGGCATGTGCTCCTGCAGTCAACAACTAATTCCTTTATCCTCCTGACATTGCAAGATTGGTCATAGTCTTGACACCATGTTGCTAAGCTCAATATCACTTCTTGTATTCTGCCTTGCCATTGTTAGAGATCCAGCCCACTATAGTGGTGTCATTTGCAAGCCTGTAGATGTAATTAGAGCAGAATTTAGCTGAGAATGTATCATACAGGGCACTGGTGTTGAGAATTATTATGGAGGATGCTTTGTCACCTATCTTCACTGATTGTTGTCTATACAAAGCCTCGTATGATAATGTCTTTGGGGTCCTCTATGCCTCTTGACATTGTAAGTAGGCATTCAAGGAGGACAGCCAATTAAACATGCTTAAATAGACAGACCCACCATATTCTTTGCCTGGGTGGTCAGCAACAGAATGTGGGGGTGATATTCATGGAGTTAGCCATGGGGTTTCTTGATCTCAATAGACAATAGAGAATAGGCGCAGGAGTAGGCCATTTGGCACTTCGAGCCAGCACCGTCGTTCAATGGGATCATGGCTGATCATCCACAATCAGTACCCCGTTCCTGCCCTCTCCCCATATCTCCTGACTCCGCAATCTTTAATGAAGCTTTATCAAGCTCTCTCATGAAAGTATCCAGAAATCCGGCCTCCACCACCCTCTGAGGCAGAGAATTCCACAGACTCATAACTCTCTGTGAGAAGAAGTGTTTCCTCGTCTCTGTTCTAAATGGACTACCCCTTATTCTTAGACTGTGGTCCCTGACTCTGGACTCCCCCAATATCAGAAACATATTTCCTGCCTCTAGCATGTCCAAACCCTTAACAATCTTATATCTTTCAATAAGATATCCTCTCATCCTTCTAAACTCCAGGGTGTTCAAGCCCAGCCGCTCCATTCTCTCAGTATATGACAGTCCCGCCATCTCGGGAATTAACCTTGCAATCCTACGCTGCACTCCCTCAATAACAAGAATGGCCTTCCTCAAATTAGGGGACCAAAACTGCACACAATACTCCAGGTGTGGTCTCACTAGGCCCATGTGCAACTGCAGAAGGACGTCTTTGCTCCTATGCTCGACTCCTCTTGTTATAAAGGCCAACATGCCATTCGCTTTCTTCACTGGCTGCCATACCTGCATGCTTACTTTCATACACTGATGAACAAGGACCCGCAGATCCCGTTGTACTTCCCCTTTTCCCAACTTGACGCCATTTAGATAGTTATCTGCCTTCCTGTTTTTGATACCAAAGTGGATAACCTCACATTTATCCACATTAAACTTCATCTGCACACTCCCCCAACCTGTCCAAGTCACCCTGCATTCCCATAGCATCCTCCTCACAGTTCACACTGCCACCCCGCTTTGTGTCATCTGCAAATTTGCTAATGTTACTTTGAAACCCTTCATCTAAATCATTGATGTATATTGTAAATAGCTGGTGTCCCAGCACCGAGCGTTGCGGTACTCCACTAGTCACTGCCTGCCATTCTGAAAGGGACCCGTTAATCCCTAGTCTTTGTTTCCTGTCTGCCAACAAATTTCCTATCCATGTCAGCACTCTACCCCCAATACCATGTGCCCTAATTTTGCCCACTAATCTCCTATGTGGGACCTTATCAAATGCTTTCTGAAAGTCCAGGTACACTACATCCACTGGCTCTCCCTTGACAATTTTCCTAGTTACATCCTCAAAAAATTCCAGAAGACTAGTCAAGCATGATTTCCCCTTCATAAATCCATGCCGACTCAGACCGATCCTGTTACTGCTATCCAAATGTGCGGCTATTTCATCTTTTATAATTGACTCCAGCATCTTCCCCACCACCGATGTCAGGCTAACTGGTCTATAATTCCCTGTTTTCTCTCTCCTGCCTTTCTTAAAAAGTGGGATAACATTAGCTACCCTCCAATCCACAGGAACTCATCCTGAGTCTAGACAAAATTAACACCAATGCATCCACGATTTCTAGAGCCACTTCCTTAAGTATCCTGGGATATAGACCATCAGGCCCTGGGGATTTATCAGCCTTCAGTCCCATCAGTCTACCTAACATCATTTCCTGCCTAATGTGGATTTCCTTCAGTTCCTCCATCACCTCTGATCCTCTGGCCATTACCATATCAGGAAGATTGTTTGTGTCCTCCTTAGTGAAGATGGACCCAAAGTACCTGTTCAACTCATCTGCCATTTCCTTGTCCCCCATAATAAATTCAGTCTTTTTGAATTTTGAATTCGGTCTTCAAGGGTCCAACTTTGGTCTTAACTATGTTTTTCTTCATAACATACCTAAAGAAGCTTTTACTATGCTCCTTTATATTCTTGGCTAGCTTACCTTCGTACCTCAACTTCTCTTCCAGTATTGTCTTTTTAGTTGTCTTCTGTTGCTCTTTAAACATTACCCAATCCTCTTGCTTCCCGCTCATCTTTGCTACGTTGTACTTCTCATTTATTTTTATACTGGCAAAGACGTCCCTTGTCAGCTACGGTCACCCCTTACTCCCCTTGGAATCTTTCTTCTTCCGAGGAATGAACTGATCCTGCACCTTATGTATTATACCTAGAAAAACCTGCTGTTGTTATTTCACTGTCATCCCTGCTGGGTTTCTTTCCAGTCAACTTTGGCCAGCTCCACCCTCATGGCCCCATAGTCCCCTTTTTTCAACTGTAACACTGACACCTCCGATCTACCTTTCTCCCTCTCTAATTGTAGATTAAACATGATCATATATGGTCACTATTTCCTAATGGCTCATTAATCTCAAGTTCCTTTATCAAATCCGGTTCATTACATAACACTAAATCCAGAATTGCCTTCTCCCTGGTAGGCTCCAATACAAGCCGCTCTAAGAATCCATCACGAAGGCACTCTACAAAGTCCCTTTCTTGGGGTCCAGTACCAACCTGATTTTCCCAGTCTACCTGCATGTTGGAATCTCCCATAGCAACCACAGCATTACCTTTGCTACATGCCAATTTTAACTCCTGATTCAACTTGCACCCTATGTCAAGGCTACTGTTTAGGGTATTTTACCCTTACAATTCCTTAGTTCTATCCATACTGATTCCACATCTCCTGTTTCAATGTCACCCCTTGCAAGGGACTGAATTTCATACCTCACCAACAGAGCTACCCCACCCCCACTGCCCACCTGTCTGTCTTTTCGATAGGAGGTATACCCTTGGATATTCAGTTCCCAGCCCTGGCCCTCTTGCAGCCATGTCTCTGTAATTACAACAACATCATACTTGCCAATTTCTAAATGAGCCTCAAGCTCGTCCACTTTATTTCTTATACTTCGCGCATTCATATACAACACTTTGACCTCCATATTCACGTCCCCCCTCGCACCGCTCGCAATTGGCCCTGACATTACTCTTTTATCCCTTCTCGAACTTTCCTCCTGTTTTTACATCATATCCTTCCTCCTCTCCATCTTCACCAGCCCTCGCCATGCATTTGAAAATATTGGAACCTACGCTCTTCAATGCAATATCATAAGGTCATACGGTCAGAAGGAATAGGAATAGAATTAGGCTATTCGGCCAATCAAGGCTACTCCGCCATCAATCATGGCTGATCTATCTCTCCCTCCTAACCCCATTCTCCTGCCTTCTCCCCATAACCTCTGACACCCGTACTAATCAAGAATCTCCCTGGTCAGACTGATCACCTGCCTCAGCCACAATGCACCATCCCTATAACAAGAGCAAGCTGGCTTTAACTTTTTTGAACAAACTGTGAATGATGATAGTGGATGCTGCCAAGGTGGATACTATTTAATGGCATGGTTAGAACTGACTGCAGGTGTAGTACAAGAAATATCCATTCAGTATGCTGGTGGCATTGGAAGCTGTGGGCATGTTAATTATACATTACAATCCCCATGCCCATTTTTAGTAGTTATCGAATTCAGTCATTTCTTCTCTTTTAATGGAAAGAGAATTACACTTCAGTGTGAATCCAAGTAAATGCATTTATCTTTATACTATGGCTTGTCAAAACTGCTTTGAGCATTTTCTGCCTGCCAGAAACAGATTAGTATTTGAGCAAACATACAGTATTGTTTCCCCATGAGCCAGAATTACAATTGACAGAACAATATGGCATTGTAGGCACCATGTTACAACTGATGGTTTGGGAATGACTAATTGTAAAAATCTCAGAAAAAAAAACAAGAGTACAATTCCATCTCTTCACCTTCGGGGATTTCTTTGAAATATATATTATTTTATGACTTTGGAGTTATTTTCATTTCATATATACTGGGTGTACTTTATGGGAGTATCATATTTCTCAATTCCATAAAATATGTACTATAAAACAGATAGTAATGGCCACATTCATAGTTGGTATGTATCAATGAATTGGACTTACGTACCAAGGACATGGATTCAAAGTTTGTAGATGATGTAAAATTTAGAATTGCGGTAAACTAAAAAAGATGTTAAAAATAGTCTTCAGGATGACACCGACTAGCTGTTAAATTAGGGAGATATATGGCAAGTGAAATTTAGTGCTGAACAATGAGAGGCTCTGGCCTGGATTTCTGACATAAACATTAATATTAGATTTCTTTGGCTACTAAGATGAGAAAGAAGAATACAGGAATAAAGTGGAAAAGCTGTTAATAAACTGCTAAACCTTGAAAAAAAAAAGCTAGATCGGACTCAATGTTAGGTCTAGTTGGGATAATACATTCTCGGAAGAAACTCACAATCCTGAAAAGAATGCAGAAGAGATTTACTGGAGTGATACTAGCGATGAAAAGTTTCAGTTACCTGTAGAAAGTGATATTTTACATGAACCTACACAGAATAGGCGATTAGGAAAACCTGACTGCACGGTTCAATGTCAAGAAAGTGAGGTCATCCACCTTGCATCTGAAAAATAAATTAGAATATTCTTTTCATAACAAGAGTTTTGGAAATGCGGAGGAGCTAAAAGATTCAGGTAGTCATGCTCAAATGGCTAAAGCATTTTGTCCAGCTAATGTTAATCATAAAGTCAGGTGGAAGGATAGACCTTACCATGAAAAAGAATAGAAGACAAAGGGGAGAGATGTGTACTTAATGTTCATAGAAACTTTGTCAGAACCTCTTCAGGGGCAAACTATTTATCAAATGCAACCTAGGAATGATCAAAATACCAGGGATTAAAGCTTAAATCATGAAAATATATTGCACAATTGCTTTGGAACTACTTGAATGCGGAAGGTTGAGGTGTGATCTAATTGATGCATTTAAAACAATAAAAAGATTTGATATGTTGCATGCAAGAGCAGAAATTTCCTCTGATGAGGGGTTCTAAAATAAAAGAGATCAATCTTTAAAATACTGCTTCCCATTCAAAAGTATCATCACAAGCACTGTGCACAAAGTCCAATTGAAGTTCACCTGTCCCACAAGGCTCTAGATTTTGGGTCAATTTAAATTTTGAACATTGGTGTTATGTTCAGTAATGGTATAAGAGAATATTGATCAAAAGGAGGTGAATGAAAAATAAAACCAGATCTACCAAGATCTCATTGAATAGAGGGAAAGGCTTGAGGAGCTAACTGACCTTTCCCAGTCCTATTTTCACCCTGAATCTTTGATTCTTCTATGGCAGTGGGCATTCACTATTTATTCTTCTTTATATATGCTTAATGTTGTTCTATTCTTCGCACAGATCAGAGTGGGATTTAACTAATCTGTACAAAAAGTGTGTCCATAGCCCACATTAGTAAGAACATTTTTTAATTAATAAGCTACTAATAATTAAATGAGTGGGGGTTGGTGAAGCTGTAGAATTCACCTGAGGTCATGGCTTACACCATTACTTTCATGTTATGTAATGCTGACTGTTGTGGACACATATGCTCAACCTTAGCAAAACAAGACTAGGATGGAATGAAAATTATGTTTCCAAATACTTTTCATGCAAAACGTGACTTTATTTCTCCCTTTGGTTTCAAGCTACTGATGAACAGAATGTCCCAGAGTCTTCCCACACAGTACAACATTTGTAGCATCCTGACTCATTATCACACCTCTGCCAAGCTCCAGCATAGCATCAGGTTTGAGGATGTCATTAGTAAATTCAAGCAGGAAGCTCAGACAAAATTGCAATGCAATGACATGGTTAGAATGGTTAGTTGCTCAAGACTGTTGTTATAACAATCGGGGATTCAGAGTTCACAAAGATTGTTGAACATAATTGTTTACCTGGTTTATTTCCATTTGTGCAAAGAACAGTGTGAGGACTGAGCACAAAAGTTCATACATGTATTGCCTAGATCACAAATAGTTTATACTGCAGTTTTCTAAAAAAGTTCAGGTTAGGAGCCCTTTTTCAATATTGGTGTTATGCTCCAAATGCCACTGGGGTGAGCTTGGTTTTAAGTCTTGGATGTGGAAAACTATGTTACTGTTGTAAAAATATAACATTAAGCCAGAGGGTCATCAATAGATGGGCAAGCCATGCCAGTACATTGAGATTGCAAGGATCTGATATTTTAACATGCTCATCACCCAAAAAATGTTGCAATTATTAGAGCAGTCAATTCTAGTTATTTTACACATAATCTCTGAAATAGGTCTTGCTTCTGCAATCTCCTATCATGACAAAGGTGAGAAGTAAGGAGTCATGAGGAGATGATTGTGGGAAAGAAAGGAAATGATGCAATAGCATTTTGGGGGCAAGAGCAAGGAAATAGGGGAGTAATCATGGATTGGGTTTATCAAGGGAATAGTGGTGAGGACCAATTGTGTTTGAAATAGACAGGAGCTTTCCTTAAGAAACAGCAAGGTAAATAGCATCAGGGTTGTGCGCTGCTGACAATGGCTCTGGTAGGGACATAATATTTTATAATTATCATTGCCTGACAACCATGGTTGCTAAGTCTGCTACCATGCATATAAGACAGCTACTTGCAAAAGGAAATCTAACCACAGGAATTTAGGCGGAGGTAAAAGATTACAAGTAAACGATTCATAAAAGTATGAGGAAATAAGTTGGTAGGTCATGTTGCAGTTACATAAGACATTGGTGAGACTGCATTTAGAGTATTGTATTCATTCCTGGCCACCTTCATGTAGGAAATATGTTGTCAAGCTATAAGTGTACAGAGAAGATTTATGAGGATGTTGCCAGGTCTAGAGGGTCTGAGCTAAAAGGAGAGGTTGAGTAGTCTGGGACTCTATTGCCTGGAGTGCAGGAAGATCTCATAGAGGTGTATAAAATCATGAGAGGAATAGATCAGGTAGATGCACAGAGTCTCTTGTCCAGAGTAGGTGAATCAAGGACCAGCAACATAGGTTTAAGGTGAAGGGGAAAAGATTTACTAGGAATCTGAGGGGTAACGTTTTCACACGTAGGGTGGTGAATGTATGGAACAAGCTGCCAAAGGAGGTAGATGAGGCTGGGGCTATCCCAACACTTCAGAAACAGTTAGACAGGTACATGGATTGGACAGGTTTGGAGGGATATGGAAAAGCTCAGGCAGGTGGGACTAGTGTACTGGGACATGTTGGCCGCTGTGGGTGTTGGGCCTGTTACCACACTGCATCACTCTGTAACTCTGGGACTCTAAGTCAAGCAAGTGAAAAGGGAAAGCCTTTATCATATTCCTCCCTTTAAGATCTGTTGCTGCAGTGGAGGTCAATCCAATTCATAAGCCCATCTATATTACTAAAAGTCTGATCTTGACCGCTTTTGGCCCACTGTGCTGCGATTTCCGAGAGAACGCCGCCACCTACGGCCGTCATTTTCGGCCACCTCGCTCAGAGCCCCTCTCCGCCTTCCAGGACCAGAGGATTTTTCCCATCAATGAAAAATCAGAGAGATATTAATGTTTTTTTTTTAATTGCCATTCTCTCTGCTGCCCCTGCTGGCGGCAGGGGGGAGGGACTATAAAACCCGGAAGTGTAGTCCCTCACTCAGACTTTGGCAGACCCAGGAAGCGAGAGGGTCACGGCTCTCTATGCTGCGAATCACACTGAACGCACGTCTACTCCACGGTGAGTCCCCTTGATGCGGCTGTAAAGTGGCTGCAGTCCAATTGTTTGCCTCTCCTTTTAAAAAAGTTTGTGTTCACAAAATGAATTTTGGTTGTCAGGTGTGGCTGCAGCCCAATTGTTTGCCTCGCCTTTTTAAAAAAGTTTGTGTTCACGAAATGAATTTTGGTTGCCAGGTGTGGCTGCAGCCCAATTGTTTACCTCGCCTTGGCTTTTAAAATCGTTGCAACAGTTGGCTGCCAGCCCAAGAATCCATTCGGCCCACAATGTCTATACTAGCCCTCTGGAAACCAGTACCTTCGACCCGCAACACCCATGCTAGCGCAACAGACAGGCCCCCCCCACTTGTGTGCAATATTAGAATTGGTGGAGAGGTGGAATATTGCATTGGTGACCAGCCCTCCCGTGTTATGCTGGGACCCAATGGGTCCCACTTAGTCTAGTATTACAATATAGCACATGATATCCATCATGTATTGACACCAATTGTGGTCATTGCGCATGGATATACAGATTTAGTGGACATACAGATCACATGCACAGGAGACAATGGTACAATTTATGGAACAGGGCGTCATGGTGGCGCAACGGTAGAATTGCTGCCTTACAGCACTTGCAGCAGCAGAGACCCGGGTTCGATCCCGGCCTCTAGTGCTGTCTGTATGGAATTTATATGTTATCCTCGTGACCCCGTCGGTTTTCTCTGAGATCTTCAGTTTCCTCCCACACTCCAAAGACATACAGGGTTTTGGGTTTGTTGGCTTTGTTTAAATGTAAATTGTCCCCAGTGTGTGTAGGTTAGTGTTAATCACTGTGGATTGTTGGTCGGTGCGGACTCGGTGGGCCGAAGTGCCTGTCTCCATGCTGTGTCTCTAAACTAAACTAAACTAAATATTCTGTACGTGCACAAAGTAATCACATTTTCTTTCTTTTAAAATCTTTTTATTAGTTTTTTTCCAAAAACAAAATCAAAACAAATAACAAAACAAAAAGAATAATGATAAACATAACAATGATATTGATATATAGGGATCAGGATTACATTAATAACAGGTATAACCTAAATATGAGTCCAGTATCAAAATACACATTGAATATAGACCTCCAGGTCTCTATGTAAATATAGTTAAATGTTTAAAAGAAAACATATATGTAGAAAAAAAATAAAAAGTTAAAAAGAGATAAAAAGAGATAAAAAGAAAAAAGGAAGAACTAAACTAGAAAAAAAAGCAAAACAGAATCTGAGCTGAGAATTTCAAAAATTTAAGTCCCTGTTTGTCAAGTCCGTTCCACCATATAAAGGTAAAATAATTTTTATAACGGTTAGAGAGGGAGCAATTTATGTTGTGTGAAAATGTTGAATAAATCTTCCCCAAGTCTTATCAAATTTAACCAAGGGTTCAACAATGTCACTCCTGATTTTTTCTATATTTAAACATGATATTGTTTCAGAGTACCAATGGAGTGTGGTCGGAGGGTTAGAGTCTTTCCATTTAAATAAAATAGATCTTCTGGCGATTAATGTGGTAAACGTAATTAGCCGGTGGGCGGAACGGGACAAATGAATAGAATCTAACATTGGTAGCCTAAAAATTGCAGTACAGGTGCACAACCTTTTATCCGAAGATCCAAATAACGAAAACCTCCGAATAGCGGCCATTTTTTCGGTCCTTGAAGAAAGGTCCTTGAAAACGTTCACCGAGGGCGGCCCGCAGAGGTGACAGCGGAACCTCCGGTCGGTCCTCGAAGAAAGGGGAACTAAATCCCCATTCATAAAAGAGAAGATGAGGGTATATTGCGCGGGAGGGTTAATAATTGACAATATGCTGCTGCCTGCCCGCTGAATTAAAAAGTTCCCACGGTAGACTCACGATACACAGTGTTTCGTGAGTCTTGCGTGGGAACTTTTTAATTCAGCGGGGCAGGCAGCAGCAGATTGTCGCTCCCTTCAGTTTCACCCACCTACACCCCTCTGCTTCCCGGCCATGTGTGTGACCCCTTCCCTCCCCTCTCCAGCTCCCCGCCCATTGCACCGGCGCGGGGGCTTTGCACTGTCTTCACGGCGGCGATTGCAGCAGGACCGTGTGAGGACCAATTAGACACCGACCACCAGGCCCACCGCAAGCACGGAGATCCCAGAGACCCACAGCCAACAGCAGCCCAGCCCCACTCCAACTACAGAGGAACCTGGGTTGCGGATGACGGGGCGCAGCTCGGGGCGTCGTAGGGGCCCATCGGGGAGCGGCCACTCAAAGCCACGCCGGGAGATGTAGGGCCCTGCCCCGGTCTTGATGTTGGAGCCCCCGGCGGGCGCTAGCAAGTCCGCGGCAATTGACAGCCGCGCCGGGCGTTGTAAGGCCCCCCTCCAGGTCACTCTCAACCCCGTAATTCGGGCGGGAGAAGTCGCCGTTGCCGGTGCCCCGCAAAGCAGTCTCCCACCGGGGACCCGCGAGCTCCCGGTGTCACCATCCACCGGAGTCGGGTCGCAGCAGCTCGCCCCCGCAACTCTCCACGCTCCGAAGCTGGCTAGCTCCACGGAGGTAGGTCCGTAGGTCCACAGCTCCCACCGCCGCCCACCGACCCCCAGGCCCACTGCAAGCACGGAGATCCCAGAGACCCACAGCCAGCAGCAACTCCAGCCCAGCCCCGCTCCAACTCCAGAGGAACACGTAGGGGCAGAAGCTGATGGTGTGCAAGGTACGTCTTGTTCTTGGGGTGGCGGATGAGGGGGCGCAGCTCGTGCTGTGGGCGAACTGCCACTTGTCGCTGTAGCGGCCAAAGATCATAGAGGAGCTCCTCTATGATCTTTGGTAGCGGCCCATCGGGGAGCGGATTCCTCTGGAGTTGGAGGGGGAGGGGGGTATTGTGCTGTTTGATCGCCCCCTGCTATCCCAGGGACAGGGAGACACAGCGGCTTTTTAGACTGGTGGGCAATCACTTCCAAAGTTCTGCCCACACAGTCAGTACACTTCTCCTACACTGTATTTCATACAAACATTTATTCTGCAAGAAAAAACGACATTGAAGACTCAAACTCGCGATCGAGTAACTGCCAGGATCAAGGCGCAAACTAGCGACCTTGCGGATATGAGCCGAGCACTCTACCACTGAGCCAGCCATTAAAATCTACGCTAAAAAAATTCCATTCCGAAGACCGACAAATTCTGAATTACGAAAAGTGTCTGGTCCCAAGGCTTTCGGATAAAAGGTTGTGCACCTGTAATAGGATGAGGTTGTAAATCAATACCTAAAACTACAGAAATAGTATCAAAAATGTATTTCCAATATTTTTCCAAAAGTGGGCAGGACCAAAACATATGGGTCAGTGAGGCCTGAGTTACATCTGTCACAGGTAGGATTTATATGACCATAAAAACGAGCTAACTTATCTTTTGACATATGAACTCTGTGAACCACCTTGAATTGTATCAGAGCGTGTCTTGCGCACATTGAGGAAGTATTAACTAATTGAAGAATCCTCTCCCATTTCTCTATAAATAGAGAAATTTGGAGTTCTCTTTCCCAGTGATTCTTAATTTTATCAAATATATCTATTTGTAATTTCAAAATCAACTCATAAATAGTAGTTATTAATCCTTTATGATAAGGGTTCAAATGTAAAAATGTTTCCAAGATTTCAGTTTGATGTGGTAGGGGAAAAAAGGGTACAGTAGCTTTCAAAAAATGTCTAATTTTAAATATCTTAAAAAGTGTGAATTAGGTAAATTATATTTATTGGAGAGTTGTTCGAAAGACATAAAACAAGTAATCACATTTTCATTAAAATTTGCTTTGTAGCAAATAAAAACCTTGTACTGTACAATCATATTTCTATGCCAAGGATTCACCTTTAAGCATTGATCGGTAGAATAGCCCTTAATTAGTTTGTGCTTAGCTTTAATCATTTAGCAATTAGTTTGATAAAGTTCAACATGCATGAAATGAACCAAAAAAAATGTTTTCTCACCTTTCAACCATGAATTTCACAAAGAAAATGAAATTGTTTTACCAAAGGCAGAAATCATTGTTTTAAATGTATATCAAACAAACATGTTCTTTAATACATCAGTAACAAATAATTACATGATGAATGAGATTTCAACAGTCTGCCTCAATTCAACAAATCTAATAAAAAACTATTAAAAAAGAGACAAAGTGTTGATATATTTTAGATGAAGCTTCAGAGAGCAATAAAAATAGAAATAAGGGAGAACTTCAAATTTTCTGGTGTAATTTCTGCAGTAGAAAAATAATTTTGTCTGTCTCTTCAGTACCTTTTTTACTTTATAAGATATTATCTCCATCCAATTGCACTCACTCTCTGTCTGTGTCTTGTCTTTGTTCACTCCCGTCTCATCATTCATCTGTTTCTTTATTTTACAGAGTGGCTGCAGCCAGAGTGAGCAATCGATAAACCATTATAATGCGGCACTAGTTTGAGACTGTTTTCTTTGGAGTTAAACTATGCTTCCACCCAGTTAAAGTTTTGATACTTATGAAATTAACATTAATCCTGTTAGTTTAGATCAGAAAGGTTGCTGAAGAAGCAACACTGGATGAGAAATCTTGAGCCAATTAAAGAAATGGAAAGACAACCGTGAACTGCGAATCTTTGAACCAGACAGTATTCTCCAAGCAAGACACATGACAGTGAATCATCCATGCTTAATTTTCAATTTGATCCTTGGTTGTCTTCCCATTCATACTCTCTTGGCTTTCAGAAACACTCCACTTCTGGTCACCTCTATTAAAGGAATGATGTAGAGTTTTTGGAGAGATGCAATAGAGGTTTGAGTGAAGATACTATTAGTTTTAAGGAGATATAGGACAATTTGGATTATTTCCTCTGGAGCATCAGAAAATGAAGGGAGACCTGATAGATAGTTGGATAGTCATTCAGAACCTTTTTCCCCAAAGTGGAAATGTCAAAGACTTTTGGGCATAGCTTTAAGGTAAGAGGCAAATGTTTAAAGGAGAATTGCAGGGTAATATTTTTTTTTTTTACAAAGAGTGTGCTAGGTGTCTAGAGTATGCTGCCAGGGGTAGTAGTGGAAGACGGTGAGATAGTGAAATTTAAGAGGCATATGAATATGCAGGGATTGAAGGGATATGGATCACATGTAGGCAGAAGGGATTACTTTAATTTTCCATCTTGAACGACACAGATGTCATGGGCCAAAGGTTCTGTTCCTGTGCTAGTCTGTGTTCTATTTAAATGTGCAGTTATCAAGGTAATTGATACTGACTTTGAGATGTGGAGAGATTATTTGGACAATAACATATTTTTAATATAAAATTAAACTTGGTTTCCTCATCACTTTAAGCCTCATAGCAAATGTTTTATGGAGTTTAAAAATAGGGTTTCTATAAAAGATAGCACAACTAAAAGGTTTGAACATGCATTCTAAGTGTTCACAATTAGTTGACAGATGAATTGTTGTGACATCCCAGAATTTACAAATGCACCAAGTCCAATTGCTAGTCAGCCAGCTACTTTGTGTCTACTGGGCCTGAAATAAAAGCAGCTGCAGTTCTTGCCACTGAACTGCGATGGAGAGTCAAGGCTGCTGCAGCTTAATGATGTCATCCCATCAATGCTTTATATCACAATACGTTGCTCAAACTCATAGATAAGAATGTTACTTAAAGGATGAAATCTAATGGCAGAAATGTAACTGTAAGGTTGTAAGGAAAATAAAATGATTGACGGCTTGAGATGGCCATTTTGTGAATAACACGAGTACAGAAATGGAATTAGATATTGAGTAAGACAAAATTTCAAACATCAATGGCATTTATTAAATTTAGAAATTAAAACAACAATTATTTCATGGTCAAAATACAATTTCTGCTTATGTCATTAAATTATATACTTAAATTTATTAATCATGAAGGAATGACTGCAAAAACATAGTTTCAAAAGGCATCAGATGAACATTCAAGGGAAAAAGAAAATTCAATGATGGGATTAATGGTAAATTAATTAATCAAATTGATTATACTGAGCAACCCATGGAAAGAAACAAAAATCCTGGATGCATTGCTAGTTACAAACATAATCAATTATTTATTCAATACACTGTTTCTATTATGGCTAATTTATCTATTATATAAGAAATCAACTTTTGTTGAACGCCCACCTATTTCAATCTCAATCTTTGATCTCAACTGTAAATTAACAACTTACTTAATACTGATCTACTGTGACAAAATTGGGCAAAGAAGCAAGAAAACACACGATGAGCAATAGAATACTGAGACATATTGAGGATCAGAGATTTTTAATGTGCATGACCACAGATCCCTGAAACCAGTAGCATAAATAGTTTGCGTAAATGTTTAAGTAGAAAGGAAAAACAGTGCTTTCCATAAAAGTCTTAAGTTGGTCAAATAATTTGAAACTGCAAAAAAAGAAATTTGAATAAAAGAGTCTCATTAGCACATTTCTACAAAAATGGCCTGGGAAGTCTGCAATACTCTGCAAGCTAAAGAAAACTATATTGGGGAGGGGGGGAATGACACAACTGAATAAGACCAAAATTGAGAGTAATCTTTCTTTTTCGAAACACTAACATTGTTTTAGTCCTTACCCTTTATATTGTTGCCTTATTCCAGAAAATGTAAGATTTTTTTCTTCCTTGAATACTAAGACAGAAAATCAATCTCAGTTTCCTGAGCTAAATATACAATCCAGTAGTGCATGTGAGTTGTACCGTGCTTCAAAGATTCAGTTCAGCTGTGGTTAACTGAATCAGATTTTGAAGTGTGCATACTATCACACAATTACAAATAATGACTTATGTAGACTTATTTAAGTATAACATACACTAATTAAATAAATTATGTTAAAAGGTCAATGGAAAAAAATGTGCAACTAAATTAAGATATTAGAAAAGTGTGTTAATTAAATAAAGTTTCAATGGCTCCACCCGATCCCACCATCTTCAATCACTTCAGCAGAGATTCATAATTATAATTGGGTAACCATCTTATTCATCATGTTTGACCCACTTCAAAGAACTGAATATAATCTATCAAACTCTGACACAATTAGGTGATAGCAGATTAAAGATGAGGTATGGAAACAGAGAAGAAAAACATGAGAGGACAGATGGGGACAGAGACACAGGTTGATCTTAATAACTTAGGTGCTGAAATTTCCCACTAGAACATGTCAAGTCAATAGAGCACAGAGAATACAATGTATACAGAAAGAGAGAAAGGCACCAGATGGACTCTTTGTTCTCGGTTGGTGCAGCTGTGTGGCTCATCTTAACCTGACATAAACTGAGAACAAATTTTAGTTCTGAATATATCATACTAAAGTGAAATAGTTCCTCCAATAAATCAACAAAATCACCATTTCTCTTTTCCACAAAACAAAGTGGGCAAATGATAACTGCAGCTGCAAAATTTGGACTTTAACCCAAGGCTCAATTCCAAAAGAAATTCTCAGAAGATTAGTAAATAAATCGGTAAAATTAGAACCACTCTGATTTAACATTAAAATCACTTCCAACTATTCCATGAGCTCACTAAAGCATTCAGTACTACTGAATGCCCTCTAACCCAAACCATAATCCTGCCTGAACACTCTGGACTTTGCGCTGCAATGGGTTCTCTACATACTTTGTTTTTGCACTCTCATGATCAAGTGTTCTTAGAATAAATGATCGTTTATTGTTTTTTTTTGTTGTTCTGTCTAATGTGCCTGTAAACATAGAAACATAGAAATAGAAATTAGGTGCAGGAGTAGGCCATTCGGCCCTTCGAGCCTGCACCGCCATTCAATATGATCATGGCTGATCATCCAACTCAGTATCCCGTACCTGCCTTCTCTCCATACCCTCTGATCCCCTTAGCCACAAGGGCCACATCTAACTCCCTCTTAAATATAGCCAATGAACTGGCCTCGAGTACCCTCTGTGGCAGAGAGTTCCAGAGATTCACCACTCTCTGTGTGAAAAAAGTTCTTCTCATCTCGGTTTTAAAAATCCATTGTTCTGGTTTATATCTGGGGTATTTGACAAATAAACATTCTTGAATCTCTTCCATTTTAAAACAGTGGCACTGTAACTCCTACAAACAATGAACACAAGTGTTAGAAGCCCTGGTCCATTTCTGGTACAAAGTATTTTACCTGAAATAATCATTTTTTTCTCTTTCCACAAATGTTGTCTGACCAGCTCAGTCTGCCAAAATTTTCTATTTTTATATCTGATTTCTGTCATCTGCAGTTTTTGTTTTCTATGTCCAACCACAAAGGACCCTAATTTGTTATAATATGCTTTGGGACAATATTCAGTAAAGAATCTCTGCAAGTGTAAATCTTCCCTGTTGAGTAGATCATCAGCCCCCACTTGTCAGGCTTCTCACAGTATGTTGACTGTCCCAAAAGGCACAATAAGACTCTGGACTTGTGCTATGTCAATGTCAAGGAGGCCTATTGTGTCTTAGCCTTTCCACCGCTTGGCAAATCAGATCACAACCTGGTTTATCTAAGGCCTTCTTACAAACCCTGTGTACTGAGACAGCCTACAACCACCCGGTATTTCAGAAAGTGGACACCAGAGGCCAGTGAATCACCGAGGGCCTGCTTTCAATGCACAGACTGGGACATACTGATGGAGCCACAGGAATTCAACAGCAATATGGACATTGACAGGATGGCTGAATGCATAAAGGACTACATCAACTTCTATAGGGCTGTTGTTGTGCCAGTAAGAACTGTTTGTTGCTTTCCCAATAACAAACAAATTATTGGATTACAAGCAACATCAAGAGCCTCCTAAACGAGAAAAAGGAGGCTTTCAAAGTTGGTGATCGGGAAAAGATCAAGAGGGTACAGCACCACCTGAAAAGGGGGATGAAGCAGGCAAAAGGGGACTATAAAAGGAAGCTGGAGAGGAAACTGCACCACAAAAACATCAAAGAGGTGTGGAGAGGAATGAAGACCATCACTGGCTTCAAGGAGAAGAGAAGCCTGCCGTCAGGAGACGTGGATAAGGCCAATGAGTCTATAACAGGTTTGATCTGGTGTCCCCTCCCACCTCCACAGGTGCAGCCTCCCCCCCACCATCACCTCCACAAGGCAGCCCCCCTAACACCACAGCTGCAGCACCTCCTATGCCGGCATCCCCTCAACTGTTCTTCACGGGGGACGAGGTGAGAGCTGAGCTGAGGAGGTTGCGCCCTGGTAAAGCAGCTGGCCCTGATGGTGTATGTCCCAGGCTCCTAAAAGACTGTGCGGCTCAGCTGGCGACGCCTCTCCAGGCCATTTTCAACCTGAGCCTCCAGTCAGGGAGGGTACCAGGTCTTTGGAAAACACCATGTCTCGTGCTGGTTCCCAAAGCAGGGCGGCCGACCGAGATCAACGACTACAGACATCCCACATCATGAAGACAATGGAGCGGCTACTCATTCATCTCCTGAGACCACAAGTCCAGCATGCACTAGACCCACTACAGTTTGCATACCAGGAGAACATTGGTGTGGAAGACGCAGTCCTCTACATGCTGCACCGGATCTACTCCGTTTTTCGACGAACCAGGTGGCTATGTGAGGATTATGTTCTTCGACTTCTCAAGTGCGTTCAACACCATCCAACCCCTGATTCTAAATGACAAGCTTAAGAAGATGGGGGTGGACTCCACCTTTATCTCCTGGATATACAACTACCTGATGGGTCGACCACAGTTTGTTAAGCTGGGGGACTGTGTCTCTGTCACAGTGGTGTGCACTGTTGGAGCCCCACAGGGAACGGTTCTGGCCCCGTTCCTCTTCACCCTGTATACTGCAGACTTTAATTATAAGTCTCACACATGCCACGTACAGAAACATTCAGATGACACAGCGATTGTGGCATGTGTAAGGAACGGGCAGGAGGAGGAATACAGGAACTTGACCAGTGCCTTTTGTGCCTGGAGTGAAGAGAACTGTCTCATCCTGAACACAACTAAGACTAAAGAGATGGTGGTTAACTTTGGCAGGTCCAAGCTCCCACTTCAGCAGGTCAACGCTGCAGGGGCTGACATTGAGGTGGTGCAGACATATAAATACCTTGGAGTGCACCTGGATAACAAACTGGACTGGTCTGTCAACTCTGACGCCCTCTACAAAAAAGGCCAGAGCAGACTCTTTTTCCTCAGAAGGCTCATATCCTTCAATGTGCATAATGATATGCTGCACATGTTTTACAACACTGTTGGTTGCAAGTGTTATTTTCTACGCTGTTGTCTGCTGGGGCAACAGCATTAGTGCAAAAAACAACAAGAAGCTGGTCAAACTGGTTAAACGAGCTAGCTCAGTGCTGGAGGGGAGAGTGGACTCTGGGATGGATGTGCTTGAGAGGTGTATGAGGCGCAAGGTGCAGGTCATCCTGAAAAACCCCGGGCAACCCCTCCATGTAATTCTGGAGAGTCAAAAGAGCACTCGGAACAACAACCGGCTCCTCTCCCTGCCCTGTAGAACGGAACGGTTCAGGAGATCCTTCACCCCTGCAGCCATTAGATTTTATAATTCAGACCGCTAGGCTGTAGAGGGATGCATTTTTGCATTTTTTTATTTTTAATTGTTAATTATTGGACTTTTTAAGTATTTATTGCTCTCAGGTTGTGTCCACATTGTATTTTATATATTTTCTGTCTGCGTTCGTTTTGAATGTGTGGGTTTGTTGGTTGGGGGCTTCTGGACATCTGAATTTCCCTGAGGGGATCAATAAAGTTTTTATTATTATTATTATTATTATTATTATTATTATTATTATTATTATTATTATTATTATTATTATTATTATTATTATTATTATTATTATTATTATTGTTAATATTGTTATTATTGTTATTATTGTTATTATTATCTTCTTGCCCAATATATAGTTCAATGATGTCATGACCAAGAGATTATGAAATAGACTCCTTAATGGATGTGCTGTATGTCCCCTGTATCTATTATAGAACATAGAAAATAGGTGCAGGAGTAGGCCATTCGGCCCTTCGAGCCTGCACCGCCATTCAATATGATCATGGATGATCATCCAACTCAGTGTCCTGTACCTGCCTTCTCTCCATACCCCCTGATCCCTTTAGCCACAAGGGCCACATCTAACTCCCTCTTAAATATAGCCAATGAACTGGCCTCAACTACCTTATGTGGCAGAGAATTCCACAGATTCACCACTCTCTGTGTAAAAAATGATTTTCTCATCTCGGTCCTAAAAGACTTCCCCCTTATCCTTAAACTCTGACTCCTTGTTCTGGACTTCCCCAACATCGGGAATAATCTTCCTGCATCTAGCCTGTCCAACCCCTTAAGAATTTTGTACGTTTCTATAAGATCTATAGAAGTGGGCGGCGCCGACCTTAACATCGGGAGCCTGGGAGCTCCAACCCGTCGCGGCCCTGTCGGCTTCAGAAGCCGACAATCCCCTGCTAGGAAGCGGCCGTTCCAGGTGGCCCAGCCGCTGTGAGGACTCTCCCGACGCCGGGGCAACACCACCCGGCCAGAACGGCCAGGAACATCGGGCCTCCGTAGAGGCAATAGCGGTGGCCTCAATAGGCCTGACTTTGGGTGAACTGGGGATGGGGACTGGACTTTGTGCCTTCCCCCACAGTGGTATCCACTGTGGGGGGATGATTTTTCTGTGTGTAAGTTAACATGTTAGTCTGTGTGCAAGATGGCTGTCGGAAGGGAGAGTGGATGCTGGCGCGCTTTGGCTGCCGCTGCTCTCTCTTCACATTGTGTTTTTTGATTTTTTGATTTTGTGTCTTTGGAACGATTTATATCTTTAATTTGTGTATTGATGATGTCCTTATTATTTATTTTTCTCCGACTATATGTTTTTTTTCTCTTCTGTTAACTTTTGTAAGGTGTCCTTGGGTGTCCAGAAAGGCGCCAGCAAATAAAATGCATTATTATTATATTATTAAGATCCCCCCTCAATCTTCTAAATTCCAGCGAGTACAAGCCAAATTTAAACATACATTATGACATGGTAGACACAAAATGCTGGAGTAACTCAGCGGGACAGGCAGCATCTCTCATTGGAGAGAGGAGGAGAACTTTGTTTGGTACCACATACTGTTTGTTTTGTAGGCTCAATGAAAAATCTTGATTAGACCAATAGACCAACAAAGTCTGCATGAAACACGAATTAAGTGAATAAACTTATCTTGGTGATATTCTTGACATTCTACGTTTCAAGGAAATAGATATACAATCCCACCAGCTTCTGAGAGCATTTTCATTTTCAGGGAACTGCCCCAAGCTAACTAGTCATGCAGCATATGTCCATCTTCTGAAGCTTTATGCATTCTGACCATAATCCACATCGTCTCTGACACAGATGAAGAGATGGCAGAATGTGATGAATAGAAGATAAATAAAAGCAAGCATAAGAGCAAACAAGAGGATGATTTCACCCAAGCATTCCCAGTCATACACAATTAAAACTCTTTACAGGTAAAACCTCTGAAATATTATACCGAGTTATACTTTAAAACATCTAACCCAAAGGATACTAGTTCAGCAAAAGAAAGAGGTAAAGACTTGAGAAATCTGAATCAGTAGATGTACTCTGAGAATTATCGCCTATCTGTTTTCCGGAATGTAATCAGTCGCTAATCCAAAATATAGAATCTTAAAAATCCACAAAAGGTTTCTGCAATCAAGTGTTAAGTGTTAATCATGGGTGGGGGTATGCAATTAAGGCCATTGGAGATATGGCTATGTTTATGGGATTGTGCATAAAGAGCCTGCAAAGTATGATACTGAATATCCTGTAAGGTCAGGATTCTCCAGCCTATATCGACAGGATGGCTAATACAGCTCCTCAAGCAGATTATTCTATCACATGTATCACTCTAATTGTTTCATAGAGAAGGTCTGTTTGGAAATCATGGATAACAAGGATGCGTGTGGATTTGTGTAGGAAGGAACTGCAGAGGCTGGCTTACACCTAATATATTCACAAAATGCTGGAGTAGGACAGGCAGCATCTCTGGAGATAAGGAATGAGTGATGCTTTGGGTCGAGATTCTTCTTCAGACTGTGGACTTTGCTTTCAGAATTGTATTTAGGACAATGTGATAATGAAGCAAACCATCACAGAAGTATTATCAAGAACAAAAATTGAAGTTAAACTCTAAAAAGGCACATTCCACATGAATGTTGTTAAGAAGGAGAACTAGAGAGATAGAGAAGCTTGCTGTCTCAAAGCTTCGGTCCTTGACAGAAAATTAAACGCAGAGATAAACAAGCAGTTTAATTATTGTTCAATATGTTAAAACCTACTTTATCCTTTTTTTTGTCTTTTGTTCTTTTTCTTTCTCTTGATCCGATCTTCACCCTTGTACGTTTTGCACACAAGTTTACATTGAGTGAATATTTTCTAACTCACCATTCCCTGTTTAACCATTGCATGGTTTGTTAAGCATTCTTTGATCCAGTTGGTGGTATCGATATGCTCTTGTTTTCTCTCTTTACTCAGATCTCTGTGGATGGTGTTTTACTCTTTAAACAGCTGATGATAATAAACTGCCTGTAAAAGTCCACAAAAAGTCCACAAAAAGCTCAGGGAGCTCTGAAGGTGTAATAAGCAACTTTTATGATGGCATTAGTGCCACATTGTATGAACCATTCATTTATTTGTGTAAGCAAGTAGGAATTAATGGTGGGAGTCACATCTCCCTTAAGTCCATAAATAATGGAAATATAATTTTTAAGTTGTAATAGAGATTTTAACATGGTAGCAACCAGATAGATGGAAATAATTGTGTCACTTATTTGTACATGTTTTCTTACAATGGAGCAAAGTGGACAGTTCATCAAAGTTCAACCATCTTTGGATGATAATCACAGTAAATGAATCCAGCCAGAAGCAGAGAATCCACGAGGAATAAACACCCCCTCAAGAATACCACAATTCATCTACAGCAAACCACAGAGAAAGACAACAATTCTGGAAGTATAGTCCATTTTTTTTTTTGTTGTTGTACATGTTACGCCTGTTTCCCTTTGGCCCAGAAGGTGGGTTCTACGCTGGGCGGTTCAGTTTACACTTGTGTCCACTTTTTGATTTTACCAAGAGTGCTGAGAATTATCATTTTTATGTGATGGACTATAATATGGACTATAATAAACATAATCTGTTATTTATTCAATACACCATTTCTATTATGGCTAATTTATCTTTTATATAAGAAATCAACTCTCGTTGATCATGCTTACCTATTTCAATCTCAATCTTTAATCTCATCTGTAAATTAACAATTTACATAATACTGGTCTACTGTGACAAAATAAGGGCAAAGAAGCAAGAAAACATACAATAAACAGAAGAATACTGAGACATATTAAGGATCAGAGAATTATTGGTGTGCATGTCCACAGACAGACGATAGACAATAGGTGCAGGAGTTGGCCTTGTCATTGTAGCTGATTATGCTTTTGAAGTGGATTAACAACTGTTCATTTGTGATCTTTCTCCAATTCCTTCGACATGAATTGCAACTTTTGCTTCATTTATCCAGCATATCATCATTTGTCACTTACATCAGCTGCAATAGGATCCCATCATCATCCATAGTTTCCCATTTCTGCAGGGACGATTCTCTCCTTTCCTCAACCTTTCCCACCCACTCCTCTTTGTCCCCTGACATTTTCCTATGTAACCATGAGAGGTGCAACACCTACACCTCCTCCCTCATTGCCCTCTTTTAACCAAAAATACTTTACCAAGTGAGGTAAAGATCCTCACGTTCCTCCTCTAATGTCTATTGCATCGAATGCTCAAGATGTGGTTTTCTATATATTGGTGAGATGAAGCATTGTCCTGGCAACCATTTTACAAGGCATCTGTGCTCTTTGTACAATGGTCATCTTGAACTTTCGGTTGCAAGTCATTTAAATCCCCCTTCCCCTTCCCACACTGGCATGTCTGTTCTCGCCCATCTCCACTGTCATAGTAGAGCCATGCACAACCGGGAAGAATGGTACACCATAACTTGCTTGGGTATTCTGCAACCCAATAATATTAACATTTTCCTCTACAGCCCCCCCCCCCCCCCCCCACCCCCACCCCCCACCCCCACCTTCATTTCCTGGAGTCATCACATTCCCCCACCAAATTCTATCTGCCCATCACCCACAAACCAATCTGCCTGGGTTTCTTCACCCTCGTTTTACCTCTCCTGTCACCACTCCGACCTGGCTCCATCTGCCATCATTAGTTGGTTCCACTTATCACCTAACAGCTTCTGTCTCTACCTTTCCCCTCCTTCCTCTACCAAGCACCATCTAATTATTTTTCTTATGTTTCTATCTATGAACTGCCAATCTCTGTGTCAGCACTACCACCTCCCTCTCCCCCTCCCCATCGGTGGTTTCCACCTATCACCTTCCCTCTCACGCTGGCCATTTTCCCTCTACACTCTCAGTCCTGAACCAGGGTCTCAACCCGAAATTTCGACCATGCATTTACGTCCACAAATGCTGCTACATCCTCAGAACTCTTCCAACATTTTATTCTTTGCTCCAGATTCCAGCATCTGCACTTTCATGAATCTTACTCCTTTTAATCATGCCTGTTCAGAAGTCTGTTGATGGAATCTAAACAGGCTGATAAACTGAATTTACAGCCAGATGTTAACTGGCTAGTAATCCCCAGAAGGTACTTTGAAGAGAAAATAAGGTTAAAAATTAAATATTCATTCATTATTCGAGATAAATACCCATGTCAGATATCTGTTTCTAATCTCTCTACAAATCCTGTCCTGTTATTACCCATAAAAGAGCAGAACTCAATTGAAAGATAAACCTGCATGGATCATTCCAAGTACCACTGTAAGACAAACACAAATCCATCTCCCTTCCTGTCCAGATAAATTGCCATTTTCTCCTACAGGCAATGACTAACACCACATAATTATTTCTCAGACAGACTTTCAGTTACACATACAAATGATTTGACTTTATAGTAGCCTGAACACAGAGCTTCAACAACAATTCATCTCCACCCTAAGGTCTTTCTGATTTCAGTTGACTTGAAAGGGGAATGCTGGATGTGATATATCACATGGACCATGAGGGTTTCTGACATGACACCATGGGTGACAATCTAAATCGAGTTTTACTCTTGAATGGCGAGCATACATTTGTAAGCACAATTTGTGATGTTCAGGCAATTGAGTTGTCTATCAAACATATTGAAAATAAGCAGACAAGGTAGTTGGAGAATTATTTCCCTGTGGAATGTTAATTGTTGTCAGTCTCCCAAATGGGCTGCTGGTAATATTGTTAAATTCATGATTTAATCTCGCAAGGGCGTATTTTGTTCACAGTGCATGTGACCACAGTTATTCCACCTCACAAAAGTTAGTAGTAGTGATTCTCTTTAACTGACAGCTTATTTGGAGTTGACTTTGTTGGAGAGAACTGGAGTTATTAATTTTTACAGAAGATATGCCTTTGGTCATATGAAACTGCTGGTGGAGATGGGCCGTTAGTAGCCGTCTTTTGGGTCTTCAATAAGATAAGGATGTGAGAGCTTCAAGGAAAAGTAAGGAATGTTTTACATTTGGCTCTAAAGTTGATAGTGGTTTCACCTCAGAGCTATTCCATGTTGTTGGTAACATCACAGATGACTGAGGATTTAGTTAGGATTCAAAGACTTTCTACTAAAGCAAGGCAAAAATGTATCTATTGGAGCAGAGAGCAGTGGTTAGTGGATATGGCAACATTAGAGGCTTCCACTAGTGCTGGGGCAATTAAAGGGCCTGTCCCACTTATGTGTCCTTGGCACGCTAATTACGCAACCTCGTGGTACCTTTGAGCCGAGACGGTCCCGCGAAGGTCGGGCGCGATTCCATGCGTATGCACAGCCGTCTGGAGCGCGTGCCGTCATTTGAAGATGGACACAAAGCTGGAGTAACTCAGCATGACCGGCAGCATCTCTGGAGAGAAGCAATGGATGATGTTTCAGGTCGAGATTCTTCTTCAGTCTGAAAAGACGGGTCTTGACCCGAAACGTCACCCATTGCTTCTCTCCAGAGATGCTGCCGGTCCCTCTGAGTTACTCCTGCATTTTGTGTCTATCTTCAATTTTCTTGGCCCCGCTTTGGGAGTATTAGTGGGGGCAGATCTGGTGGGGGCAGATCCGTGAGCCCCAGGCCAAGTTTAACGATCATTTGCCTGCTTCTGCTGCTGTTGGAGGAGCCCCGCGCGATGTCGCACACAATTACATACTCCTCCACGCTTCTAAGTGGGACCGGCCCTGCGCGGCTATATGATGCCCGATGCCCGTGCACCTCAACGCGACCACGAGGTCATGTAATTTGCGTGCCAAGGACACGTAAGTACATCCCTAGGCCCTTAAGTACATCCCTAGGCTCCACATTAGAATGTAAAACTACAGTAAAAATGAGAGAGGTCCACTCCCTCTATATCCAACTGGACTGAGACAAGCCCACACCAAGCCTAGCCTCCGAGGCTCCGAAGTCGGGTCGCCGCCGCTGGAACGCCACCACGGCCCCGATTTCATCTTTCCTATGCACAATATCATTATAAACTGATTGTTGCAACTCAATGCAAGTCGAATCAAGTTGAGTTTATATTATATTGCATAAATGAGACACAGGTACACTGAAATTGTTGCATGTAGCAGCATCACAGTCACATAGACTCAGACAGCACATAAATTAATTACACATCAATTCTACAAGCCATTGAAAAGAAAAAGACTGTGCAAGAAACAAAACTTTGTAAAAATACATCTAAAAAAAGGTTATTAGCACAAAAACACAATTAAATAGCAGTTCCAAGATAGTGCAATATGTGGTCCGTGGTGTTGTGTTGCCAAGGTAAGATCAGTGTTATGCAGGTCAGTTCAAAACCTGATTGTTGTCGGAAAATAGATGTTCCTGAACCGCCTGGTGTGGTTCTTCAGGCTTCCGTACATCTTATCCAATGGTCGCAGCGAGAAGAAGGCCAGATAGAGTAAGAGAGAGCAAAAACAGGCCTTTTCTGCCCAACTTGCCCACGCCAACCAACATGCCCCATCTCCACCCCAGAGTATAGAAGTTGGGAGGTCATAATGCAGTTGTATAAGACATTGGTGAGACTACATTTAGAATATTGTGTTCAGCTCTGGGCACCATGTTATAGGAAAGATAATTTTCAAGCTTGGAAAGGTTCAGAGAAGATTTATGAGGATATTGCCAGTACTAGAAGGTCTGAGCTATAAGGAGAGGTTGAGTAGGCTGGGTCTCTATTCCTTGGAGTGCAGGAGGGTGAGGGGTGATCTTATAGAGGTGTATAAAATCATGAGAGGAATAAATCAGGTAGGTGCACAGAATCTCTTGCCCAGAGTAGGGGAATCGAGGACCAGAGGACATAGGTTCAAGTGAAGGGGTAAAGCCCCTCAGGTTCCTATTAAAGCTATCCCCCTCACCTTAAACTTACGTCCTCGGGTTCTTGTTAAAGACTCAGTGCATTTTCCCTTTCTGATCCTCTCATGATCTTATACACCTCTATAAAATCATCCTTCATCCTCCCGCGCTCCATTAAATAAAGTCCTAGCCTGCTCAACCTCTCCCTATAGCTCAGGCCCTTGAGTCCTGACAACATCCTCATAAATCTTCTCTGTACATTTTCTAGCTTAATATCTTTCCTATAACAGATCCTTGATGATAGATGCCGCCTTCTTGATAAAGAGTCTAATGTTGGTGCGGGCATGTGATGGACTGGACTGATTCTATCTCCCCTCTTACATTTCATTGTGTTGGAATTGTTGTACCAATGCTATGATACTATGATGCAACCAATCATACTTTCTACAATGTATCTGTAAAGGTTTGTCAGCGCATTCAGTGCCATGCTGAATCTCTCTGAACTTCTAAGAAAGTAGAGGCATGAACGCACCTACTTTATTATATCTAGTTGCTAGGTCCAGGACAAATCATTAGAAATGTTAATGCCCAAAAAATTGATGCTGCTAACTTTCTCCACCAATTTATGGTTATTTTGATGGCATCTGCAATGATTGCTATCATTAGAAAGAATCATGTGGTAATACTAAGGCACAATACATCCTGAGTTGGAAATTAGTAATCTATCATTTTTACTAGCTCAAAACTTTTAAGTTCCTGCAACAGTTAAAGAAGGTAGCTCCATACTAATCCTCTTATGTTCAATGGGTAGTTATTAATTATTTGCCTACTGTATTACTAACTTTTGTGTTGTTATCTGTTTGAAGTAAAAACAAACCTTAACATTGGCCTAGGCAGCAGGATCTTGCTGGAAACTATTGCTGAAGACTGCGTAAGAGGCTACAGTTTGGCCGGGATCTCGAAGGGAGTATAAAGTGCACTATCGGACCCCTTGAGTCTGAAATCCTGAGAACACCGTGGTCCTTTGTCCGAAGTTGATCTGGTTCCCTGCCAAGATCTTTGACAGATAAAGTAAGGTAAGGTAAGACATTTTTGTTGATTGAGCAGCTCAGACTTGGGAACTAGTGCTCCGGGAATAGCATGTGGGTCGAGATTGCAGATAAGATATTAGAGGGTCCGGGACACGTATTTTCAAATGATCAGGTCAGTTCATTTGTTGAAATTAATGGGTGCGATAATCATCGTTTATAGAGTCAAATGATGGGACAGGCTCTGGATAAGAGTGATGTGGGAGTTCTGGTACTTGTGGGAGCTTCGGTGCAACATATGTGTTATTTGGATCCAGGAAAATGTAAAGATTACATAATGAATAGATTTAAAAAAGAGAATATGGTTGGCCAACATAATATTAAACAATTGGTATGCAAAAATGGCGACTCTGTTTAAAGAGAGAGGGGGGATGAGAAACAAATTCAGGGAGAGAAACAAAATTGGAAATAGTGTAGACCACCTTCTCCATGCCCTGGCAACCAATCACTAACAGCAGGAGCTACTCCACTAAGATCCCATGAAGAGGAAGGGGTCCGGTACACCTACAGGGAAGGGCAACACTAGAAGAAGGAAAAACTGAAAAGGAAGATGAGAAAGAAGAAGGGAGATGGGCTTAAGGCAGAAGAGGAAGAACAGCAATGAATCCAGCAGTGAGAGAGTTAAACACCACAGAGCACCAGAGAAAGAGAAACAGCAGACAGAAAAGGGAAAAAGCAGGATGTCGAGCTGGTGGCTTTTGAGGCACTGTACCTTAACTATCCTGCAAGAATTGAGGCTGCTCACCGCCCTAAGAACTTTAACATTTTGCAGCTAACAGTTGGTACAGTTTAAAACAAACTTGAAACAAAAGACTCTGACCTGTTTGCAAATACAGAGCTTGTCTCCCTGATGGAGGGAGAGGGAAACTTTGTGAGTAACCGGGCAAGTGTGAGGTGTGGCAAGACCGTGAATGATAGGGAATCGGACCAATCCCATCGTGAACCATACCAGCCCGACCACCCCTAAACAGATGAGGGCTTTTCTGGGCTTGGTTAATTTCTACCGGCAGTGGATAAATTAAACTACTGTTGCTCATATCGCTGCCAAGGCACCGCAGCAATTTTCTCTCACTCCAACAAGAAGAAGATTTTTGCAACATAAAAACAGCACTGGCCCCTGCACCAGCTACTGCATGCCATAGCCCTCCCAGTCCAACTGGCCATTATTAAGTGCAATGCCCATACAAGTGGCCACAACAAAGTCTCCCAGGGGAATGCCCTAGCTGACATAACTGCCCACACAGCAGATTACAAATACTACACATTGGGCCCCACGGAACCAAAAATTCTCGTAGACAGAACGGCTCTGTCAGATATGGGAATGAAAAGTTAATTAATGTAAAGTTCTGCCATGTAAAAAGATCTGTGGAAATAAGTGGGCTGCACCTTTGACGGGCCTCTGGCTCACTCCTCTCAGACAAATTTGTGTACCTGATGTTTTTCTGCCCGTTCTTTACCACTATATACACTTCCTTACACATGCTGATAAGGGGGCAAGGGAATGTGGAAAGACAGCTTACACTTTGAAGCTTTAATAAAATGACCTGTGTCTAAGAGGGGGGAGCAGTAGCAGCAGCAACAGAGAAAGAGAGAGAGTCGAGTGGGATATAAGGGTTGTGTAAATGTATGTTTTGGGTTGAGACCGTTCTTCAGTATGTGTTGTATTTATGAACAAAGTATGAACATTTTTGGGTGTATCAAAGTTTTAAGAGTTTTGCATGATTTCCTTGAGATGTGTATAACTGTGTTTTACTCTTGTGAGAATTTTATTGCTTTAAAGTGTGTGAATATCTGAAATTCAGCATATTGCATGAGGTGTGGAAATTTGTGTGAATGTCACTGAAAAGAGGGTGTAGAATGAGTGAGTTTAAAGTGTTACTTGTTTGTGGAACCGTTTTTGGGTGAATGTTGAATTAATCCTATAATTCAGATGAAATAGGATGTCATTGATGGGCTTGCTCATTTACGTGATAAATCTTTGTAGAGTCTCATGTGTTTTAAAAGGTAGTGCCTCTTTAAGAAGTTGCAGTTGTGTGGGGGTGGAGCCGCACACAATTATATTATTTTCCTTTGCTCTTTGGAAATGCATTGGCTATCTATGTGGAAATTAACTGTTTATTCTCTGTCTTCTCAACTTTTATTAAACAGCGGATGTGGCTCAGCAAAGAGACTATTCATTTTCTTCGCTGCTTAACCTGGCATTAGGATTGGTGACCTTGTCGTTATTTTAAGTTTGATTTCTTCCTATTTCGTACCTTTTGAATTGAATTCAAGAGAGATCTGAATTGCACACTGGCCATGTGGGATCCAGATTGAAGTGTTGGATGAGAATTGGAAATGCTTTAATCTCAGAAAAAAATCTGTTAATTTGAAATTATGAATTTGGGGAGATGGATTGAAAGAATTGGGAATCATTTAAAAAAAAATGTTTTTATGATGACCTATTTTTAAAGGGTCTGCCTTGTAAGTAGTTAAAGAGTTTTAGTAAAGCCTTGACTGAGACTGGACAGGACATTAATGATGAATTAATTACATATGCACAGCAAATGACCTGAACCTTGTCAGTCTTACAGAAACCACTGAACCACAGAAAGACAGAAACCCACTTCAGCTGACCACAACGGTGAATCCTTACAACCAGGAGATCATGAACTGATAAGAAATTGGGATCAGAAGAAATTGGGAGAACGGTGGAAGGAGCCCTTCCAAGTATATTACTGACTACACCTACAGCAGTGAAGGTTGAAAATAATCCTCGTTGGATACACCTAACCGATTGCAAAAGAATTGGAAACTGGAAAAAGGAAGTATGAACTTCGATGTCCTCCTGCAAGACTGGAAGTAAAAGGGCCATACAAAAACATTTTTTTTAAAAGGCCAGTATTTACAGTATCTTGTTAAAACCAGCCATGAACATAAGCGAGAGCATTGCACTGAATTATATACATGCCTCCCTAATCCCGGATACCAGGAACAAGTCTCCCCCTGGTTGAATAAACTTGAACAATTAACAGTGACCTCTTATTTGTTCTTTGGGCTCCTGGGATTAGGAATAATGGTCCACCTCTCTTAAAACAAAAGGGATCGAATTGAGATGGGGGACACCTCTGAGTCACACTTAACCATAGCTACTAGACCTCCAGAAACAGAAAAAGAAATAGGAAAAATGATACAATGGCTGAAAGATAAACAGACAATTCATGTTTTAAAGTTGCCAATGACACAGAAGGAAAGATCACATGGGTCATAAAGGAATGGGACACTATGAAAAGCAACAGCTGCCTACTGAGGATCCGCCAAGGTTACCAATGGCTCTGGTCCAAGTATCCTTTAAACTACGGGCAAAGCATAAGAATCATGTGGGATGAGTGCATTCAGCCCCAGAACATAAAGTGACTTTAAAAAAGGGTCTGCCTTGCCATGTTTAAAACAATATCGACTGGCCCCAGAGGCTGCAGAAGTGATACCTATGGTCATCATGTCTTTATTGCAACAAATACTATTAGTGAAAATGCAAAGTCTGTGTAATACTCCTATTCTGTCAATCTCAAACGTGGGAAGACGTAATGAAGTTTAGGGGTAACATGAGGGGGAACTTCTTTACTCAGAGAGTGGTAGCGGTGTGGAATGAGCTTCCAGTGGAAGTGGTGGCGGCAGGTTCGTTGGTATCATTTAAGAATAATAGGCTACCGGTCTTTATGCAGAGGTATGGAGAAAAAGGCTGAACATAGGTCAATTACTGTAAAGGTGTCGGCTTCTGCCGGTATGGGTGACAGACCGGTAGCCTATTTATTCTTAAATGATACCAACGAACCTGCCGCCACCACTTCCACTGGAAGCTCATTCCACACCGCTACCACTCTCTGAGTAAAGAAGTTCCCCCTCATGTTACCCCTAAACTTCTGTCCCTTAATTCTGAAGTCATGTCCTCGTGTTTGAATCTTCCCTATTCTCAAAGGGAAAAGCTTGATCACATCAACTCTGTCTATCCCTCTCATCATTTTAAAGACCTCTATCAAGTCCCCCCTTAACCTTCTGCGCTCCAGAGAATAAAGACCTAACTTATTCAACCTATCTCTGTAACTTAGTTGTTGAAACCCAGGCAACATTCTAGTAAATCTCCTCTGTACTCTCTCTATTTTGTTGACATCCTTCCTATAATTGGGCGACCAAAATTGTACACCATACTCCAGATTTGGTCTCACCAATGCCTTGTACAATTTTAACATTACATCCCAGCTTCTATACTCAATGCTCTGATTTATAAAGGCTAGCATACCAAAAGCTTTCTTTACCACCCTATCTATATGCGATTCCACCTTCAAGGAACTATGCACGGTTATTCCCAGATCCCTCTGTTCAACTGTATTCTTCAATTCCCTACCATTTATCATGTACGTCCTATTTTGATTTATCCTGCCAAGGTGTAACACCTCACATTTATCAGCATTAAACTCCATCTGCCATCTTTCAGTCCATTTTTCCAAATGGCCTAAATCACTCTGTAGACTTTGGAAATCCTCTTCATTATCCACAACACCCCCTATCTTGGTAACATCTGCATACTTACTAATCCAATTTACCACCCCTTCATCCAGATCATTGATGTACATGACAAACAACAAAGGACCCAACACAGATCCCTGAGGCACCCCATTAGTCACCTGCCTCCAACCCGACAAACAGCCATCCACCATTACCCTCTGGCTTCTCCCATTCAGCCACTGCTGAATCCATCTTGCTATTCCTGCATTTATACCCAACAGTTTAACCTTCTTAACCAAGTCTGAAGAAGGGTTTCGGCCCGAAACGTCGCCTATTTCCTTCGCTCCATAGATGCTGCTGCACCCGCTGAGTTCCTCCAGCAATTTTGTGTACCTAAGACGTAATGAATGGTGTTTTGTCAAAGACCTGAGAGCTATTAAAAATAGTGATTCATATTGCTCCTTTAGTACCTGACACCAATATTATTCTGTCACCCATACCGGCAGAAGCCGACACCTTTACAGTAATTGACCTATGTTCAGCCTTTTTCTCCATACCTCTGCATAAAGACCGGTAGCCTATTATTCCATGACTTTACCAGCAGTAGTAAATGGCATGCCAGCCTGCTTATGAGTTGTAATGGCAAGGGCTACAATGATAGAAGTGTTAACAGTGAATTCGCTGCTGTAAGGTAAACACGCTTCCTTATCTGATTAGAATGTTGGGTTTGTGCCATATCCCTTTACGAGCTCAATGATAGGTTCAAACCAAATTACAATCAGACACACGTATGCCTCCATTTCTGCAAATGATTAATGAGAGAAAATATTCAAAATCTTTCATTGCACCTTTGGGTGTATGTGATGAATAAAATTGACTATTGACTATTGACTACAATAATATGTAATATAAAGATCAGCGAGGCACCTGTGCTATAATAAGATGAGAGTGTTATACCTAGATCGCTGATGAATCCTCTAATATCATTGATCTTGCTACACACATTTCCCAAGAAATTGAGAAAATCCATAAAGTTGGCGGTGACATGCATGAGTACAATGAAGGGAGTGGAAGCTGGTGGCCTTTCAGTTGGTTTGGTGGACTCTGGGGTACGGTGTTACATTATGGCTCTATCTTTTCATTAATCTTTGCTCTGATTTTTATTGTTAAATGCTTGCGACAATTGTGTACCTACCGAGGACTGTGAATGTTATCATATTATGATTAAGAGGAAGGAATGAAAGAGTTTAAAGATTTGGAAGTTACAAAATGGATTTTGCTGTAGATTTAGAAGCAATAAAATTAATGCCTAGCCTTTCTCCTACTACACTAGTGAGAGTTCTGCACAATAACATGAATGTTTTCACCTTTCTTCTACAACACTAGTGAGATTACAGCACAATAACATGAATGTTTTTGCTCTAAGATATGAACAATCAGAAAAATGTTCAGACGATTTGTTCCTACCCTTTACTCCACAGATAGTAATGTACATCAACAAGGTCAAAAGTCAAGTGCTTGAATCTGCAAAAAAAATAGTTTCTTCAGCATAACCATATATAGGCTAACCTTTTCTCTAGCAGAAGAACCTGTCAATCCTACTAGGCAAGAGGCTGCACAATGTTCTGTAAGATAAAGAATTGATGAATTGCTGATAATTAGGGTATAAATATATCTGATTGAACATTACCTCTGTGTGTGGAGAAAGAGATACTCTGTAGTATGTATTTTACATACTGGGAGAGTTGATCCCACACCCGCCTAGCGAAGTAAAGACGTTACTGTATTACTGACTTTTGAGTTGTTATCTGTTTGAAGTAAAAACGAACCTTAACACAATGAGCCAATAAAACTAAAGAAAATACAGATACCTCACCTTCATGTTCTAATGTTTGTTGTTCATCTTAATATCTGCTTGACCACAATCATTCAATAACCATATAACCATATAACCATATAACAATTACAGCACGGAAACAGGCCATCTCGGCCCTACAAGTCCGCGCCGAACAATTTTTTTCTCTTAGTCCCACCTGCCTGCACTCATACCATAACCCTCCATTCCCTTCTCATCCATATGCCTATCCAATTTATTCTTAAATGATACCAACGAACCTGCCGCCACCACTTCCACTGGAAGCTCATTCCACACCGCTACCACTCTCTGAGTAAAGAAGTTCCCCCTCATGTTACCCCTAAACTTCTGTCCCTTAATTCTGAAGTCATGTCCTCTTGTTTGAATCTTCCCTATTCTCAAAGGGAAAAGCTTGATCACATCAACTCTGTCTATCCCTCTCATCATTTTAAAGACCTCTATCAAGTCCCCCCTTAACCTTCTGCGGTCCAGAGAATAAAGACCTAACTTATTCAACCTATCTCTGTAACTTAGTTGTTGAAACCCAGGCAACATTCTAGTAAATCTCCTCTGTACTCTCTCTATTTTGTTGACATCCTTCCTATAATTGGGCGACCAAAATTGTACACCATACTCCAGATTTGGTCTCACCAATGCCTTGTACAATTTTAACATTACATCCCAGCTTCTATACTCAATGCTCTGATTTATAAAGGCTAGCATACCAAAAGCTTTCTTTACCACCCTATCTATATGAGATTCCACCTTCAAGGAACTATGCACGGTTATTCCCAGATCCCTCTGTTCAACTGTATTCTTCAATTCCCTACCATTTATCATGTACGTCCTATTTTGATTTATCCTGCCAAGGTGTAACACCTCACATTTATCAGCATTAAACTCCATCTGCCATCTTTCAGTCCATTTTTCCAAATGGCCTAAATCACTCTGTAGACTTTGGAAATCCTCTTCATTATCCACAACACCCCCTATCTTGGTAACATCTGCATACTTACTAATCCAATTTACCACCCCTTCATCCAGATCATTGATGTACATGACAAACAACAAAGGACCCAACACAGATCCCTGAGGCACCCCATTAGTCACCTGCCTCCAACCCGACAAACAGCCATCCACCATTACCCTCTGGCTTCTCCCATTCAGCCACTGCTGAATCCATCTTGCTATTCCTGCATTTATACCCAACAGTTTAACCTTCTTAACCAACCTTCCATGAGGAACCTTGTCAAAGGCTTTACTAAAGTCCATATAGACAACATCCACTGCTTTACCCTTGTCAATTTCCCTAGTAACCTCTTCAAAAAATTCAAGAAGATTAGTCAAACATGACCTTCCAGGCACAAATCCATGTTGACTGTTCCTAATCAGACCCTGTTTATCCAGATGCTTATATATATTATCTTTAAGCATCTTTTCCATTAATTTGCCCACCACTGAAGTCAAACTAACAGGTCTATAATTGCTAGGTTTACTCTTAGAACCCTTTTTAAACAATGGAACAACATGCGCAGTACGCCAATCCTCGGGGACTATTCCCGTTTCTAATGACATTTGAATCAATGCAAAACTAAACCTTGTTAACGTTTCAAACCATGTTTATGTATCCAAATAAGTTTATGTTAGTCCTTACCTATCTATCGCGTTTAAATAGTGCTCCCACAGTGTCTGCAGCCAACTTCTGGAAGTCTGCTGCTGGGTTTCAGTGGAGAACACTGCAGATGGCCAGCCTCAAGTAGCTCTAGTCAGCGATGGCCCAGCAGATAGGGCTGGCTGGCTGACAGCAAGGGCACGGGCAGAATGGGGGGCATGGGATTTCCGATGTTTTTCAACCAGACGGGGAGGCTAAATATGTTCCACTAATCCAGGCACTTCTAGTAATTAGTGGAGGATGAATTCTTGCAGTGCTGTGATACTTTCAAAGCCATTTTGAACAATAGTATACAGAGGTATTTTACTTCGGAGTCACGTGAGTGACTACGTGAAGACCCCGCCAGCACGCATGCGCGACATCGCGTCTCACGCAGTGCACAGCGACGGGCGGGAGAACGAGCTCTCCCGCAGCAAGTTTAAAAATGGGACCTCCAGGTAAGTAAACTACTATGAGGTCGTATTTTGGAAATCCTTGTTCTGCTTCTCGTTACAGCGCAATGAACAAGGGAAGACAACCAAAGAAGGTCGTACCCCGTCCGACTGCAATGGACCAGGAGGGTCCCAGCCGTGGGGGGCGACCGGCGGCACCTGGACCGCACACGCTGCGATCCTCAGCACCGACAATATTTCTGTACAGCCAAGCCCAGCGCCGCTAGCACCACAGCTCGATCAACCGCTGCGGTTTACTCGGACGAGTCTGGTGCGGAAGACTCACCGCCCGAGAGCGGCAGAGGTGACCATTTGGGCCGCATGGAAAGGCTCATGGAGCAAATGCTCCAGCGAGACTTGCTCCTGGAGATGGGGCAAGCTCGCCAAGGGAGCACAAGCACTCCCGCTCCAGTGCATTACCAAGCACTGGCCATCGCATCACCCTCAGCAGAGGGAAGCGTTGGCGACTAGGACTGGGCTGGTCAAGAACAGGGGTCACTGGCTGAAGAACATGGCAGTGTGCTGGGGGTACAGGATCAGGAAGAGCTGCTGGGAGTGGTGAACCACTACGCGGCAACACCATGAGCGGGATGGCCGTTACAGCCCAAACTGGCGGCCAGTATTGACTACCTGTCCTTTAAACTACTCCAAGAACAGGTAGTCAATGAGGCGATGGATCTATACACGCCTCCCGAAAATTGCATATCGCTCAATGTACCAGCCATTAACAGTCAAATCTGGGGGTACATTGGGCAGGGTATCCGAACCCAAGAACTCAAATTACAAAAAATACTGAAGCTCCTGACGTCGGCTATAACTTCATATGCTTGTTCCGTGGACGGGGTTGACATGACAAACAATCAACAGGACACCCTGGCTCTGCTGTGCAACACACAGTATGAGATCAACAACCTCCGGAAGGAGGCCATAAGACCTGCCCTCAACCCAAAATTCGCAGGACTGTGTAAAACGCCAACCCCACAGCCACAGATCCTGCTATTTGGCAAAGACCTACCAAAGCAAGTGAAAGATCTGGATAAAGAGTCCAAGGCATTTGGACTCATGAGGGCATGTCCCGGAACAAGCAAAACCACGCAACCCAGATGGCAGTACTCCTACGCAGCCACCAGTAGGCGTCTACTTCATGGTACTGGTGAAAGCACGGGGTCCGCATATCATCCCCGGAGGACTTTTTTAGGACAGGGCCCAGAGCGGACCCCATGGAAGATGCGCCACCCCCACACAGCACCACCCCAACAGACAAGGAACCAGAAGCCCAAGAAGTGAACATTCTACCAATAACAATGGAGGTAGGTGGGTCTGGTTCCTACCAGTACATAAAAGGTCTTTGCTAACAGGGGGGAGGCTACACCTGTTTTTGGAAGCATGGAGGACTATCACACTTGACAATTATATACTAAAAAGTATTCAAGGATATAAAATTGAATTTATTCAAGAAAGTATGCCACCAGTTCAGCATGCACCCCAAAGGGGATTTACCCTCTCACTAAAAGAAAAACGTGAGGGACAAGCAGAACTGGTGAGGTTACATACAAAGGGAATAATAGAAAAATCTAAACATGAACCTTTGGAATTCGTATCAAATATATTTACTAAAACCAAAAAAGATGGTGGATGTCGCATCATCATTGACTTAACCATGTTGAATACTTTTGTTAGGTATATACACTTTAAAATGGAAACATTTGTAACTGCCAAACAATTTGATTTCCAAAGGATACTTTATGGCAAGCATCGACTTAAAAGATGCATACTATTCAGTACCCATTCATAAGGGTCATCGTAGATACCTAAAATTTAACTGGATGGGGCAACCATGGCAGTACAAATCGTTGCCTAATGGCCTAACATCAGACTGTTTACCAAGATATTAAAACAGGCCCTGGCAATACTAAGAAAACAAAAACATATTGTCATGGCATATCTTGATGATATTTTGATAATGGGCAAAACCATGGAATTAGCTAATTCAGCAGTATTAGCTACTAAACATTTTTTTGAAACCTTGGGGTTTGTCATACATCCAGATAAATCTAAGTTGACGCCATCCACAACTATGGACTATCTGGGATTCACAATTAACTCAGTCCACATGTCTGTAACGTTGCCAAAAGAAAAAGCAGCAGAATTGGCACAAGTCTGTAACAAATTAATGGTTAACAATCAACCAACCATTCGACAAGTGGCAAGAGTAATTGGGAAATTAGTAACAGCATTTCCAGCTACCCAGTTTGGACCTTTGCATTATCAAAACTTACAAAGAGCAAAGGTGCAAGCGTTAAAACAACATGCATGTCACTTTGACCGAACCGTCAATCGTCAAATTACCAATCAAAGCAATATCAGAGTTACAATGGTGGAAAGAAAACATTTGGCATAGTTCAAGTCCCATCATTATCAATAATCCAACATTAACAATACAAACAGATGCTAGTGCTCAAGTTGGGGAGCAACTAATACTATATCCAGTACAGGTGGTAGATGGAATAATCTAGAATCATCACTACTACAGACACTGGGTATAAACTATTTGGAAATGTTGGGTGCGTTCTATGGGTTAAAAGCTTATTGTTCAACTATGCACCATTTGCATGTCCGTTTACAGATTGCAATACCACAGTGGTGGCCTATATTAACCATATGGGCGTGATAAAATCGATATCATGTGATAATCTGGTCAACACAATCTGGCAATGGTGTGTCGACAAACATATTGGGCTATCAGCAACTTACCTACCAGGTAAGCTAAATACAGTGGCAGACACCAGGTCATGCAAATTCAATGATAACACCAAATTGATGTTAAACCCCAAAGCATTTGCTGAAATTACAAAGCAATATGGAACACCAGATATCGATCTCTTTGCATCCCGACTGAATCACCAGGTACCAACATATGTCGCTTGGGAACCAGACCCTGAGGCAGTTCTCGCTGAACTGGGGGAACTACATTTTCTATGCCTTTCCCCCCTTCTGCCTCATCAGTCGGGTACTACGCAAAATACAGATGGATTCTGCTTCAGGTATTTTGGTAGTACCCGACTGGCCTACACAGCCATGGTTCCCAGTGGTCGTTGACAGGGTCATTGAACCACCCATGACCATTCCCAGCAGACCAGATCTACTGATCCACCCTGTCTCAGGCGAAAGTCACCCATGCCATGACAGAATAAACCTGTTGGGTTGCAGACTCTAAAAAGACCTTTACTGGACCTGGGATTGTCAAATAGGACCATGGACATGATGACAGCATCTCACCGACTTTCCACCAAGAAACAATATCTCTCCAGTATCAGAAAATGGGAAACATACTGCTCAAGAACAGGGACAACGTACGGATTAACAACCATAACTAATGTACTGGAGTTCCTGTCCAGCCTTCACCACGATGAAGGTCTGAGCTATTCCACTATCAATTGTGCTAGAAGTGCACTGTCAGCCTATCTGGGGCAGGCACCAGGACAACAGGCCATAGGGTCTCAACCGCTGGTGGCCAAATTAATGAGAGGGATCTTTAATACAAACCCCACTAGACCTAGGTACACCAAGATCTGGGATGTCATTGTTGTCCTGACATACCTAAGGGGATGGCCACCAGCCAGATCCCTCACTCTGGAACAGCTAACCCTGAAAACGGCTATGCTGATGGCGTCAGTCTCAGCACAAAGGGTCCAGTCCCTTTACCTACTCAGACTGGACAATATGGTCATAACATCAGACCAAATAGCGTTCACTATTCAGGAGCAGGTAAAACAGAGCAGACCAGGAACTTCAAGACTCATTATGGAATTCTGGGCGTACCCACCTGACCCCTGTTTATGTGTCATGACACACCTACTACAATATATCAACACAACCAAAGATCCCCGAGGGAGAGAAAAGGCACTATGGGTCAGCTACAAAAAGCCACATGGTCGGGTGTCATGTCAAACCATCTCTAGATGGCTCAAACAGGTATTGGGAGCTGCTGGAGTGGATACTGATATTTACACATCTCACTCCACCAGGGCAGCATCCACGTCGGCAGCTAACAGAATGGACGTGCCATTGGACCACATCCTGGAAACAGCGTGGTGGTCCATGGAAAGAACTTTCCAAACATTCTACAAACTGGTAAGTTCTCGTTTAATCTTACTATTATGGCATAGTCATGGCTGACAATATTGGATATCAAATCATCCACTAAATATTTTGGGTGCTGAAATAGTTACTTAATAATATGAAAACATAAGAACATACAAATTAGAGCAGAAATAGAGCAGAATTATGTTCGGCACAGACACTGTGCGCTGAAAGACCTATTCCTGTTGTGTGCTATTCAATACTTAATGTTCTATCAACTGCTTTTTCTGACACTGTAAACTTTTTTTTTATAAACCAACATCTGCAGTTCCTGGTTTCTACACTCTCTCATATAAACTTCTTTGTTGGCTTTAAAATAATTTTAAATTTCTTTCATCATGCACAGAAGAATCACTTGCCTTGTGGTGAAATGGAAGTTGTGGAAACATTCTGGTTAATTAGTTACCAATCAGTTTATTTAACATTCAGCAATCTGTAGTCGATCAAATGGCACTTGCTCAACAATAGCTGTAATTCCTGGTGGAAACATAAGCTTCAGTTTGGTAATGGACATCTCACCTTTCTCCTGATATGAAGATGTAAAAAGAGTCTCTTCGTCCTCATTCACCTCAAACCTCTCCCATATGCACATTGTAGTCCCCGCGTCAATGCAGCATTGCAGTCATGGACAGTTATAATCTGCATCTTTTGATTTGCTGTGCAAGGAATTTCTCACCCTGAACCTCTCAATTCATAATCTTGCATGGTTGTACATCGTTATATTTTCACAGGTGCTCACACTGAACTGAGATAAAAGTTGGTGAAATTCAAATAAGGCAATGGTTATACCTTTGGGTGTATGGGATTGGACAGGCTAGATGCAGGAAGATTGTTCCCGATGTTGGGGAAGTCCAGAACAAGGGGTCACAGTTTAAGGATAAGGGGGAAGTCTTCTAGGACCGAGATGAGAAAATCATTTTTCACACAGAGAGTGGTGAATCTCTGGAATTCTCTGCCACAGAAGGTAGTTGAGGCCAGTTCATTGGCTATATTTAAGAAAGAGTTAGATGTGGCCCTTGTGGCTAAGGGGATCAGGGGGTATGGAGAGAAGGCAGGTATGGGATACTGAGTTGGAAGATCAGCAATGATCATATTGAATGGCGGTGCAGGCTCGAAGGGCCGAATGGCCTACTCCTGCACCTATTTTCTATGTTTCTATGTTTCTATGTTAATTTAACAAATTCAACCACAGACACAGCTTCCTTTCACTGGACATGACCCCAAACCCTGAGAAAATTGCACGAACATATAAACGTTTGCAGTCAATCTGAAAACAATTTAATTATATTATTTAGACAAATAAGTAGCTGCCCAATATCAATGATGGAATTTTTAATCCAGTAGATTTCTCATTACCCAAATTTATCACCTTCATAAAGTTAAAAAAAATAATTTTGAAACTTTTGTGCTCAGCTAATGAAAATTCCAGAATATTAGTGTAATCTGCTGGGTGAACATCAGCTATTAGGACATAAAGGATCAATTATAGAGACTGTAGTAGGCCGGATATGTCTTTTCATTGAACCAGTGGGTGTAATGTTGATGTGCTGATTTTGTTTTTAAAAAGTAACTGTATGGTTTTAAATCATCATATTTTAAACTTGCTCGCAATGTCTGAATGATTTAGAAATACATTGAAACACTAGAACAAAATTTGTGCAAATAAATAAGTGTTCAAATGAAAAGGTTGCATGCATGAAATAGGTTTGTATGTTAATTGACTTGTACAAAACCTTAAATAGAAAATGGTGTTTACAAAGTAAGTGTTTACTGTCAATGATGGTGAGGATGATAAAGTATTGGTTCGGTAATATGACAAAAGAAATGCGGTTTGCTTGCATGAAGACAGGTAAACAAAGGAGAGTTGTAGGAAGCTGCCACGCGTTATATAGAAGAAAAGACCCAAGTGGGATAGGTTTCCAACTCAATGGAGGGCAATAACGGATTTTGCAATGAGAAAAGGAACGTGTAGGAAGGAACTGCAGATGCTGATTTAAACCGAAGATAGACACAAAATGCTGGAGTAACTCAGCGGGACAGGCAGCATCTCTGGAGAGAAGGAATGGGTGACTTTTCGGGTCGAGATATTGAGTTTGAAGAAGTGTCTCGACCCGAAACGCAGCCATTCCTTCTCCCCAGAGATGCTGCTTGTCCTGCTGAGTTACTCCGACATTTTGTGTCTATCGTTGAGAAAATGAATGTTGGTTTATCCACGTAATACAAAGCCCATTTACTTTCATAGTCATGTTGCAAATGATGTGTTATATTTAAAATTCAACAAAAAATACACATAAAACTACTTATTGTAGTATAATGCCTGCAGACAAACAAAAGCATTTTGTTCAGTCTGTCAGTCAACTTTTACAAAAAAAAACTTTTCTCATTTTCCTCCATTTTACCATTAGAAGTGAAATGATATTTAAAAACAGCAAAGTGCTTTAGCCTGAGTAATTAACTTCCCTTGGGTCAAATGAAAGAGACTATTCCATAGACTCTCAGGGTATCCACCATTTGCCCTTAATTACCTGCGCACAGATGTCACTGTAAATAATACCTGAAATGTCTAGGAAAATGAGGTAAGAATTAACCCTAACTGCAGGTCAAATACATTGTGAATTCCAACACATCGTAATATCTCCTGACTTACAATTTTACAATTCATCTCATAACAATATTGTTTTACATAACTATCCATCAAACATTGACACTGTGATTGCAAGAAAACTAATCAGGCAACTGCTGAAGGACATAGTGCAGATAAAACCAGTTTTATTCCAATTTAACAGCTGGTATTGTAGATTTACTGGGTTATTACAAGCACCCAAAATACCTCAGATTTTTGTAATACTGAAAGCAAATGAAATAGTCATACATAAATGACGTATCTATTCTCTGCAGCCTTCAATCTATCTCTGAAGAAGATTAAAAAATCCAGCATAAAATCATCTCTGTGTATATGAATGCTATATCCTTAAATGGCTAATATTAACACTGTGACTTTTAATGTATAGGGCAAGGAAAGGAAAGGAAATACTAAACCTTCTTCAGAAAGATACAATAAACTTGGTTTTAATACTGTGATGTCCAGGTTCAGGAACAGCTTCTTCCAAACAACCAATAGGTTATTGAACACTATGAACTCTAATTATACTCTGACGACGAATTGCCTTGGTTGTACTAGGGACTTTGGGCTTTGATTGTTTTTGCACTATATTGTCTTTTTTTATTAATTGAATTTGTTTTTTTTTGTTTATTTATAATGTTATCAATTGAGTACTGTGTTTACAAACCTATTGTGTTACTGCAAGAAAGAAGTTCATTGTTCTGTTTCGGTACATATGATAATTAAATACTCTTGAGTCTTGACTTCTCTCATTCTAATCCCTCAATTTATTTATGTCCGCACCATACCTTTATTATTGTAGAGTGTGGACATTCAGAAATTATGTTTGCCGAGCCCACTATTGACAAAACTCAAAATGAAGTACTGTTGTGCTCTATAAATTAAATCTACTTCAGTTGATGGACATTGACTAGCGTTGTTACAAAACCTACCATCAGTGGCGCTACAGATCTGCCATTGCCTGTGCGTGCGATTCCGGGGGCTTGGGGGGGGGGGGGGGATTAAAATGCAAGTTTGTATTGGTTGTCGGAGAGGGATTTCCTCAGGCTGCTAGCTGATGAAGAAAAATTGTACAAGCTTCCCTTCCCGGGTATTTTTTTTAATTTGATGGATGATTTAATCAATGCTTTAATTAAGCATTGAAGTTAAACTCGACTTTTAACGCCTTCAACGCCTTCAACATCACGGATCGCAATATCAGGACCAAACAAAAGGTATGTCGTTCATTTAACATAATATCTTGCTTTTTGGTGTGGCTTCATTTTAATCTTATGATGCGAAAAATAGTATTTAGGCCCACATACGAATCAGCTATGTCTTGCCTGCCGATTTGGCTTAAAATGTATGGCAACATTCCATTCGATCACATTCCAGAAACATCCAGTCTCAAGATAATCAAATTCATTATTTTTTTGCACAATCATGTCATAAGAAAATCTAAATCATCTATAGTTTGTGTTATTGTCTATCCATTATCAATATTTTCATACTAAATATCTACAGTAGAGTTTTAGTCAGATGTATTGTGCAAAAAATAATGATTTTGATTATGTTGAGAGTGATTAATTTATGGGAATTAAACATAAAATTCCTTCCATTTGGCATATAAATCCTTGAGAAAGTGATATTTAAAAATCATGTTATATTGTGAATTCTTGTGTGAATGGGATCAGTTTGTTATTTGTTATTTGGATACTTAGGCTATTTAAAAAAAATAGCCTTTTCTTAAGAAATGGATAGATGTTTAGAACTAGTAATTCAATTTAGATGATTACATGAATTTAGAATTTAATTTGATGAAACTGATGAATATGACATTTTTGTTGGGTATTTACTATTTGTTTTAGCGTTTAACTTTATCATTTCTACATTTTTTCTAAAACTGCAAATAATAATTTGTTTCTGTGAATGCTGTTCAGTGTTTTTTTTTTCTTTACATTTTAAACAGATGTCTCCGAAGAAGAAATGCAAAATTGTCAATCCAAATGCCCAGCGAAAGAGACTGATTTAGACAGCATTCGCAGAGATTATCCAAATTTGGACTACTCCAAATGTGATGATCTACAGGACATTCTTAATGGGAAAGTAGTGGGCGGAAAGGCATGCCATGCGTGGTTTGAAGAGCAAAAACTTGTAGTTTACAACGCCAAAAATGAAAAGTTGAGGAAAAACAAGGTGTACAGAGTTGCTTATTGGTTACAATCAGAGGAGTATGGTGATGCTACTGAATATGATATGCCAATGTACCAACTAGCAACTGATCTTCTCCAGAAATACTTGGTCTTTTGCTAGAAATTGTCATTTATTTACCTGTCTGTTACAGACTTATAGCATATAATATAATAATAATATTAATGTTCTGATCTTGAGAATATCAAATTTTTTAATTTTCATGGCAGTCTGGGTGTTTATAACTATTTCCGTCACAACGGTCAATTATGTAATTAGCTACATTTGAATTTGAATTTGATTCCTTTATTGTCATTCAAACCTTTCGGTCTGAACGAAATTACGTTGCCTGCAGTCATACACAGTAACAATAAATAGCAAAACATACAATAAACACAAATTAACATCCACCACAGTGAGTTCACCAAGCACCTCCTCACTGTGATGGAGGCAAAAGTCTTAGTCTCTGTCTCTTCCCTCCTTGTTCTCCCTCTGTGCTGAGGCGATCGATCCAGGCCGAAGATGCCGCTCTCCAGTCCAGCGGATCTCCGTGGTGATGTCGCCGCTGCCGAAAGCCGGAACGCCATCTCCGCACCGAGTCGGCCCGCCACAGCCTCAGCTCCGAGTCCCGCTGCAACAGCTACGAGTCCCGCTGCATCAGCCCCGAGTCCCGCTGCCTCAGATCCGAGTCCCCCTGCCCCAGCTCTGAGTCCCGCTGCATCAGCTCCACGTCCCGCTGCATCAGCTCCGGGTCCCGCTGCAACAGCTCCGGGTCCCGATGCAACAGCTCCGAGTCCCGCTGCATCAGCTCCGAGTCCCGCTGCAACAGCTACGAGTCCCCCTGCCCCAGCTCCGAGTCCCGTAGCTTCAGCTCCGGGCTGCTGCATCAGCTCCGAGTCCCACTGCATTCGCTCCAAGTCCCGCTGCAACAGCTCCGAGTCCCGCAGTCTCAGCTCCGGGCCGCTGCCGAAAGCTGGAACGCCACATCAGCGAGTCGGGCCTCCGTTGCCTCGGCCCCGAAGACGGCCAGCCTCACGTTGGTAAGTCCTGGCTGGCTCTGCCTCCGGAGCCTCGAGGTCGGTCACAGGTTGGAGACCGCCAGCTCCACCATTAGGCCTCAGCGCAGATGGTGGCAGAGAAGGGGGATACGACAAGAAAAAGTCGCTATCCCCCGAAGGGAGAGACAAAAAAAACATGTTTCACACCCCCCATAACACAACCTAATAAACTAAAACTTAGCCAAAACAAGACAAAAAGTAAAGACAGACGGACTGCAGGCGAGCCGCAGCTGTTAACAGCGCCGCCACTTCCGGAACTACAATTAGGTAACTAACTAATTATATGCTTTAAATTCAGGTTATCCAAGTAAGATGTTTCATATTTGTTTCAGAATGCTTCAATCTATAATAACTGAAAATTTCATTCAGTTCTCTTAAAATTTGAGAAACTTATGGGCTTTTGACTGTCCTCAATCACAGCTTTTGTGTTAAGTCAATGGAAAAGATGCTAATTTCCGAGTATGAAAATGACCATAACCTTTTTAATACTGAAGATATGAAAGTGAATTAGGTATCAAATTAAATTTATTTTTGTGCTTTATCTGATGGGATAAATTACAGGCGTGATTTTTAAAATCTCAAAATTTTGTAACATTCCTACATTGACAGTAGAGAGTCCAACTGGTTCGTAAAGACGTCCTCCATTTTGTTGTCATAAGAAGATTAGAATGACTATTTGAGTAATTCTGGATGTTTGTAGAAATCATCATAATCATTTTGATTCATCCACATCTAAACATTTCATATTAAAACTTTTATACTATAAATAAGCCACAATGAGATTAGGCCATTTTGTATGAAACCACAATTACGAATCAAATTGAGAGATTTTTTATTAAGTTGGGATATTGAGAATTTCAGATTGTTTGCAACAAAACATAGTTATGATATACCCTATTTCCTGCTGAAGGTTAGGCAGAGCAATGCCACTCTCGTTGTGACTGTACCGCGGAACCTGCCACGCCTTCGATCCTGGAATTATCAACTGTGTGAAGTGGGAAGCGGCTGTAAAAGGGCAGCACTGCTGGGAGGGGTGGAGAGTTCCTTTCCACAGCGTGTGGGGAGTTTGGCCCGGGTCAGCACAGCCTGGGCTGCACAAAGTTGCAAACTTTGCTGGGCCGCCAAGGGTAAAGTTATGGGGAGGGCAGGAACATTGAGAAGGAAGGGGTCGGGGATCATGGCAGCAACTCACTCACTCACCGCTGCCAAGGCGCTCCGGGTGCGGAGCCACCGCATTGTGGCCGGGGAGGGAAGTAGCTCGGGTGGCTGCGAGTGACCGCCGGGACTGGACAACGGAACCGGCGACCACCTCAGCGCCTTCTGCCGGTCGGCCGGCCAGCCACCCACGGTGTCCATCGGCACAGGCGCAACCGGTGGAGGTGATGGTTGGCAGGTAGCTACTGATCGGAAGGCTGGCTGCTCTGTCCTGGGCTCTGTCTCTCTCTCTTCCTGGGTGATCTCCATGACCCAGGAAGTCCCCGTCCCTCAGACCTAAACCGCACAGCACATTGTGGGACAGAGACGAAAATGGAGGCTCCCCCGTCCAGATTGCCTCCTTGAAGGAGTTTCACGTCTTCCTTTCTATTGACTAAACCAAACCCTTGATCCTGTCCCACCAGCCTTTTTTCAAATTTTAGCAACTCAAAATGGGGGTGCGTCTTTGACGCAGGTGCGTCTTAATTGCCGGGTAATTGAATGGCAGAACCAGATTAATGAAATGTGTGGTCTCGTCCTGATCTGCTATTGTTTGCTATGATTCAACAACATTCTTATCACATTTGATCTAAAGCTTTACACATACACCCTTTGTCCCAGAAATGTTAAATGTTGATCCACGTATGATATTACTTTTTATTTCATTTTGAAAAACGTTTTATTTTACTTTGAACAAGTTTGCAATCTGATGCAGTAAGTGTGTCTGGAAACATTGGTTCAGATATTTTTGATAGAAACATCCTGAAAGTTTGAAAGGTATTCATGGCAATTTTATGGTTTTACCCTTACCTTTTCAACAAACATAAAGAAAGCATCAGGAAAGTAAATCTGAAGACATCCTTGTCTACATCATGTACCAAATCCTTGTCCACATCCTGTACCCAACCTACCATCTTCAATTTTAGCTTGCTTTATTATGGGGGTTCTCCTTAATATATCACGTCAAACTAGTCATTGGCTTCTAGGTACCATTTTAGGTATGATATAGCTTCAAACAAACAGGATTGAATGAAGAATGACATGGGGTAGGTGAGAGTGGATTTTGATTCTTCTCTCATTCCTTGCATCCAACCTGGTAAAAACTGCAGTCAAATAAAAATAGAATTTATCAACACAAGGGAAATGTTATCACAGAACTAGCAAGATGCACAGTAGAAAGCTGAGATGTTTGCTGTTAATGCTTTTTTTCAATGAAGCAGATGCCAGCAAGTCCAAAAATTGGTAAGATTTTTCATATTTTCATTTAGTTTGAGGCATGCTGGTTTATATCACTTGATATATGACCTCAGTTAAAAAAAATCATCAGTATTCCAACGCCGTACATTTTTGATAATTATACTTCTGTCATTATTGTACTTTATGTACCAAAATAATACAGTCTTGTTTTTAATATTCATGATTTAGAGTAGGACAGAATAGCACAAATGTATCTCTTTATGAAGGTATCACAAGCAGTTCAGTTTCTTCATTTTATGTTTCTGAATATTCCATTCATCTCGGCTCAGTGTAAACATTCTGTCTTTCATAACTGCTGTATGCATTCTCATTTTCTTTAAATCATTGAACATTTTGGAGACAGATTCCCTTGTGCTATCAGCCTTCACATCACTCGTCACTCTTAGATCTTTGATTTCACTAAGGATGCACTGTGCAAACTTGGGGTTCAGAGATCATTAAATCATGTCTTTCAAATGCACTCGAAATAAAATTGTTTTGTGCGTTGTCTTCTACTCTGACAAAAGAATACAGCTGTGACAAAATGATGCAGCTGTGCCAAAATATTACAGCTGTGGCAATTAAAAGGGAAATGCTTAACCAGGCACAGTTGAATAAATAGAACTGGAAATCTTTGTCATCCAAGCAAAAGACAAAGATATCTTGGTCTGTACAAAAAAGCCTGGCCTTTTCTCAAAATTGTGCAACATATCTGTTGTGAGTGAATGTTTGGACTCTTCCCCTAAATTTTCATTATGTATTTAACTTTCAGTGCCAATTGAATGCAGTCCCCCAAAGCATGAGGACATTTCTCCTGAGATAATTTGGAAGCCGATAAATTGCTTGCAGATTTTAAGTTCAGTGTCAGGGAAAATGACGCCAACCATCTAGCATTGTTTTTCCTCCAAATATTGTAAGGCATAATGCTTCCAGTTTACTATTAGCAAAATAACTTCTCATATGTTCCATTTTCATCATTGCATTAATGGGAGGAAAATGAACATCATAATAAAATAAAAACCATCTGTGACCAAAACATCTTACCTTGGCAATACTTTTGATTTAATCCTACAAAACAAAACATACCTGAGCAAGGTACAAGAGATGTTCCAGGCACATGACAAATTCAAACATGTAAACAGGATTAGGAGCGGATACGCAGGCTCTCAAGTTGATGCGCAGGCTCTCAAGCTCCTTCTGCCTTTCAATAGGACCATGATTGATCTAATTGCAAACTCACCTTCAGATTCCTGCCTATCCCTAGTAACCTTTGCTTTTTAAGAATCTATCTACCTTAGCATTAAAAATATTCACAGACCTTATCAACAAATTGTCATGTTCCTCATTAGGGAATGACAGTTCCGAGCCTCAATGTCACCTCAGGAGGTGGACAAGTCAGGAGGAAGACTGCAACATGCAAGCTAAAAGATTTGTGCCAACCCATCTGTAGTCAGGAAAAAAAATAGGAATAGAATAGGGAACTTTAGGCTTAATTGTCTATCATCTGCCATTGGACAAATGCTGGAGTCCATTCTTAAAGAACTGATAACATTTTGAGAATTGCCATGTACTAGGCAGAGGTAACATGATTTTATGGAATGGAAATTGTGTTTGACTAATTTATTAGAGCTCTTTGAGGATGGAATTAGCTGAGTGGGCAATGGGAAACCAGTGAATTAGTGTGCTTAGGTTTCTAAAGATATTCAATAGATGCCACATAAAGGCTTTCTGCACAATTAGGGTACATAGAATTAAGGGTAATATACGAGCATGGATTGGCAAACAGAATGAGAAATTAAAGCAATGGGTTGGTCATAGGTTAGTAAGATGTAGTTAGTGAGGTGAGTCAGGGCTCACTGCTGGGGCTTCAGCTAATTACAATTTGTATTGAGATGTTAGATTAATAGACCGGAAATATTGTACCCAAATCGGATGATTATGCAAAGAGAGGTGGGAAAATAAGATGCAAGGAGGCCACATAAATCCTATACAGGGATATAAACAGATTAAGTGACTGGGGACAAAAATAGTACATAGATTAAAATATGAGGGAATATGAGGTTATTCATTTCAGTAAAGAGAAATGAAAAGCAGAATATTATTTAAATCATTTAAATAAAATTATTGGTTCATTAACGGCATTCAAAGCCACCTGGAAACACAGAGGACTAACATGCAGTTAATGCAAAAAAATAGAAAGATAAATAGATTGTTGGCCTTTATTACAAGGGGAATTGAGCATGAAATTTAAAAAAAATGCTTGAAATTAACAGATAAACAGAAAATGCAGATCAGGATACATCTGTGGGAAGATCTGTGAGAAACAGAATTTACATCTCGGGTAAAAGGCCTTTCTATCAGTAGAGCTAATAGGACTTGATGTTTCAATCCCTGTAATAAGTCGGCACTCTTGATATTGGCAGTGGGATTGGAGTGGTGTAAGGTAGGGTAGGTACATCATCGGGGTCGTCAGGTGGGCATCCTCCTTCTTTGGCGTTTCATTGATAAGCCCACATCTCCAGAGGGCTCAATGGTGATACCTGCCGTCCCAGGTACACCCCCACCCCCCCCCCCCTCAGTTCCATACCCTCCTGTCTTCATTTTGTAGCCCAATTGTTGTCTTTCCTTTTAATCCAAAGCTGCTTTTTTCTGCTGAATTTGACAATGACTTGATTGCTTGGAGGGAGCGACCCCTCACCCCATTTTCTTCAAGTCGTAGATGTAGCAACATATCCCCTGCATCCCATTTCTACAGGGGAAATCAGAATTACGTAGTTCTAATTAAGGATCTGACTAAGGATCTTCGACCTGAAGCGTTGACTTTGTCTCTCTTCCCACATTTCCAACCTGGCCTGCTATAATTTCCAGCATTTTCTGATTTTATTATAAAAGAAGGGATGTCTTGCTGTAATTATAAAAGGCTTTGATGAGATTCACCTGAAATACTGCATAGGGTTTCAGTGTCCTCATTGAAGGAATGATGTACTTTCCGTACAGGCAATCCAGAAAATGTATATTAGCTTGATTTCTGGGATGAAGGATAAAAATAAACTATGTTGATGGAAATATGAAACAAAAATAGAAAATGGTGTAAGTGCTTAACAAGAATTGCAATGTTACTAGGCAGAGGCAACATGATTTTATGGAATCAAGGAATATGGGGAAAAAACAGGAATGGGGTAATGATTTCGGAGTGATCAGCCATAAATCATATTGAATGTTGGTGCTGGCTCGAAGGGTCGAATGGCCTACTCCTGCACCTTTATTTTTCTATGTTTTTTTCGATGTTTCTAAGTCAGAGAGTATTTGTGGAGAGAGAAAACCGTATGAATGTTACACGGGCTGACAAACTTACATCAGAGCTGGTCATCTAGGGCGCAATAGGCTGGTTATCTGAAATCTTTGAGTCCTGAAGCCTGTAACGGAGTGAGATACTCTTTCTTCAGTTCATGTTCAGTATTCAGTATGGATCAGTATTTATTTTAATGTCATTTTCACTGAGTACTTACATACACAGAAGAAACGAAAAATTGTTTCTCAATCAGTTCCTGTCAGTGCAGTTAATAAAAGCAGAATAAATACATACAACTTTAAAATTAACATATCTAAAATAGACCTAAAAATTGAACTAAAAACAGACATTCAGACTGAACAGTGGCTTTGCTTTGACAGGTGTCTAGATGTCAAAGTATGGGCGAGGTTAGAAGTTGGACTTTGTTAGGATTTTAAAGGAAGCCAAAGGCAGAGAGGGCAGAATGGAAGTGAGATTAAGAATTAAGGTGACAGGCAACTGATAGCTTTAGGTCACACCAGTGACTGAACAGAGGTAGACACAAAATGCTGGAGTAACTCAGGGGGTGAGGCAGCATCTCTAAAGAGAAGGAATGGGCCGCATTTCCGGTTGAGACCCTTCTTCAGACTGAACAGAGGTGTTCCATAATTCAACCTGTATATCTTCCTCGCAATGTAGCGGAGACTGTATTGTGAGTATCGAACATGGTGCACTAACTTGGAAAACACAAAAGTGCTGCCTTGCCTGGAAGGATAGTTTAGGCCCTTGGACAGCGGGAAAGGAAAAGGTAAAAGGGCAGATGTTGTACCTAAGATAGACACAAAATGCTGGAGTAACTCAGGGATCTTCAGGCAGCATCTCTGAAGAGAAGGAATAGATGAAGTTTTGGATCGAGACGATTCCTCAGACTGTACCTAGCCTGCTGAATATTTGCAGCTGGCTCCATTATTTCACACATCTAACAGTTTCAGCTTAGTTTTTATTTTCTCTCCTCTCTGTCCTTTCTGCAATTAGCAACCTTCCCCATCCTTTCTCAGTCAACAACACAGTTATGACAGAAATTCTCTTTATTTCACTCCATCTCAATAATTTAAAATATGTTCGGTTTCTAACTATTTTTGACTTGAAACGATAACCCTGTATCTCTCTTCACATATGCCATCTGAATTATTGGGTGTGTCCAGAATTCTGACACAGTTGTGCAGTTAGTGCCTAGAACATAGAATAGTACAGCACAGGAATGGGCCCTTCGGCCATCTACGTTTGTGCTGAACATGATGCCCAGTTGAACTGATGTCATCTGCCTGCACATGATCCATAGCCCCCTTTTCCCTGCACTTCCATGTGCCTATCTAAAAGCCTCTTAAATGTCATTATCATATCTGCCTCCACCACCACCATTGGCAATGTGTTCCTGGCTCCCACCACCCTCTGTGTTACCGTCTTGCTCCACACATCTCCATTAAATGTTCTCCCTCTCACCTTATAGCTATGCCCTCTAGTGTTGGACATTTTCACCCTGGAGAAAAGTTCTGAATGTCAAATTTATCTATGCCTCTCATAATTTTATATAATTCTATCCCCTCAACCTCCAACGTTCCAGAGAAAAAAATCCAAGTTGATGCAACCCCTCCCTATAGCTGCAATACTCTAATCCAGGCAGCATTCTGGTAAACCTCCACTGCCCTTTCCAAAGCTTCCATATCTTTCCTGCAATAGGTCAACTAGAACTGTATGTAATACTCCAAATGTAGCCTAAGTACTATCGAGTTGCTGGTTCACTGTTCCAGTAACCCCAGATTCAATCTTGATTTCCAGTGCTGTCTATGTGGAGCTTGCATGTTCTCACTGTGGCAGCATGGATCTCCACACGTACTATAGTTCCTTTCCACATCTTACAGATATGCCAAACAAACACAAAGTGCTGCAGTAACTCAACGGGACAGGCAGCATCTCTGGAGAACTTGGATTGGTGACTTTTTGGGTTGGGATTCTTCTTCCGATAGATCATGTTTGGGAGATGGAAAGAGCTGGAAGAGATGTGGGGGCAGCACACAGCATGGCGGGTGATAGGTGGATACAGGTGAGGTTTTTTTGGTAGATGTTTGGACAAAGGCCAGAGATGAAAAGAGAAGAACTGTGAGAGAGCGTCATTCCCCCTCCCTCACCTGTGCTGACTTGGGTTTACACCCATTTCTCACCTTCCCCCTCCACCTATATTCTTTCCTCTGGCTTCACAATTCGTAACTCTTCTATCCTTATTGAATTGAATTGAATTGAATTGAATACATTTTATTAGCCAATTATGCATACGTACAAAGAATTTGGCTTGATGCGTTGCTCACATGTAGTAACACGATATACAGTAGCCAATTAAAAAATAAAACATTATAATTTAAACATGTGCAGAATTAAATAAAATACCAGAGCAAAAGGAGGCTACAGACTTTTGGCTGTTGAGTAGAGCTACTGCTTGTGGAAAAAAGCTGTTTTTATGTCTGGCTCTGGCGGCTTTGACAGTCCGGAGTCGCCATCCAGACGCAAGTGCTTCATAGAGTTTGCGGCCAAGGTGAGAGGGGTCAGAGATGATCTTACCCACCCACTTCCTAGCCCTTGCAGTGTTCAGTTCGTTGATGGGGGGAAGGTTGCCACCAACAACCTTCTAGGCTGATCAAACGATGCACTGCAACCTCTGGATATCATGTTTAGTGGCTGAGTCAAACCAGACCATGATGGAGAAGGTGAGGACAGACTCTATGATAGCAGTAAATAACTGGACCATCATTACCTGTGGCAGATTGTGTTTCCTCAGCTGCCGCAGGACGTACATCCTCTGTTGGGCCTTGACTATGTAGTCATTCATGCAAAATACTCATCATAATACTTCAAAGACTCAACACGAAAAGGGTAGAAGAGATATTACCAGAAGCCCAAGCGGGGTTAAGACCAGGTCAGTCAACCATTGATCAACTGTTCACTCTATGGCAAACAATGGAAAAACACCTCGAAAAGTAAAAAGGACTCGTCTGTTGTTATATTAACTTTGAAAAGGCCTTCGATTCTGTGCGGCAGGAAGGATTGTGGAAGGCATTTTGTTTCTTTGGTTTTTCCAACAAAATTATGACTACTAAAAGCACTTTATCAGAAACCTACAAGTGCTGTAAGAGTGAATGGGGAACTAATGGGCCTGTCCCACTTAGGTGACTTTTTAGGCGACTGCAGGAGACTATGCAGTTGCCACGTGGTTGCCGGGGTGTCGCCTTCATGGTCGTGAGGAGTTTCCACATTCTGGGAACTAATCGTGGCCTCATGATCGCCGCAATTTTTCAAAATTAGCGGCGACTAGAATGAAGCCACCATGAAGAGTAGCGAGATTTCTCGTGCCGTAGGTGGGTCATCAGGAGGTCCTAGTGGGTTGCCAGGAGGTTGAACGTTCTCGAAGGTTCTCGTAGGTTGTAGCCGGTTCTGACTGGTCAATTTCATTGGCTCAATGAAAAAAACCCCATAAGCAGTAGTTTTCAGAACCAAGGATAACCGACCGGTAATGTTAAATGTCCGCCGAGCTTCACAGCCGTGTATCTCTGTCTTTTTAAAAGTTTTCTCCACTCTTTCTCCCCCCTTCTCCTCCCCTCTCCCCCACCCCCTCTTTTAAAGGACTTACCGTACACGTGCTTTAGCCATCTTAATTACAGCGCCAACCTTCCTGTTCATCGCGGTGTGTGGCTGTATCACATTGGCTTTGCATATGTCCAAGTCAGCACGGGTGAGAGAGGGGGAAGGACACTCTCTGTGGAAACGAAGTGATGTGTGTGTGTGTGTTCCACTCTGACAGTCGCCATTCCAATTGCCGGTTTTTCAGGCGATTGCTGGCAACTAAACAGTTGCCGGCAGTCGCCTGAAAAATCGTCTGAGTGGGACAGGCCCACAACCGATTTGTTTACCACTGCAGTTATAATGCAACAAAGGTGTGTGATCTCACCTCAGCTATTTAACATCCGCTCGAACTGGTCATGTTGTATGCATTGCACAACACAAATATAGGCATAAATATCCAAGGTCTGTTCCTAAATAACCTGCGCTTCGCAGATGACATCGCACTCATTGCTGTGAGCGAAACCGACCTCCAGACGCTGGTAAACCTCGTACATGAAAGCAGTAAAGCGCTGGGACTGAAAATCAACTTAGGAAAAACACAAGTGTAAGCAATCTACAAAGAGAATATAAAAATAAATATCAAAATCAATGGTACATCATTAGCCCAGGTTGAAGATTTCACATATCTAGGAGGAAATATATGTCAAACTGGATCCTGCTCCGAAGTTGTAAACTTGCTCATTGGGAAAGCTGTTGGAACTGTTCAATATCTCCAAAAGATATGGAGCACCAAAGACATCCGAAGCAGCACTAAGATCGAGTTCTATAATGTGCTTTCAATACTGCTGTGTGGAGCTGAAACATGGGCACTAAAGAAGGAAGATGAAAACAGACTTTCAACATTTGAAATTATGTGCCTTCGCAAAATAATGGGAGTGTCATCTCTCGACAGGATTCGGAACGCCACCATACGTGCAACCACTGGTATGGAATTAACCATTCTGGACAGAATTACAACAAAAAGACTACGTTACTTCGGCCATATCCAGCGAATACCACCATCACGCTTTCCCAAACTAGCATTTGAGGCATGTGTCCATGGAAACCGCCCAAGAGGAAGACCACCAAAAAGATGGAGTGACTGCCTGAAAGCAGACTGCCGCAAAAAAAAACATCAACTCTCTGGTCATAACTAGCAGGCTGGCTAAGGACAGAAGAGAGTGGCAGGATATCATGAAGCAGATGGCACCTCTCAACCGCAAATTGGCATGAACGCCATAGATAGAAAGATAGATAGATAGATTTGGTACCTCCAAACATTGTTCCGGATTTCTCTCACTCACTGGATCATTTGGACATACTCGTCGGCAGGTCTGTGGCTGTGTTCAAGGTCTTGAGATGGAGGAGGACCCATGGTAAGCATTCTGGAGCACTCACCCGACTCTGGCGACGAGGATTCCGCACACCGCTCCCAAGTATATTCCTTGCAAATCTACGTTCTCTCAACAACAAAGTGGACAAACTGCAACTCCTGCATCAGACAAACAAGGACTTCTCTCGATCCGCTGCCCTGTGCTTCACCAAGACCTGGCTGTGTGAGTCGACCCCGGACAATGCGTTGTCCAGCATTGAGCTCCAAGTTGTTGCGAAGGCACCCAGCCATGTCACTTCCTGTCTGTAGACAGATTCCTCCCCACCCTGGATCAGTCCAATTAGGGTTGTGTTGTTACAGTGATCGAGTGTTCCCACCCTCTGGTGGGGCAGGCACCATGAAGTCTGTACTTTGGAAGGTCTCAGCTGAGGTTAGCCTTGTTAAAGTCCCCCAAAACAATGGCCATGGAGTCCGGGAAGTCATTCTCTACTCTCATTACCTGGTCAGTGAGTTGCGTTTGCGCCTCATGTACGCAGGCTTGGGCCAGTTGCAGCGCATTGTCCGGGGTCGACTCACACAGCCAGGTCTTAGTGAAGCACAGGGCAGCGGCTCGAGTGAAGTCCTTGTTTGTCTGGCGCAGTTCGTCCACTTTGTTATTGAGAGAATGTAGATTTGCAAGGAATATACTCGGGAGCGGTGTGCGTAATCCTCATCGCCGGAGTTGGGTGAGTGCTCCAGAGTGCTTCCCACGGGTCCTCCTCCGCCGAACAGTATGTCCAAATAATCCAGCGAGTGAGAGAAATCCGGAACGATGTTTGTAGGTACTGTGTGTCTGATGTTAATGAGCCTCTCTCGTGAAAGTGACCTTTGTGAGGCTTTCGCAGACGACACAAACGAACAAACACATACAAAACAGCAAGGAGCAGTACACCGTGGCAGCCATCGTCAGCGCCAGCCGGAAGTGATAATAGTTAGAGTTTAGAGTTTTAGAGTTTACTAGACCAAGTGCAGACCCGTTGGGTCTGTTTCCCCAACGGCGTTTGCGGGGGGGGGCGGGGGGGTGAGAAGAGGGGAGGGAGGGGAGAGGAGGAGGAGGAAACGGGATAGATTTGGGAGGGAAAGGAGAGCGGGGTAGGGGGTGAGTGATGGGGAGAGAGATGTGGGGGAGGGGGGATGGGGAAGATGGGGAGGAGGGAGGGAGGGGGAGAGGGGTGGTGGAGAGAGGGGAAAGAGTGGGGAGGGAGAGTGGAGGGGAAGGGGGAGAGAAGTGGTCGAGTCGGGGGAGAGGTGGAGAGGGATAGGGGGAGTGATGGAAGAGGGACAGAGGGATAGGGGAAGGGGGTGGGGGGGAGAGGGAAGGGGGTGGGGTAGAGAGGGAAGGGGGGTGGGGGAGAGAGGGATGGGAGAGGGAGAGGGGTGAGGAGAGGGAGAGCGGGAGGAGAGAAGGGGAGAGAAGTGGAAGAGTGGAGAGGGAAGGAGGGAGGGGTAGTGGGGTAGCGGGAGTGATGGAAGAGAGACGGGGGAGTGGTGGAAGAGGGACAGAGGGGTAGGGGAAGGGGTGGGGGAGAGAGGGGAAGGGAGGGGAAGCGAGAGGGGTGGGGGAGGGAGAGGGGTGGGGTAAGGGGATAGAAGTGGAAGAGTGGGGAGGGAGGGGTAGGGGGAGTGGTGAAAGAGGGACAGATGGGTAGGGGGAAGGGGGTGGTGGTAGAGAGGGAAGGGGTGAGGAGAGGGAAACATAGAAGCATAGAAATTAAGTGCAGGTGTAGGCCATTCGGCCCTTCGAGCCTGCATCACCATTCAATATGATCATGGCTGATCATCCAACTCAGTATCCTGTACCTGCATTCTCTCCATACCCCGATCCCTTTAGTCACAAGGGCCACATCTAACTCCCTCTTAAATATAGCCAATGAACTGACCTCAACTACCTTCTGTGGCAGAGAATTCCAGAGACTCACCACTCTCTGTGTGAAAAATGTTTTCCTCATCTAAGTACTAAAGGATTTCCCCTTTATCCTTTAACTGTGACCCGCTTGTCCTGGACTTCCCCAACATCGTGAACAATCTTCCTGCATCAGACAAATGCAATTCAGGACTTTTCTCTTCACAAGCAATGTCAGAACGACGGTTAGTGAAGAATTCGAATAATCGCTGAGCGTTCAGATGATGCGCGCGCCTCCTGCACCAAAGGGGGGGGGGGGGGGGAAGCGTGTGTCGTCACACACAAAGATCTTGTAGCGGAGAGCTCCGCTATAAGATCTTTGGTCACATACTAAGCACGCGCCTCCTCAAACAGATGAGCGTCTTCTTGAATGGAGACCGCATGGCCGCCTCCACAAACAGTCACACACACTGAGGACCCGCCCCCTCAAAAAATATTTTGTGAGGAAGGGGAGGAGGAGGGTGGAGAGGGAGAGGGGGAAGGGGGGGGGGGAAGTGGATGGGGGAGAGAGGTGAAGGGGGGGGGGAGGGGTTGGAGCGGGCGTGCGTGAGTCGAGAGAAGAGAAAAGGGCAGAGAGAGAGAGAGGCTGGTACAACATCAAAAAAGCTGGATAAACTCAGCGGGTGCAGCAGCATCTATGGACCGAAGGAAAAGGGCAACGTTTTTGGCCGAAACCCTTGTTCCGGGTTTCGGCCAAAAACGTTGACCATTCAATTCGCTCCATAGATGCTGCCACACCCGCTGAGTTTATCCAGCTTTTTTTTAATGTCTACCTTCGATTTTCCAGCATCTGTAGTTCCTTCTTAAAGACAGAGACTGTGCACGGTAAGGGAATGAGGAGGGAGAGGGGAAAGAGTGTGGAGGGAGGGGGAGAGTGGGATGGGAGGGGGAGAGGGGTGGGGGGAGAGAGGGGAAAGAGTGTTGGTGGGGAGGGGGGGAGAGAAGTGGAAGAGTAGGGAGGGAGGGAGGGGGAGAGGGGTAGCAGGAGTGGTGGAAGAGGGACAGGGGGAGTGGTGGAAGAGGGACAGAGGGGAAGGGGGCGGGGAGAGAGGGAAGGGGGTGGGGTAGAGAGGGAAGGGTTGGGGGAGAGAGGGATGGAAGAGGGGTGAGGAGAGGGAGAGGGGGAGGAGAGAAGGGGGAGAGAAGTGGAAGAGTGGGGAGGGAGTGAGGGGTAGCGGGAGTGGTGGAAGAGGGACGGGGGAGTGGTGGAAGAGGGACAGAGGGGTAGGGGAAGGGGTGGGACAGGGAGGGGAAGATAGAGGGGTGAGGGAGGGAGAGGGGTGGGGTAAGGGGAGAGAAGTGGGAGAGTGGGGAGGGAGGGGTAGAGGGACTGGTGGAAGAGGGACAGAGGGGTAGGGGAAGGGGGCGGGGGGGGGGATAGAGGGAAGGGGGTGGGTTAGAGCGGGAATGGGGGTGGGGGAGAGAGTGATGGGTGGGAGAGGGAGAGGGGTGACAAGAGGGAAACATAGAAACATAGAAATTAAGTGCAGGAGTAGGCTATTTGTCCCTTCGAGCCTGCACCACCATTCAATATGATCATGGCTGATCATCTAACTCAGTATCCTGTACCTGCCTTCTCTCCATACCCCCTGATCCCTTTAGCCACAAGGGCCACATCTAACTCCCTCTTAAATACAGCCAATGAACAGGCCTCAACTACCTTCTGTGCCAGTGAATTCCAGAGATTCACCACTCTCTGTGTGAAAAATGTTTTTCTCATCTCGGTCGTAAAAGATTTACCCCTTATCCTTAAACTGCGACCCCTTGTTCTGGACTTCCCCAACATCTGGAACAATCTTCCTGCATCTAGCCTGTCCAACCCCTTAAGAATTTTGTAAGTTTCTATAAGATACCCCCTCAATCTTCTAAAATCTTGCGAGTACAAACCGAGTCTGGGGCTGATTCTATGGGTGAGATGCCAGTTTTTTTTTAAATATTTGGTTGGGGGGGGGGGGTAGGATTTGATTAAAAATGTGTACATAAACACGACGAATAAGATCCCCCCCCCCCCCCCGCAATCTTCTAAAATCTAGCAAGTACAAGGCGAGTCTATCCAGTCTTTCTTCATATGAAAGTCCTGACATCCCAGGAATCAGTCTGGTGAACCTCTCTGTGCTCCATCTATGGCAACAATGTCTTTGAGCATTGGGCATTGTGACATCACACGATGGAACATTCACCAGGGGCTGGGGCTGGTGCTGCTTCTATGGGTGAGAAGCCAGTTTATTTTTGAAATATTGGGGGGGGGGGGGGTGCGAGAAGGATTTGATTTAAAACGTGTACTTAAACACGACGAAATGTAATGAGGTGCGGATACTTAGAAAGAAAAGTGAAATCTCTACCAAAATGGAAAAGATGTCGGCGATTCAGCTTTCCCCCTTATCCTTAAACTTTGACCCCTTGTTCTGGTCTTCCCCAACATCCGGAACAATCTTTCTGCATCTAGCCTGTCCAACCCCTTAAGAATTTTAGACGTTTCTATAAGATACCCCCTTAATCTCCTAAAATCTAGCGAGTACAAGCCGAGTCTATCCAGTCTTTCTTCATATGAAAGTCCTGGCATCCCAGGAATCAGTCTGGTGAACGTTCTCTGTACTCCCTCTATGGCAAGGATGTTTTTGAGCATTGGGCATTGTGACATCACACGATGGAACGTTCACCATGGGCTGGTGCTCCTGCAAAGGCATATGTAAATGAATCCATTCCGATTGGACATCTGTGAGCATTGGGCATTGTGACATCACACGATGGAATGTTCAGCAGGGGCTGGGGCTGGTGCTGAATCTATGGGTGTGAAGTTTAGTTTTGAAATATTGGGGGGGGGGGGGGAAGGATTTGATTAAAAATGTGTACGTAAACATGAAGAAATGTAATGAGGTGCGGATACTTAGAAAGAAAAGTGAAATCTCTACCGAAATGGAAAAGATGTCGGCGATTCTGCGTCTGGTATCGGAGTTGCAGGGAATCAAAGGAAGAAATGCGGCCGGAAGCCGTACATGTAAATGGATCCATTCCGATTGGACGTCTGCGAGCGTCGGGCATTGCGATTGGACGTCTGCGAGCATCGGGCATTGTGACATCGCACGGCGGGAACGAATCGAAAGGCAGAAAGGCAGCCGGACGGATGTCGGACGGATGGGGCGAGAGTTTTATATATTAACTAGACCAAGTGCAGACCCGTTGGGTCTGTTTCCCCAACGTCGCTTGCGGGGAGGGGGGGTGAGAAGAGGGGAGGGAGGGGAGAGGAGGAGGAGGAAACGGAATAGATTTGGGAGGGAAAGGAGAGCGGGGTAGGGGGTGAGTGATGGGGAGAGAGATGTGGGGGAGGTGGGATGGGGAAGATGGGGAGGAGGGAGGGAGGGGGAGAGGGGTGGTGGAGAGGGGAAAGAGTGGGGAGGGAGAGTGGAGGGGAAGGGGGAGAGAAGTGGAAGAGTGGGGAGGGAGGAGGAGAGGGGTAGTGGGAGTGATGGAAGAGGGACAGAGGGATAGGGGGAAGGGGGTGGGGGGGGAGTGGGAAGGGGGTGGGGTAGAGAGGGAAGGGGGGTGGGGGAGAGAGGGTTTGGAGAGGGAGAGGGGTGAGGAGAGGGAGGGGGGAGGAGAGAAGGGGGAGAGAAGTGGCAGAGTGGGGAGGGAGGGAGGGGTAGAGGGGTAGCGGGAGTGGAGGAAGAGAGATGGGGGAGTGGTGGAAGAGGGCAGAGGGGTAGGGGAAGGGGTGGGGGAGAGAGGGGAAGAGAGAGGGGTGGGGGTGGGAGAGGCGTGGGGTAAGGGGATAGAAGTGGAAGAGTGGGGAGGGAGGGGTAGGGGGAGTGGTGAAAGAGGGACAGAGGGGTAGGGGGAAGGGGGTGGTGGTAGAGAGGGAAGGGGGGTGGGGGAGAGAGGGATGGGTGGGAGAGGGAGGGGGGTGAGGAGAGGGAAACATAGAAGCATAGAAATTAAGTGCAGGAGTAGGCCATTTGGCCCTTCGAGCCTGCACCACCATTCAATATGATCATGGCTGATCATCCAACTCAGTATCCTGTACCTGCCTTCTCTCCATACCCCCTGATCCCTTTAGCCACAAGGGCCACATCTAACTCCCTCTTAAATATAGCCAATGAACTGGCCTCAACTACCTTCTGTGGCAGAGAGTTCCAGAGACTCACCACTATCTGTGTGAAAAATGTTTTCCTCATCTTAGTACTAAAGGATTTCCCCTTTATCTTTAAACTGTGAGCCGCTTGTCCTGGACTTCCCCAACATCGGGAACAATCTTCCTGCATCAGACAAATGCAATTCAGGGCTTTTCTCTTCACAAGCAAAGTCAGAATGACGGTTAGTGCAGAATTCGAATAATCGCGGAGCGTTCAAATGCTGCGCGCGCCTCCTGCACTAAAGGGGGGGTGGGGGGGGGGGAGCGTGTGACGTCACACACAAAGATCTTTGGTCACACACTATGCACGCGCCTCCACAAACAGATGAGCGTCTTCTTGAATGGAGAGCGCGTGGCCGCCTCCACAAACAGTCACACACATTGTTGACCTGCCTCCGCAAAAAATATTTTGTGTGGAAGGGGAGGAGGAGGGTGGAGAGGGAGAGGGGGGGGGGAGGAGAGAACGGGGGAGAGAGGTGAAGGGGGGGGGGTGGAGGGGTTGGAGCGGGCGTGCATGAGTCGAGAGAAGAGAGAAGGGCAGAGAGAGAGAGAGAGGCTGGTACAACAACAAAAAACCTGGATAAACTCAGCGGGTGCAGCAGCATCTATGGACTGAAGGAAAAGGGCAACGTTTTTGGCTGAAACCCCTTCTTCCGGGTTTCGCTCCATAGATGCTGCCGCACCCGCTGAGTTTAGCCAGGTTTTTTTATGTCTACCTTCGATTTTCCAGCATCTGTAGTTCCTTCTTAAAGACAGAGACTGTGCATGGTAAGGGAATGAGGAGGGAGAGGGGGAAGAGTGTGGAGGGAGGGGGAGAGTGGGATGGGAGGGGGAGAGGGGTTGGGGGGGAGAGAGGGGAAAGAGTGTGGAGGGGGGAGGGGGGGTCTAAGCTATAAGAGTAAATTAAACATTGTCACTAATGCCAGCGTGTTGTAGAGTAATCCCTGATGATTTGCTGGAACACAAAGAAGGACCCCATGAATCAAATAACTCACTTCAGCAGGGACTTTGCTTTCTTACACTTTAATCGACCTCGCAGCACTTTCTTCAGCTTTTTTTATGCTTTTCCCACTAAATACAATGAACCTGCAGCAAGTTTCCACAACATTTATTCCACAGATCAACACATCGGAATCTCCAGTAAAACAGGCATCTGTGAAGCTCCCTCAGCCATTTTGTGTGCTAGCCTGAAACAAAGCGCGTGATTGGCCAACTGGCAGACAACTCAATGTTAAACGTGCTTTGATTGGACTAAAACATTTCCGACATTTTTCCCGTGTTTCTGAGTTTCAGTGGTGATTGTTTTATATATTTTTACACAATTTGTGAAAATTTCATGTAGTTTGGTGACTTGGGTGACGAAACTGCAGAATAAAGCTCATCGGCCCACAGCCTATTATCTGTACTCCCTCTATGTCAACAATGTATTTGAGCATTGGGCATTGTGACATCACACGATGGAACGTTCACCAGGGGCTGGGGCTCCTGCAAAGGCATATTTAAATGGATCCATTCCGATTGGACATATGTGAGCATCGGGCATTGTGACATCACACAATGGAACGTTCACCAGGGGCTGGGGCTGGTGCTGATTCTATGGGTGTGAAGTTTATTTTTGAAATAGTGTGGGGGGGGGGGGGGTGATGGATTTGATTAAAAACGTGCACTTAAACACGACGAAATGTAATGAGGAGCGGATACTTTGAAAGAAAAGTGAAATCTCTACCAAAATGGAAAAGATGTCGGCGATTCAGCTTTCCCCCTTATCCTTAAACTTTGACCCCTTGTTCTGGTCTTCCCCAACATCCGGAACAATCTTTCTGCATCTAGCCCGTCCAACCCCTTAAGAATTTTATACGTTTCTATAAGAAACCCCCTCAATCTTCTAAAATCTAGCGAGTACAAGGCGAGTCTATCCAGTCTTTCTTCATTTGAAAATCCTGACATTCCAGGAATCAGTCTGGTGAACCTTCTCTGTACTCCCTCTATGGCAACAATGTATTTGAGCATTGGGCATTGTGACATCACACAATGGAACGTTCACCATGGGCTGGGGCTCCTGCATAGGCATATGTAAATGAATCCATTCCGATTGGACATATGTGAACATCGGGCATTGTGACATCACAGAATGGAACGTTTAGCAGGGGCTGGGGCTGGTGCAGCTTCTGTGGGTGAGAAGCCAGTTTAGTTTTGAAATTTTGGTGGGGTGGGGAAGGATTTGATTAAAAACGTGTACTTAAACACGACGAAATGTAATGAGGTGCGGATACTTAGAAAGAAAAGTGAAATCTCTACCGAAATGGAAAAAACGTCGGCGATTCTGCGTCCGGTTTTGGAGCTGCAGGGAATCAAAGGAAGAAATGCGGCCGGAAGCCGTCCATGTAAATGGATCCATTCCGATTGGATGTCTGCGAGCGTCGGGCAATTTAGAGTTTGGATTAATGGGCCTGCAACAGCTGTATGGTGGAAGAATGTCTGTTCTATTCCTGCTACAGATGACAATTAAACATTCTCGAGTCACTTGTACAAGAGATTTATTCAATAATAGCTGAGTATTTCTATTAACAATTTTCCCGTGGATGATTTAATATATATCTGCTTTATCATTAAATTCTGGTAAAATCAAATCAGCTTTAATGGCAAAGAGGCAATTCTTGAACATGGCAAATGCTTTGAAGCTGATTTCCTCCAGTAACAAACAACTTCCCAAAATATTATCTCTTTATGCATTTGTTTCTGAGTCAGTAGATTACAGAGTTTGACTACCATTCCAAAGGCGTGAGCACAAAGGTTGAGACAAGCAGTTCAGTTCAGTGCCAGGGCATTGGTATGCTGTTGGAAATGATTTTCAATGAAATGTTAAACCAAAGCTCTTTGCATTCACTCAGGTTTGCATAATTGATTCTATGGCACTACCTTGAAGATGAACAAGCAATTTTATTATCACTTTATTATCACAAGATGAAATATCAGTTTATGGGAGCTGTATGAAAATTGGCACCCGTGCTTCCAACTTGTTTGTTCTATTCCATCTATAATCTCATCCATTGATCATTCACCTGTAACAAAATATAAAACCACGAGCAAAAATAACATTGTTGATTCAAACGTTGAAAACATGTATTTTTTTTAAATGGTTAAGCTCTTAGCAGCAAGTTTTGCTTGAAGCTGCACTGGAATTAAAAAGCTGTCACTTTATGCAATACATATCAGCATTTAATTTAATGTACGATGTGATTTGCATTCTGATGACAAGGCTTCACCTGAAATGAATTCAGAGTACGTTAACAGTAATTCTCATTCACAGCTTTTAGTGAAAATCTGCATTGGCCCGTGGCAGAGAGAGTAATTCATGTTCAGACTGATAAAGACGGATTTTTTCAAGTGGGACAACAGCTCTCATAACAAGAGGTGAAGGTCACGGATGACATTCTGCATTGAAATATTTCTTCATGTAGCACTTCTCTTCAATTTTCAGCAGGTCACCCATCCTTACTCCATCAAATCATTATACTTTTGAAAAATTGATACAAATATTTGATCATATCAGATTATTTTTGTGTTTATTTACCCACAACCTGACAGCACTAAAATGTTTTGGAATGACAAGAGTAAGCACATCAAAATCAATAAATGTCATGAGAAATGCTAACTTGACATGATAATGCAGTGCAGAGACAGGGTGTAAGATAAGTCTCTTGTCCTCCTATTGTCAATCAGATAAAGAGATTATAATTGCATTTATTTTGGCAAGAAGATTAGATGGCACCTAAGTTGATGACCAAATATCTGACTTTGATAAAAATGACTACAGACCCCCTCCCAAAGGTTGTAATAACAAATCTGTAAGTAAATATTACAATGATTGATTGTGGAAACTGAATCCATCCTGCACAAAACTCACTTGTGTAAATAGGTTTCTTTCCATTACAAGAAGGGGCCACAAAAAACTCTAAAACTAATTATCATGGAAGAAAAGGTTATGTTTGTTCCTGGATTTATATTTTTAATACTTTGCAAAAACAGATTGGCAAATATTTGATTCAAATTCCCAAATCCAATTTCATTTACAGTTTCTCATAAAGCTTATTCGATGAAAAAAAATGTGAAATTGGTCCATTTCCCATTTTCCAATTTAAAACATAATAATTATTCATAGCTTCAACTGTTATGAGAATGTCATTGGTAAGAAAGTCTAAAATCCTAATAAACCTGGCTAATGGGCCTGTCCCACTTAGGTGATTTTTTAGCGGACTGCCACCGACTGTCAAGTTGCCGGCAGTCGTCTTAAAAACCAGCAACTGGAACGGCAACTGTCAGAGTGGAACACACACACACACAAACATATCGCTTTCTTCACCAGCCCATGTGAATTTTTTAGACAGCGCTCCCCCCTGTCTAAAAAATTCACATGGTGCAAAGCCAAGGTGATACAAACACACACCACGATGAACAGGAAGAAGGGTTTCGGCCCGAAACGTTGCCTATTTCCTTCGCTCCATAGATGCTGCTGCACCCGCTGAGTTTCTCCAGCATTTTTGTGTACCTACGAAGAACAGGAAGGTTGGCGCTGTAATTAAGATGGCTAAAGCACAGTGTATGATAAGTTCTTTAAAAGAGGGGAGGAGAGGGGGAAGAAGGGGAAAGAAGGAGTAGAGATAACATTTAAGAAACCAGCGATACACGACTGTGAAGCTAGGCGGACATTTAACATCACCGGTTGATTATCCTTGGTTCTGAAAACTACTGCTTATTTTTTTTTTCCCCAATAGACAATAGACAATAGGTGCAGGAGTAGGCCATTCGGCCCTTCGAGCCAGCACCGCCATCCAATGTGATCATGGCTGATCATCCCCAATCAGTACCCCGTTCCTGCCTTCTCCCCATATCCCCTGACTCTCTTTAAGAGCCCTATCTAGCTCTCTCTTAAAAGTATCCAGAGAACCGGCCTCCATCACCCTCTGAGGCAGATAATTCCACAGACTCACAACTCTCTGTGATTAAAAGTGTTTCCTCATCTCCGTTCTAAATGGCTTACGCCTTATTCTTAAACTGTGGCCCCCTAGTTCTGGACTCCCCCAACATCGGGCACATGTTTCCTGCCTCAAGCTTGTCCAAACCCTTAACAATCTTATATGTATTAATAAGATCCGCTCGCATCCTTCTAAACTCAAGAGTGTACAAGCCCAGCCGCTCCATTCTCTCAGCATATGACAGTCCCGCCATCCCGCAAATTAACCTTGTAAACCTACGCTGCACTCCCTCTATAGCAAGAATGTCCTTCCTCAAATCAGGGGACTAAAACTGCACACAATACTCCAGGTGTGGTCTCACTAGGGCCCTGTACAATTGCAGAAGGACCTCTTTGCTCCTATACTCGAATCCTCTTGTTATAAAGGCCAACATGCCATTCGCTTTCTTCACTGCCTGCTGTACCTGCATGCTTACTTTCATAGACTGATGAACAAGGACCCCCAGATCCCATTGTACTTACCCTTTTCCCAACTTGACGCCATTTAGAAAGTAATCTGCCTTCCTGTTTTTTATACAAAAGTGGATAACCTCACGTTGTTCCACATTAAACTTCATCTGCCATGCATCTGCCCACTCCCCCAACCTGTCCAACTCACCCTGCATTCTCAAAGCATCCTCCTCACAGTTCACACTGTCACCCAGCTTTGTGTCATCTGCACATTTGCTAATGTTACTTTGAATCCCTTCATCCAAATCATTGATGTATATTGTAAATGGCTGTGGCCCTAGCACCGAGCCTTGCAGTAGCCCACTAGTCACTGCCTGCTATTCTGAATGGGATCCGTTATTCCCTACTCTTTGTTTCCTGTCTGCCAACCAATTTTCTATCCATGTCAGCACTCTACCCCCAATACCATGTTACATCTCTAGTTGCATCCTCAAAAAATTCCAGAAGATTAGTCAAGCGTGATTTCCCCTTCATAAATCCATGCTGACTAGGACCGATCATGTTATTGCTATCCAAATGTGCGGCTATTTCATCTTTTATAATTGACTCCAGCATCTTCCCCACCACCGATGTCAGTCTATCTGGTCTATAATTCCCTGTTTTCTCTCTCCTGCCTTTCTTAAAAAGTGAGCTAATCAAATTCAACGGGTCAGCACTGGCTACATCCTACGAGAACCTACAAGAAACTTCGACCTCCTGGCAACCCATTAGGACCTCCTGGCAACCCACCTATGGCATGAGAATTCTCACTACTCTCCATGGCGGCTTCATCCAAGTCGCTGCAAATTTTTCAACATGTTGAAAAATTTGCGGCAACCATAATGAAGCTGCGACTTGTTCCCAGAATGCGGGAACTCCTCGCGACCATGAAGGTGACTCCCCGGCAACTACCTGCGAACATGTGGCGAGCATGTGGCGACTGCATAGTCTCCTGGAGTCGCCTAAAAAGTTGCCTAAGTGGGACAGGTCCATGAGGCATTCACATAGTTTGATTTCTGCGGCACATGTCAATTTTGTTTGTTCCAGTTGGATTATTGTGAAACCATCTTATCATTAAAACTTAATTACACCAATTTTTGAACTGATTGCCAGGTGCTGGAATTTCTGATTGTACCTATGCATACTTGGCAATAACTCAGTTCAGATTTTTTTTTAAACACGACAACAAAGAGTGGTAGATGCACAGAGTCTCTTGCCCAGAGTAGGGAAATTGAGGACCAGAGGACATACAGTAGGTTCAAGGTGAATTGGAAAAGATTTAATGGGAATCTGAGACGTAGATTTTTCACACAAAGGGTGGTGGGTGTGTGGAACAAGCTGCCAGATGAGCTAGTTAAGGCTAGGACAATCCCAACGTTTAAGAATCAGTTTGACAGATACATGGATAGGACAGGTTTGGAGGGATATGGACCAAACGCAGGAAGGTGTGACTAGTATAGCTGGGACATGTTGACCGGTATGGGCAAGTTGGGCCGAAGGGCCTGTTTCCACACTGTATCATTCCATTACTCTAAAGATAAGATGTTGAAACATCTTCAGTGCCAAGCTTCCACACCTTTACCTAAATTAAATAATGTGAACAGCATGCTGTCGGTGTGCTGCTGCCTAGCAATTCCTGTGGTTCGATCCTGACCCCCCAGTTCTCCCCCCGTGTAGTTTGCACATTATCCCTTTGGATTTCCACGTGGGTTTTCTTCAGATGTTCAATAAGTGGGTTAATTTGCCCCTGTAAATTATCCCTGGTGTAGATGGGTTGAAGGTTAAAGATGATGAACAAATTGGAGAGAATAAGTTTTGGAAAAATAAATGATGGGAATGGAACAGTTTGGAATGTGCCAAAAGGCAGTATGAACATAATAGGCCGAATGGCTTCCTACGAGAAAATGTGAGATGTAGCACTAAGTTTGCCGCAGATGGTAATGGTCATCAAAAGTAAAACAATGTCTACCAGTAACTGGAGATGGTAGGTAAAGGATACAAATCTAAGTTATTAGAAATTATCTGCAGTGCACTGCCTGTAAATCTTAGTGGTAGATTTAATAGTCTATACTATTACTAAAACTCTCATCTTGACCACTTCCAGTCTGCGTTGTTTTTAAATTTGCACAAAAATGGTACCATATATCGCTAGGATTTTTTGTCACCTTACTCACCGTTCTCCTCTGCTCCAAGTGCACCAAGTTTTGTTCCGATCGGTGGAATATTACAAAAGGAATGAAGGTTTAAAAAATCATGAGATGAGCAGATTGTTTATCTCGCCTGTCAGTCATCATGAAGGAACGTCCCTTCCAGGTGCGATGAGAATAAAGCCCCGGAGGCCAGGCGTGAGTCAGTCAGCCCAGAAGCCGTGAGAAGGAGTCCAGAACTGTGAGTCCACAAGCCGTGAGTGAGTGAATTGTGAGTCCACAAGCCGTGAGTGAGTGAACTGTGAGTCCACAAGTCGTGAGTGACTGAACTGTGAGTCTACAAGCCGTGAGTGACTGAACTGTGTGTCCACAAGCCGTGAGTGACTGAACTGTGAGTCCACAAGCTGTGGCTGAGTGAACTGTGAGTCCACAAGCTGTGGCTGAGTGAAGTGTGAGTCCACAAGCCGTAGCTGAGTGAACTCTGAGTCCATAAGCCATGAGTGAGTGAACTGTGAGTCCACAAGCCGTGAGTGAACTGTGAGTCCACAAGCCGTGAGTGAGTGAACTGTGATTCCAGAAGGCTTACCACCCCCGCCCACACACCCCCATCCCCCTACCCTCGCACACCTCCCCTCCAGCAGCAGGCCACGGCAGCGGCAGGTCACGGCAGCAGGAGGCCACGGCAGCAGCAGGCCACGGCAGCAGCAGGCCACGGCAGCGGCAGGTCACGGCAGCAGCAGGCCATGGCAGCGGCAGGTCACGGCAGCAGCAGGCATGGCGGCAGGTCACGGCAGCAGGAGGCCACGGCAGCAGCAGGCCACGGCAGCAGCAGGCCACGGCAGCGGCAGGTCACGGCAGCAGCAGGTCACAGCAGCGGCAGGTCACGGCAGCAGCAGGCCATGGCAGCGCTTCTTCCCACTGGCCCCTGCCTGAAGCTGTCCCCCTCCCCCGGCTACAGAGTGCTCCCACCGGCCCCCACGTGAAGCCTCCCCATCCCCAGCTGCAGGACTAGCCCAGGAATCCATTCGGCCCACAGTCCATACTAGCCCTCTGGAAACCAGTCCCTTCGTCCTACAACACCCATACTAGCCCTCCAGAAAGCCCCCCCCCCCTCTGGCCACCGCCTGAAGCCGTCCCGCTTCCCTGGCTGCAGGATGCTCTCCCCTCCCTCACTGGCCCCCGACAGCCCCCCCTGAAGTCGTGCCCCTCCCCAGGCTGCAGGACACTCCCCCCACCGGCCCCCAGACAGCCCTCGCCTGAAGCCGACCCTCTCCCCTGGCTGCAGAACGCAACAAGAGATGCAAAAAGAAAGAATGGACTGAATAAAGCTCCTCTTTAACATTAAATTGGTGTTATACTTTAAGAGTTTTTCACATTTTAAGCTTTAATAAATCCATTTTCCACTTGCTGTGCTCGTCAGCTGCACCTGCACAGTAATACCTGCGTATTCTACTTCGCCATGGGAACTCAATGGGCGGGAATAGCTGCTCCGCCATAGAGCCGCTAGGAGTGGATGGGGGGAGGGGTTTGAGGGGGGTATGGAGTGAGTCAGTGGAGGGGAAGGGCAAGGCAGTGTGGGGGGGTGAGGGGAGATGGGATGATCAGGGGCGTCATGACGGGAACCCGTCAGCCGCACCTGCGCAGTTGGGGGCTATGCGTGAGTGGTGGAATATTGGAAATCGTGGAAAGGTGGTATATTGCATTGGGGACCAGCCTTCCCATGTGAGAATGGGACCCAACGGGTCCCACTTAGTCCAGTAACAACTAAAAGGAAATTGGATAAAGGAGGAAATGAAGAATAGCACTAATTAAACAAAGAGCTGGCACAGCTGACATTGGTCAAATGTGTCTTGTTTTGTGCCACACCATTATGATTCTATTACTATGAGCAGGCTTAATTGGGATTAAAAATGTCAGCAGGCTGCAGATAAATTATAAGATTTTGGGCAATAAAACTTAATAAAAAATTCAACTTTTTTTGTGTTTCTTCCAGATGTCGAATTGACTGTTGTGAGACCTCAGTAGATCTCACTGGAATATACATGTTCTTAGTGTCTTTGAGACGGCCTTGATAGGCTGCATCCCAGAGTACTTAAGGAAGTAGCTCCAGAAATAGTGGATGCATTAGTAATAATCTTTCAAAACTCTTTAGATTCTGGAGTAGTTCCTGAGGATTGGCGAGTAGCAAACGTAACCCCACTTTTTAAGAAGGGAGGGAGAGAGAAAACGGGGAATTACAGACCAGTTAGTCTAACATCGGTAGTGGGGAAACTGCTAGAGTCAGTTATTAAAGATGGGATAGCAGCACATTTGGAAAGTGGTGAAATCATTGGACAAAGTCAGCATGGATTTACAAAAGGTAAATCATGTCTGACGAATCTTATAGAATTCTTCGAGGATGTAACTAGTAGCGTGGATAGGGGAGAACCAGTGGATGTGGTGTATCTGGACTTCCAGAAGGCTTTCGACAAGGTCCCACATAAGAGATTAGTATACAAACTTAAAACACACGGCATTGGGGGTTCAGTATTGATGTGGATAGAGAACTGGCTGGCAAACAGGAAGCAAAGAGTAGGAGTAAACGGGTCCTTTTCACAATGGCAGGCAGTGACTAGTGGGGTACCGCAAGGCTCAGTGCTGGGACCCCAGCTATTTACAATATATATTAATGATCTGGATGAGGGAATTGAAGGCAATATTTCCAAGTTTGCGGATGATACTAAGCTGGGGGGGCAGGGTTAGCTGTGAGGAGGATGCTAGGAGACTGCAAGGTGACTTGGATAGGCTGGGTGAGTGGGCAAATGTTTGGCTGATGCAGTATAATGTGGATAAATGTGAGGTTATCCATTTTGGTGGCAAAAACAGGAAAGCAGACTATTATCTAAATGGTGGCCGACTAGGGAAAGGGGAGATGCAGCGAGACCTGGGTGTCATGGTACACCAGTCATTGAAAGTAGGCATGCAGGTGCAGCAGGCAGTGAAGAAAGCGAATGGTATGTTAGCTTTCATAGCAAAAGGATTTGAGTATAGGAGCAGGGAGGTTCTACTGCAGTTGTACAGGGTCTTGGTGAGACCACACCTGGAGTATTGCGTACAGTTTTGGTCTCCAAATCTGAGGAAGGACATTATTGCCATAGAGGGAGTGCAGAGAAGGTTCACCAGACTGATTCCTGGGATGTCAGGACTGTCTTATGAAGAAAGACTGGATAGACTTGGTTTATACTCTCTAGAATTTAGGAGATTGAGAGGGGATCTTATAGAAACTTACAAAATTCTTAAGGGGTTGGACAGGCTAGATGCAGGAAGATTGCTCCCGATGTTGGGGAAGTCCAGGACAAGGGGTCACAGCTTAAGGATAAGGGGGAAATCCTTTAAAACCGAGATGAGAAGAACTTTTTTCACACAGAGAGTGGTGAATCTCTGGAACTCTCTGCCACAGAGGGTAGTCGAGGCCAGTTCATTGGCTATATTTAAGAGGGAGTTAGATGTGGCCCTTGTGGCTAAGGGGATCAGAGGGTATGGAGAGAAGGCAGGTACGGGATACTGAGTTGAATGATCAGCCATGATCATATTGAATGGCGGTGCAGGCTCGAAGGGCCGAATGGCCTACTCCTGCACCTATTTTCTATGTTTCTAAGTTTCTATGAAAGATACAATTACTGAAACTTTCAACATTCTTCCTGGGCTCCACATGCTAGAGCAGGGACGATGTTTTGCCTGGCTGCGGGAAGATACATGGGTCTCATTCTCAGGATAGATGGATATTACATTTAAGTGAAGTGAATACATTTCTACCCATAGAGGTGGTTACCCTCTGTAATTTTCTACCACAAAGGCAGAGGAGGCCAAGTCATTGAACATATAAGAGCTAGATAGATTTCTGGACCCAAAAGGCATTAAAAAACTCAAAGAGAGAATGGGAAATGGTATTAAATGGCAGAATAGGTTCACGAATAGGATAGGTTTAATGGGATATAGCCCAAATGCAGGCATTAGTGGGACTAGTATGAATGGGACATGTTGGTCGGTGTGGGCAATTTAGGTCAAAGGACCTGTTTCCACACTGCATGACTATTATTCTATGACTCTAGGACTCTATGTTCATCCTGTCTCCTTTTACCATATTAATTGTCTTCATTGAAAATAGCCCCTTGATATTGCAGCTAAAAGATGGGGGGTTCTCCATGAAATGACTTGGGGGAACTCAAGAGTTATACCTGAAACAAGCCTACAAATATATTATGAAAGAAACAAATAACCTACATGGGCACCTATATGCCATTCTACAATAGAACACTTGAACTCACAACATACAGTCACTTCACAATCAATCACAATTACAATCATAATAATACTTTATTAGCCAAGTATGTTTTGCAACATACAAGGAATTTAATTTGCCAAGTCGGTCATACAAATAAAAAGCAAGGGAACACACAAAATACATTTTAACATAAACATTCACCACAGTGACTCCTCCACATTCCTCACTGTGATGGAAGGGGAAGGAAAATGGGGACATTGATGGGGACATATAGATGTTTCCTTCAAACTTGCTGACCCAGTCAATGTGAATACCATTGTTAGAATTTTTAGTTAAATATTAATTAAGATTCAGAAGAAGTTGCGTTAACGTGTTTAGTTTCTCAGCAATAGCCAGTAATACTACCAATTGAAGTAATGGAGTTATAATGGAAATAGACCATTTGTCCCACCATGTCCACACCAAACAGTGAGCACCCAAACACATTAAAACCTTCATACAACTGATTTCATGTGGCCTTGGGTGTCCAGATGATTCAAGTGCTTGTCCAGCATTTCTTAATTGCTGTTGGTGACCCTGCTTACACCGTTCTCTCAGGCAATGTATTCTAGGAACTAACCACTAGCTGGGTGTAAAAGGTCCACCTCATATTACCGGAGGCAGACAAATCAACCATTCCAATAAGATCATGTTGCAGGAAAATATTGCTTCCTTCTTCTCACTGGTAAACCCTCAAACTGGAATGAAATCAAATGTATAGCTACTTGTAGTGCAAATTACTGAGCTGTTGAAGATCTCAAGTTAAGCATAATCATCATAATCATACTTTATTAGCCAAGTATGTTTTGCAACATACGAGGAATTTGATTTGCCATACAGTCATACCAATAAAAAGCAACAGAACATACAAAATACATTTTAACATAAACATCCACCACATTCCTCACTGTGATGGAAGGCGAAAAAAAGTTCAATCTCTTCCCTTCTTTGTCCTCCAGCGGTCGGGGGCCTCTAGCCTGCCATTGATGGGATAATCTTACTCCGGTGGCTGGCGGCGGGCCTCCTCGTCGGGGCTATCAAGCTCCCGCATCAGGGTGGAATTTCAGCTGCCCCGCGCCGGGCGATCTACCTCGGGTCAGGGCTATCTCAACGTCGTGCGGTTTTGGAGCTTCTCGACTCGGTCTCTCCCGAGACTGCGAGCTCCTTGATGTTAAAGTCTACAGGCCGTGGTTGGAGCGTCAATCCCAGGCAAGGAACCGGCTCCGATTGTAAGTCCACGCCCCGTAGTGGGGCTCAAAGTCAGTCCCGAGGAAGGTCTCCAGCTCCATGATGTTATGCCGCAGAGCGACCGGAGATATACGACCCAGAAAACAATCACATCTCCGGCAAGGTAAGAGATTGAAAAAAAGTTTCCCCCGACCCCCCGCCCATCCCCCACATAAAACAAAAATAACAATAAAAAGACGAAAAGGACAGACAGACTGTATGCGAGGCTGCCATCGAAGCGCCACCTGGTGATTGAGAACTTAGCTACTCCTGATAAAGTTAGTATTTGACAATGCAGCATTGATCTGCTATCTGCCTTCTGCTTCTAATAAGGCAGCAATGAGATTTGTAAGTATGATAAAAGAAGCTTTGAAGAAGCAAACATTTCAAGGTTACATCAGATTCACAATGAATCATCTATGGGTAACTTTTTTTGCTTCAAATTATAAGGCATGACACTTATGATAGGTTTTCTGTTGCAGAGTTGGTAATTCATCTTAGTCCACAAGCAATTGAGCTTGGTATAGCCTAATATAAAGGGGAGTGTAGAGAGGCAGCCATTGAAGCAGAAGGCAATGACTTAAAGTGATGGAAAACAATGCTGACAGAGTGAAAAAGTCAGAATCATCAGGACAGTAAGCAAGTTAGAGACTCGATAATAAAACTTCTGTCCAGTAGTCCGTGTCTATTTTCGAAAATGATTTTATTATGTATTGAACATGGGAGCCTTAACTAAGAATAGAGAACGTTGGATACACCCAGAGGTCAGGCAGCAGCTACGGAGAAACGGAGTTAATAATTTCACGACAATGATCTTTCATCACAACTGGGAAAATATATTTATAATTAATAAGCCATCACATCTTCTCTCAGCTGACACCGTAAATTTATATCATCCAGTTTCTTTTGGTCTTCACCCTAGCTGAAGAATTCCCTTTGCTTTTTCCACAACATATTAATTTGTTATTTTTCTTTAACAACTTATTAATTTCTCATTTTTCCTAATCCTGATGAAATATGATCCAACTGAAACATCAACTTTATTTTTTTGTTTACACATGTTGCCTGAACTGATAATTACTTCCAATATTTATGTCTTTGTATCAGAAAGGTTCTCGTTGATCTGACTGAGGTGATCAAAGGGATGAGAAGGAAGTGCCTTGTGAGTAAAGTGTGAGTCTTTGGCTTGAGAGTCTTCGGCGAGGAGACTGAGGAGAGGAGACTAATTTAAAAGTTGGAGAGGACGGGACGCGGTGAAGACATGACGGGTAAACTGATTCAGTGTGAGGCTTGCAGGATGTGGGATGTCAGGGACTCTGATGGTGCCTCTGGCTGCTACACCTGTGGTATGTGTGTTCAGGTTCAGCTCCTGAAGAACCGTGTTGGGGCACTGGAGAAGCAACTTGATGACCTCAGGAACATCCGGGAAAATTAGAGTTTCCTGGACAGGACCTACAGTGAGGTTGTAACACCAAGGCTACAGGAAGAGCAAAGGAGGGTGACTGTGAGAATGAGGAGTAAGCATGGAGTGCAGGAGACCCCGGTGGCTGTACCTAATGAAAACGGATACACCCTTTTGGGAGCTGTCGGGGCAGACGACGCTTCCAGTCTGACAGGTGGACAGATCGGTGGCTCCAACCTAGGCGATGAGACTCGACCAGCGAGACCGACATCAGGCAGGCCTATAGTGGTGGGTGACTCCATTGTCCGAGGTACGGACTGGAGATTCTGTGGTAGCAGCCGAGACTCAAGGATGGTCTGTTGCCACCCTGGTGCCAGGGTTAAATATATCACAGGTCGACTTCAGAACATCCTCGAGAGGGAAGGTGAACAGCCGGCAGTGGTAGTGCACGTGGGCACGAACGACATCGGGAAGAAGAAAAAGGTTCTGCAACACGAAATTAGAGAGTTAGGAAGAAGTCTGAAAAGCAGGACTTCTAGGGTGGTTATCTCCGGATTGCTTCCAGTACCTCGTGCTTGAGAGGGCAGGAACAGGGAGATAGGGGATCTGAATGTGTGGCTGGGGGGCTGGTGCAGGGAGCAAGGAATTAGGTTGATAGACCACTGGGATCACTTCTGGGGTGACCAGTACAAAAGGGACGGGTTACACCTTAACTGGAGGGGGACCAACGTTCTGGCAGGCAAGTTTCCTAGGGCTACACATGTGGGTTTAAACTAAATAGTGGGGGGGAGGGATTGACAAATTGGGAGTATAAAGATGGAGTTAAAGGGGAAGTGAGTACAGGAAAAGTTACAAAAGAGATCCGAATTAATGGGAAGGAAAGTTTGAGAAGGGATAAGAGAGTACGGTCAGGGCCAATAGTGAAAGGTGTGAGAGGGGAGGTGAATACCAAAGTCAAAGTGTTGCATATGAATGCGCGAAGAATCTATACAATTAAAAGTCTCATCTTGACCACTTCCTGTTTGCACTGCATATTGATTTTAGAAAAAACGCTACCACTTACGGCTGTGATTTTTGGCCATCTTACTCAGTCCCCCTCCGCTGCACAGGACAAGAGGATTTATCCCATCGATGAAAGATAAAAGTTATTTGTGTTTAAAAAATGTTGAGATTCTCTCTCCTGTCAATCACCACCATGAAGGCCACGCCCCTTCCAGTGGAAGGGGAGAGGGACTATAAAACCCAGAAGTGTGGATGTGGCTTAGCCTCTGCAAGATGGGGGAGGGAGCGGTCACCTTGGTGTCCTTGCACCCTGCTTGAAATGGTAGGAAACTGCTTTTGAATTTGGTGGCCTTGCACCCTGCTTGAAATGGTAGGAAACTGCATTTGAATTTAGTGGCCTTGCTCCCTGCTTGAAATGGTAGGAAACTGCATTTGAATTTGGTGGCCTTGCACCCTGCTTGAAATGGCAGGAAACTTCATTTGAATTTGGTGGTAGGAAACTGCATTTGAATTTGGTGGCCTTGCATCCTGCTTGAAATGGTATGAAACTGCTTTTGAATTGGGTGCCCTTGCACCCTGCTTGAAATGGCAGGAAACTTCATTTGAATTTGGTGGTAGGAAACTGCATTTGAATTTGGTGGCCTGCACTATGCTTGAAATGGAATTTCAAGGAATAGCCGTGAGTCAGCTGTCAGCCCACCAGCCGTGAGTGAGTGAGCTGCCAGCACACCAGGGTTGAGTGACTGAGCTGCCAGCCCAAGAATCCATTCAGCCCACAATGTCCATATTAGCCCTCCTGAAACCAGTCCCTTCAGCCCACAACATCCATACTAGCGCTCCAGAAATCCCCCCCACTGGCCACCAATATTGGAATTGGTGGAGAGGTGGAATATTTTGTTGGGGGACCAGCCCTCCCATGGGTCCCATTTAGTCTAGTAAGGAATAAAGTGGACGTGCTTGAGGCTCAGTTAGAAATTGGCAAGTATGATGTTGTGGGAATTACAGAGACATGGCTGCAAGAGGGCCAGGGCTGGGAACTGAATATCCAAGTGTATACCTCCTATCGAAAAAATAGACAGGTGGGCAGAGGGGGTGGGGTAGATCTTGTTGGTGAGGAATTAAATTCAGTCCCTTGAAGGGGTCACATTGAAGCAGGAGATGTGGAGTAAGTATGGATAAAACTAAGGAATTGTAAGGGTAAAAAGACCCTAATTGGAATTATCTACAGGCCCCAAACAGTAGCCTGGATATAGGGTGCAAGTTGAATCAAGAGTTAAAATTAGCATGTCGTAAAGGTAATGCTACGGTTGTTATGCGAGATTTCACTATGCAGGTAGACTGGGAAAATCAGGTTGGCACTGAATCCCAAGAAAGGGAGTTTGTGGAATGCCTCTGTGATGGATTCTTAGAGCAACTTGTACCGGAGCCTACCAGGGAGAAGGCAATTCTGGATTTAGTGTTATGTAATGAACCAAATTTGATAAGGGAACGAGGTTAAGAAGCCATTAGGAGGTAGTGACCTTAATATGTTTAGTTTTAATCTACAATTTGAAAGGGAGAAGGGTAAATCCAAGGTGTCAGTGTTACAGTTGAACAAAGGGGACTATGGAGCCATGAGGGAGGAGCTGGCCAACGTTGACTGGAAAGATACACTAGCAGGGATGACAGTGGAAAAACAATGGCAGATATTTCTGGGAATAATACAAAAGTCGCAGGATCAGTTCATTCCAAAGAGGAAGAAAGATTCCAAGGGGAGTATGGGGCGACCCTGGCTGACAAGGGAAGTCAGGGACAGTATAAAAATAAAAGAGAAGAGTACAACATAGCAAAGATGAGCAGAAAGCCAGAGGATTGGGTAACGTTTAAAGAGCAACAGAAGATAACTAAAAAGGCAATATGGGAAGAAAAGAGGAGGTACGAAGGTAAGCTAGCCATAATAGAATCCTCCAAATAGAAAGGAGGATTGTAAGAGCTTCTTTAGGTAAGTGAAGAGGAAAAAATTAGTTAAGACCAAAGTTGGACTCTTGAAGACAGAAAACAGTGAATTTATTATGGGGAACAAGGAAATGGCAGATGAGTTGAACAGGTACTTTGGATCCGTCTTCACTAAGGAGAACAAACAATCTTCCTGATGTACTAGTGGCCAGAGGATCTGGGGTGACGGAGGAATTGAAGGAAATCCACATTAGGCAGGAAATTGTGTTGGGTAGACTGATGGGATTGAAGGCTGATAAATCCCCAGGGCCTGATGGTCTGCATCCCAGGGTAATTAAGGAAGTGGCTCTAAAAATCATGGACGCATGGTGATCATTTTCCAATGTTCTAAAGATTCAGGATCAGTTCCTGTGGATTGGAGGGTAGCTAATGTTATCCCACTATTTAAGAAAGGCGGGAGAGAGAAAACTGAATTATAGACCAGTTAGCCTGACATCGGTGGTGGGGAAGATGCTGGAGTCAATCATAAAAGATGAAATAGCGGCACATTTGGATAGCAGTAAGAGGAATGGTCCAAGTCAGCATGGATTTACGAATGGGAAATCGTGCTTGACAATCATCTGGAATTTTTTGAGGATGTAATGAGGAAAATGGACAAGGGAGAGCCAGTGGATGTAGTGTACCTGGACTTTCAGAAAGCATTTGATAAGGTCCCACATAGGAGATTACTGGGCAAAATTAGGGCACATGGTATTGGGGGTAGAGTGCTGACATGGATAGAAAATTGGTTGGCAGACCGGAAACAAACAGTAGGGATTAACGGGTCCCTTTCAGAATGGCAGGCAGTGACTAGTGGGGTACAGCAACACCAGTTATTTACAATATACATCAATGATTTAGATGAAGGGTTTCAAAGTAACATTAGCAAATTTGCAGATGACACAAAGCGGGGTGGCAGTGTGAACTGTGAGGAGGATGCTATGAGAATTCAAGGTGATTTGGACAGATTGGGTGAGTGGGCAGATGCAGTTTAATGTGGATAATGTGAGGTTATCCACTTTTGTAGCAAAAACAGGAAGGCAGATTATTATCTAAATGGTGACAAGTCGGGCAAATGGGATCTGGGGGTCCATGTGCATCAGTCAATGAAAGTAAGCATGCAGGTACAGCAAGTAGTGAAGAAAGCAAATGGCATGTTGGCCTTCATAACAAGATGAGTTGAGTCTTGAAGCAAAGAGGTCCTTCTGCAGTTGTACAGGGCCCTAGTGAGACCACACCTGGAGTATTGTGTGCAGTTTGGGTCTCCAAATTTGAGGAAGGACATTCTTGCTATTGAGGGAGTGCAACGTAGGTTCACAAGGTTAATTCCCGGGATGGCGGAACTGTCATATGCTGAGAGAATGGAGCAGCTGGGCTTGTATACTCTGGAATTTAGAAGGATGAGAGGATATCTTATTGAAACATGTTAGATTGTTAAGGGTTTGGATAAGCTAGAGGCAGGAAACATGTACTTGATGTTGGGGGAGTCCAGAATCAGGGGCCACAGTTTAAGAATAAGGAGTAAGCCATTTAGAACGGGGATGAGGAAATACTTTTTCACACAGAGAGTTGTGAGTCTGTGGAATTCTCTGCCTCAGATGGTGGTGGAGGCCGGTTCTCTGGATACTTTGAAGAGAGAGCTAGATAGGACTTAAAGATAGGGGATATGGGGAGAAGGCAGGAACGGGGTACTGATTGTGGATGATCAGCCATGATCACATTGAATGGCGGTGCTGGCTCGAAGGCCCGAATGACCTACTCCTGCACCTATTGTCTATTGTCTATTGTTTACAAATCAACTGAGACTTAATCTGTAATTATTGTGTTTACTTGATAAGAGTGATGATTTTTCAAAGAGAATAATTCTGTTGTAGTTATATATAATATGTAAATTCAGGTATGTGGTTATAGACAGTATGGTAACATCATGTTTACAATGATGCCGCCTTCTTTGAAGGCTCTTGGTATCCTGTAAACATTATTGTGATCAAATGTTATCACCTTTGGCTGTACAGAGCAAGCTCCACCCTAAAAAAATGAACAGTCATATTTTTGTGTAGGAAGGAACTGCAGATGCCTACATCGAAGATAGACACAAAACGCTGGAGTAACTCAGTGGGACAGGCAGCATCTCTGGAGAGAAGCAACGGGTGACGTTTCGGGTCGAGACCCTTCTTCAGACTGAACGGTCTCGACTGGAAACATCACCCATTCCTTCTCTCCAGAAATGCTGCCTCTCCCACTGAGTTAACCCAGCATTTTGTGTCTAACATTCATATTTACATTGGGTTCATGTGGTCTAGAGTCATAGAGGCATAGAGTTATGCAGAAAGGAAAAGGCTCTACGCTCCAACTCATCCACGTCCAAGAAGTTGCAGGGAAGAGGATTCTGCCATTTAAATAACTGAATAACAACAAGCTGCTGGATTGAACCCAAATGGGTTGGTTGTCACGTGCAAGCACGTACCAGGAAAAGGCCAAGCCACAACCATCAGATTACTCATCTCCCACATAATCCACTTAGATTTGCATTTAAAGCAGTCCAATTAATATAGTTCCGAAGTTATTGCCCAATACACTATATCATCTTAAATTCTATATGGTTACAAAATATATATTGCTATAAATTTATTCTGGTGACCCATTTTTTTAATGGTCTCCTGAAATCTCTGAATGATACAAGAGTCATAGACATAAATCAAGTCAGTGACTAAAGTAAATGGGAACAATCAAGGCAAAAAGCATTAAATCAGTGGGAGAGGCAGCGATGTTACAATGACTGAGAAGAAGAATGCAATCCATGAGTTTCTAAATGATTATATACTACCTTGATGTAAATGGATTATGGCAAATGTTGTTTTAAAAAAAAACTATTTTGAAGGAGAATGAGGTGAATGCATTAAGCCATTAGCACATTATATTACGTATGTATCCACACAAGGTTCAACAAATTCTGCAGCATCCAGCATTAATTAGCATGATTTAAATCTGAATCTAAATGGATTGTGTGGGTGCACAGTAAACTACTGCTACTGAAACACAAAAGCTTTTCATAAATATATGCAGTGAATAAACTTTACAAAAAAAAGCAGCTTTTTATGCTCTGCGAGAATTACATTATTACCATCTACGAACAATGGGAGAGTATATTGTGTTCTCTTCACTTCAGTTGCTAGTGGATACATTATGTAACTTTTCAAAAGCATTTGTCAGGATAACTTGCAACTGTTGACATGAGAGTGCCATTTGTCCACTTAGCTTCAATTTTGGGTTTTTTTTGATCGTCAAGTAATGTAGTAGGCAGAACATAACCCATATCAGGTAAACATGGGTTAGCTGCAGAGTAATGTTCTCCATAATCGCTCAAGCACGTTGTTCAGTTCATTCTCGGGATGTGGCAGGAAGAGCAGCATTTATTGCCTTCCTACTTGTCCTTGAGAAAATGGCAGTGAGCAACAGCAGTCTATGTAGTGAAGGTACTCCAGTACGGTAAAATAGGTCATTTGTCTCAGTATGCTGAAGATATAATGATAATTGCCAATGTAAGATGTTAGATGAATTAGCATAATGAGACTCCTCCTATGCACCTGAGGACGACATTGACCTTTTTGCTTTATATAGCATCTTCAATGTAGGAAATAATCTAAGGCATTTCACAAGAGCATTATTGAATGGACCTTAAAATGAGTGGCAACACAAGACAATGTTGATGCTCCCAGGTGCATGGATAAAAGAACATTACTTATTATTCACACAACGTCATCGCCGGTTTTGAAGGTAATTCAGCTAAAGATATGGCTGACAATCATGCAGCATTCAGTACTCAACAAGACAGATTTAGACGAGCAGAGAAATCTTGGATGGTGTGATGTGAAATAAAGAAGCAGGGTTTAAAATTAATAGCTTGTTGGATTCAGAGCAATTGTACATCAGTTAATGTGGGATGATGGGTAAGTGGGTCTAGTACAACATAGGAAGTGGCAGCAATTAAATTAATTGTTGTAGAGGTTGGTAGATGGAGGCTAGAAACGCTGTGGATTAATACATTCTTAATTTACGGATTTTAACAGTAGACTGGACAAGTCAGGGGCATCAATCTGCCAATGTTTTCCAGGTCAGCTGACATTCTTGGAGAAAAAGCAAGCATTTTAGTCACAAATATTGTTTAGTTTAGTTTATTATTGTCTTTATTGTGATAGTGGGCTTCTTGAAGCAGGTGGGTACCTCTGTACTGTATAATATCAAGATGGTATATATTCTCATTCATAGATCATTAGAACATAGAATAGTTCTGCACTAGGAACAGGCCCTTCAGCTCACAATGACTCTGCTGAACATGATGCTGAAATAAACCAATCTCATTTGCATGCACTTGATCTACATCCCTCTAGATCCCTCCATTCTCTCCATGTGTCTATCTAAAATCCTCTTAAATATCACTATCATGTCTGCCTCCACCATTATCATTGGTTTTTCAGGCACCATCTGTGTAAAAACACCTGCACATCTTTAAACTTTGCCCCTCACACCTTAAAGCTACGCCCTCTCAGTGACATTTCCACTGTGCGATAAAGGTTCTGACTGTATACCCTATCTATGCCTCTCATAATTTTATACACTTCATTCGGTCGCAGTTAATTGTCACAGTAAGGATTGGAGACGTGATTGGAAGAATTGAGGAAGAGATTTGTCACAGAATTCAAGGCCAATGAAACAGAAATAAAGCAGCAGATGCCAGGAGTTGAAACAAAAACATAAAATACTGCAAGGGCAAATATTGTCAGTAAAGGAGCGTGTATGAAAAGAGAAATTAATTAATGTTTCCGGTTAATAACCTTCCATCAGAACTGAGAAAATGCGAGCGAAGAGGCAATGACTTTAGAACATACAATAGTATAGCACAGAAAAGACCCATCGGCCCACAATGTCCATGCCAAACATTTTGACAAAGTTAAACTAATCTATTTTGCCTGCATGTGATCTGTATCCCTCCATTTTTCCAGCATATCCACGTGCTTATCTAAAAGCCTCTTAAATGCCCATATTGTATCTGCCTCCATCCCTATGAGCACGTTCTAGGCACACCACTCTCTGTAAAAAACTTGCCTTGTATGTCTCCTTTAAACTTGTCCTTCTCACCTTAAAGCTATTTCATCTAATCTTTATTATTCTACCCATTCAGTTAGAGGACATTTTTGCTTGTGCAGTTATTGACATGTAGCCTGACAATGTAAGGGACTGGACCAATCTCAGATGCTGGTCAACACAAAGTTCTGAGTGTCGTCTCCATATGTCTGAATTCTGGTAAATGTTTGAATAATTAGAATGAGTGGCATTGTGTAGATGAGATCTAGGAGCAGAAAAACGGTAAGAGGTTGGAGGAATTCCAGAGACAGCAATTCCAGAGCAGGAAAATAATATTTTTCAGCAGGTGATTCTCTGGCTATGGATAACAGAATAACAATTGACCCTTCCGGCTGGATGACAAGAATGAAATTGGAAGAGGATTGGACGATCAACATAAGGATGGTTGAAAGCAGTACTGAGAAAGAGGCAAACATCATGCAAGTCACACAAGATGCAAGTTGTGATATTAATGGAAGCCATTTCAAAGGAGTGGATAAAGCAAAAAAACTGATTTGGGATATTTAGGCATGATGTTGAGCATCATATGGGAATTACTTTGAGGAGAGGATCTACAATGCCAGGTTTGAAAGAGAATGAGACAGTTCCTGATGAGAAGAAGTATGGTCAGTTCATACACAAACCAGGAGAAGGAAGCTGGAGTGTTGGTAGTCTCTGGTCGGAAAGTTACGGGAGACTATACAGCAGGGAAAAGATATAGATGCATTTTAATAGATAGGGGCTGATTATGGATAGTCAGCATGGTTTTGTATGTGGGAGATTGTCTCACAAATCTCATTTAGTTTTTGAAGATGTGACCAAAATGGTTACTGAAGGCAGAGCTGTCGATGTTGCACGCATGGACTTCAGCAAAACATTTGACAAGGTTCCACATGGTTGGCTGTTCTTGGAGGTTAGATTGCATGGGATCCAAGGAGCGTCTGCTGACTGGATAGAAAATTGGCTGCATGGATGGAAGCAGAGGGTGATGGTGGAAGATTGTTTTTCAGACTGGAGGACTATGACTAGTGCTGTGCCTCAGGGTTTGATGCTGGGTCCATTGCCGTTTGTCATCTATATCAATGATATGGATGAAAACGTACAAGACGTGTTTAGCAAGTTTGCAAATGACATTAAAGTGGGTGGTATTGTAGATTGTGATGATGGTTGTCATAAATTACAGCAGGATATTGATCAGTTGGGCAGGTAGGCTGAGGAGCGGTTAACGGAGTTTAATACAGAGAAGTGTAAGGTGTTTTAGGATATCAAACCAGGGCAAGACCTACACAGTGAATGGCAGGACTCTGGGGAGTATTGAAGTGCAGAGTGTTCTAGGAGTGCAGGTACATAGTTCCTTGAAAGTGGTGTCACAAGTGGATAGGTTGGTCAAGAAGCCTTTCAGCATAATTGCCTTCATCAGTCAGTGTATTGAGTATAGAAGTTGAAAGAGCTCATGTCATAATTGTGCACGACATTGATGAGGCAACATTTAGAATATTGTAGGTAGACAAAAATGCTGGAGAATCTCAGCGGGTGAGGCAGCATTTATGGAACGAAGGAATAGGTGACGTTTCGGGTCGAGACCCTTCTTCAGTCTGATGTGGGGGTGGGGGGACAGGAAGAAGAAAGGAAGATGCGGAGACAGTGGGCTGTGGGAGAGCTGGGAAGGGGAGGGGAAGGAAGGAGAAAGCAAGGACTACCTGAAATTGGAGAAGTCAATGTTCATACCACTGGGGTGTAAACTACCCCAGAATATTGTGTTCAGTTTTGGTCATGCTGTTATAAGAAAGGTTTAGGATAGGTGGGGCACGTAGATGGGGCATGTTGGGACTAGTGTAAGTGGGGCATGTTGGTTGGTGTGGGCAAGTTGGACCAAAGGGCCTGTTTTCATGCTGTATGACTATGACTATAACAAGATGTTACATCATTCAGGCCAAGTAGGAAGTTGAAGACTAGGGCAGATGGAATGTTGAGGGAAATATTCCCGATTGATCTGGGGTGAGGGATGGTGATGGCAGATGCAGCTAAAAAGAGAGCTATGACCATTGTTTGTACCTTTATATCTCTGTTGATTTTGTTTCTATTTCATCAAAGTTTCAACAATTTTCCAAGGTAAGCCTTTTAAAATTCCAGCTCAGAACTAATACTCATTGATTTTAATCATTTGCGGAACATTTTAACTTCTCTGGTTCTATCAAATCAGTTCAGAGATCGTTGATACTTACTAATCTCAGAAGTCTGATGAAAATGAACAATACCAGTGCCCAAAGACAGAATTCTCACCTTCCTCTATGTATTAGAGATGTGGAGCAACCTACGGAAGTACAATGAGGTTCTGCAATATCTTCCAAATCCATAAGATCATAAGGTCATGTGATAGGAGTAGAATCAGGCAATTCGGCCCATCAAGCCCATTCAATCATGGCTGATCTATCTATCCTTCCTAACCCTCCTTTGGCTTCCACGGCCTTCTGTGGCAAAGAATTCCACAGATTCACCAACCTCTGACTAAATCCACTGGCATCCCGAATCCTAACCTTATGATAACAGTTGGCCAGCATCCATAGTATCAAGGCTTGATCACACTCAACTAGGCTTTAACAGATGAACCACATTATCAGCATTCATGACCAGAGATCATTAAACATGATGGAAAAGCATTTCCAGACTCACTGACAAGAGCACATGGAGGTTAAGGTTTAGTAGTAGAAAAAAACCACACAATAATTCTATCAACCCACCCCTCTGCTCCATCAAAAGCCCTACCTGTCACACCTGTGGCAGTCAGTAGATCTCACCAAGAACCCCAGAACTGTAATAGAAACAAAGCATCCCCAATACTCAATCCCGAGGGTCAGCCTAAAGAAACGACTCAATGTTGCAAACAACAATATTGAAATCAACTTCCATTTAACAGAATCTTTCTAAAAAGAAAACGAAACAAGCTATAACTTTTAATTAATTTCAAGATAAGATAATGCAATGAGTCACATTCAAATAAGCATTTGAAATGCAGGACTAAAGTTCAGTCAGACTTTATAATTTATAGTCAGCAATGAAGCAAATATTCAGCCCATCACTTCTTCGTAGTGACCTTTATATTATGAATTTAAAATACTGTGGATGTTGTAAATCTGAAATAGACACAGAAAACTCTCAGCAGGTCAGGCGGAGGTAACGGCTTGATTTTCTGTTCTCTGGCAAGGTGCCCAGTCTAGCCTGACACCTGCCCTGAGAACACAATGCTTCCTCAAGCTTGGTTCTAAGTGTGGTTCACAATGGGGTTGAGATTGGAAGAGATCAAATAACCAAAGAGAATGCTAGAGCGCACAATTAAAAAAAAAAAAGAAGCAGATATCAGTGAGAGGGAAAGGTAGATAAATGGCATTGGGATAAGAAAGGAATTAAAGTTGGGTTTGAGGAGCATTACTGTCAATTGCCGTGCAAAGAAATGGGAATTTTCCACGGTAATGTGAAGTATAGGAGGAGTCGAGGCACGAAGCTGGTTTGTGCACATGACAGCTGCATTCGTAACTCTCCGCAATTTATTGCAGTCAGAGCAGAGCAGTTATCAAATCAAACCGTGATGCATCCAGAGAAGATACTTTCTACAGTGCACCTGTAGAATTTGGTAAGGGTCAATGGAGACATGCTGAATTTCCCTAGCCTTCTGAAGAAAGAGAGATGTTGGTATCCATTCCTGGCCATATCATCAAAGTGGTTGGACCAGGATAATTTTTGGTGATAGACACAAAGTTCTGGAGTAACTCGATGGTCAGGGAGAATGTCTGGAGAAAAGGGATGGGTGACGTTTCTCCTTTTGCTCCAGAGATGCTGCCCGACATGCTAAGTTACTCCAGCACTTTGTGTCTATCTTCGGTATAAACCACCATCGGCAGTTCCTTCCTACACAAATTGTTGGTGTTATTACTTGAAGCTCTTGAGCATCTTCACTTCAGTACCACACATGCAGACTGAGTATGTAATGCTGCCCATCTGCAGATGAAGACCAGCTTCTTTATTTTACTGACATTGAGCGAGAAGTCCTTATCTTGATGCCATGCTACTAAGCCATCTATCTCCTTCCTTACTCCTTACTGAGATACAGCCCACTATGCTGATTTAATTTGCTAACTTGTAAATTGAGTTAGAGTAGACTTTGGTATGCAAGGGGCTAAGGATGCAGCCTTCTGGGGCTCAATGTTGAGAATTATCATGGAGGATGTTTTGTCATCTATCCTTACTGACTGTGCTCTGTGGCTCAGGAGGTGAATAATCCATTTGCAGAATAGGGTGTGGTGTATTACGTCCTGGAGTTTGGAGATATGTTTGGTTGGAATTATGGTATTGAAGGCAGAGATGCAGTTAATAAATAGGAATCTCACATAGGTGTGCTAGTTATCCAGTAATTCCAGGGATGAGTCAAGGGTCAGGGAGATGGCATCTGTCATGGACCTGTTGTGGCATTAAAAGAATTGCACATCAGTAAATCAAGGTTTCTGAGAGGCTGGAGTTGATGTGCATCATGACCAACGTCTTTAAACATTTCATGGATGATAATCATTAAGGCATGCTACCCTGTTGTACTTTGGCACCGGGATGATAGCGGTCTTCTTAAAGCAGGTGGAAACCTCAGATTGGAATAGGGAGAGGTTAAATATATCTGTGAATACTCTTGGTGAAGACATAATGAGGGTTAAGGGGATTAAGGATGTAACATTGTGTACAAAGATTGTGTACATCCACACACAACCAGGCTAAACCACATTCTTATTAAATACTGTAAATACCTTATCTTCACGAGCTACTGTTTTTTTTTACCATTTAAAACATGAAGGACTTTCAAAAAATTCTGTCATTAATGTCCTTGAATATGTGATTTTCATTTATTGTTATAAAAGATATAAACACTCAAGCCATTCCATGTGTGGAGAAAAATGTTGACTGATTTACATCTACTTCATCAACAAGTTTGTCATTGACTGAGCTTTTCAGTTATGTCTTTTCCAACACAAAAGCCTTTTTCAGTCTTCAGCAGACTTGCCTCTGAACAAGCCTTTGTTTGTTTGTCTTTGCTGTCTTTCTGTCTTCGCTGTCCTTCTCAGACACAATCTCTGCAAACAAATTGGGGATTTGACTATTGTATTCATGGGGAATCATCTTGATGTAAGGAACTTGATGCCTTATTTATTGTACTGCTGGGAGGTGGCAGTGCTTAGAAACCAGTCTCTCATAATTTGATGCCTGAAGGTGGATTTGATTTTCACATTATAAAACTGAAGTGTGGCGGCTGCATTCTAGATCTTCAGCTTTGGGGCAACACTATGGTTATTTTCCATGTTTTGTGCATTTACTTCCAGCCTGTCAGCTGCCATTTTGATTCATGTGTGCAATTCTTTTCTGATTTTACTTCATTGATTGAGCTTGCTTCAAGGTTGGAGTACGGTTTGTATGGCAATCAGTGAGCCTCCTCTCGTGGTTTACTTTGCAATCTCTGTCCTGATTTCAATCTGTCACCATAACTTTGATGATTTAAGGTAAATTTCTACATCAACTCTTTAAAAGTTAGCTCAATTTGTCCTTGGGCTCCAAGAAATAATTCTGTGGCATCACCTCGATGTTGTATAATTCTTATCCTTGAGTGATCTCACCATTTTTTTTGCTTCGTGATAAAATCTCTTCTTTATTTCAACATGTTTAAGTGATTAGCTGAAAACTAATTGCCTGCAGTCAGACTCATTAATGTATTTTATTAGATAAAATATTGAAAAGATCTGAGAATGTAATTCTACATTTTGAGGGGCATTTAAATTTCCTACAAAGGAGATGATGGCTTAAAAGTATATAACTGTTTGTGAAATGCTGGTAGATGTCTGACCTCATGGGACATGACACAAATATAAATTTTTCCTTCCTATTGAAAATATAGAGGGAATAATTGGATAATAGTTTATCTATCATTTTCAATCAGGGACGATTAAGGGCCTGTCCCACTGTACGATGTAATTCAAGAGCTCTCCCGAGTTAAAAAAAAAAAATCATACTCGTGGTAAGCACGTAGAATGTGCGTAGAGGGTACGTCGGAGCTCGGGACGTCTCTTAGCGGCTCGTTACGCTAACGGCAGGTACTCGGGAAACGCGGTAAGCTCGTGAAGACTCGTGCAGATTTTTCAACATGTTGAAAAATGTCCACTAGAGCCCCGAGTACCTACGAACGGCTATTACCGTAATTCTCCGAGTTCGAATCGGGGGAAACTCAGGAGAGCTCTTGAATTAGCTTGTACAGTGGGACAGGCCGAATAAGCATAATATGAGAGGAAATATGCAAATTAGATGAGGAATCACATAAATTATTTTTAAGAATCCACACTTTATATAACCCGTTTAAGCCCTGTGGACAATCACAGTTGAATTTTCCACATTCAAAAGAGTTCTCATGAAGTACAAGTAGAACAGAGATGACACAGCAAAAAAGTACTTTATTATTTGAAAAGCACTCTGGCACATCCGGAGGTTATAAAATAAGTTTTGTAAATATAAGTCTTTCTCATAAAAATGCAGCGGCCAACATGTAATGGTCTTTATCTATGATTTACCCAAATAGTTTCATGGATTAATTTGCTTTTGTTGTATGGCCCAGTAGTTTCATTGTGTAGTACTTGCTTTTAAAGTACCATGAGATGGAAAGCCTCAGTATCAAGACACATTCTGCAAATCCAGCACAACAGTACACTTCACATATATTGCACATTTTTTACCAGTATGTGCATACCCCTGAGGGGCCAGCTTATGCAGCATGCAGCGCATAACGATATTTGACTCATGGAGTGAACAACCTTTGGAAGTTCCTTACTGAAATTCCATTGCAGATTTCTTATTAAAAACAGCCTGGCTTATACTGTGTTTCAGTTTAACACTACTGTTGAACACAGTTATCAACCAGTTGCAGCTTGGTTGGAGAGTCAATTATTTATGATGTCAGATGCTTTTCAGGGGCCACGTGAATCCAAGAACAACGGCGTTAAGAATTGTTGATCAACAAAGAACAACATTTTATGTTTAATTTCTCTTTTACCACAGTTAGTCATAAAGAAATGCAGGATGGAAACAGGCCATTCAGCCCAATGAGTCTACACTGTTCATCATCCATCCATATTCCCTAATCCGATACTAATTCCATTTTATTTTCCTCACACTCCCTTCAGATTCGACCACTCAACCCCACCCTTGGGGAAAATAGCAGTGTATAATTAGGTACACAGCTAGTGTATAATTAGCTTTTCTTTGGAACATGGGAGAAACCAGAACACCCAGAAGGAACTCATATGGTCACAGGGAGAAGGAGCATGGTACTTTAGGATAGTTCCATTGGTTGTACTGCATGCCCAATTGTGAGAGGACCTGAAGGCAAGCCTCTAGTTATTTTGTGAATATTTACGTTACCTTGAAATGCTCAGCTGCTGTGACAGTCTCCAAGCCCAGGGCTGCAGATAAATCCAGCATCATGGGGACTGCAGGTCTCTGGCGCTGTAAGCAGCAACTCTACCGCGACGCCACTGTAGGCAGTCTCCTCGTGGCCAGTGTGTGTGATCTCACCCTCAGAGTTGGTGCACTGCCTATCCTCTGTCCATAGCCTGGGAGCAATCCATTATAAAACCATGTGATATATTTACTCGATCATCTATATTCCATGAGTTCCCAGCACCTGTGTAGGAGCATGAATGCAGGGATGCAAAGTCCCCCTTCTCCTCAATCTCAGACTCTGGCTCCTCTGCAAGATGGATGGAAGGTACCATCTGGGATATTACAATGATGAAGGTAAAAACACATGGTCATGATGAAGTGTTGGGGTTTGAGGGCACATTTAGATGCTGACAAGGCATGTTAATGAATGGAGGCATAATATAATGTCATAGTGTGGGATAAGAGGAAGAGGGATTGAATCAGATTGGAGCAGTATGTACTCCCATCCTCTAGCAGTTAGCCATGATAGTACATGATTGTCAGCAATCATTCATTTAGCAATGTCAATTGATGTATCTGAAAGCCATTGTCCCCTCAGTGCTTCTGAAGTGCATTGATGGAGATTTTGTCAATGGTAAAATGGATATGGAGTAGAAGGAGCCATCTTGGGGAACGGCTGCTAACCAGCAGCCGTCCGTTTAATTCATTTTTTTTTCAGTTTTTAATTATTTTTGTTCTTCGTTTTTTCGGAGAAATGGACTTCTTATTGTGGGGAGAAGGAGGTAACCTTACTTCTAGGTCCCTACCTGGTCGGTGAGGCAGCTTTTTCTCCGGGCTGCCCCGTCGACCCGTCCTCGTGGCCTACCAGCGGGCTTGGAGCGCCGTTTCCTGGTCGGGACCACCCAGCACCTCGGCTTCGGTGGCGGCACAGTGCTGGAGCGCCATCGCGGAGCAGAGCGGGCGATGCCTTGCCTGGGTCGCCGCGCTGGATCGACGCGCTGGAGCTCCGGTGAGCTGGACTGCCGAGAGCAACACCTCCGGGATGCGGGTCTGCGGAGCGGAGCGGGCGGCGCCGACATTAACATCGGGAGCCTGGGAGCTCCAACTCGGTGCGTCCTTGTCGGCTTCGGAAGCCGACAATCCCCTGCTAGGAAGCGGCCATTCCAGGTGGCCCGGCCGCTGTGAGGACTCTCCCGACGCCAGGGCAAGACCACCCGGCTAGAACGGCCAGGAACATCGGGCCTCCGTTGAGGCAACAGCGGTGGCCTTAATAGGCCTGACTTTTGGGAGAACTGGGGTTGGGGACTGGACTTTTGTGCCTTCCCCCACAGTGGTAACCACTGTGGGGGGATGATTTTTCTGTGTGTAAGGTACTTTGTTAGTCTGTGTCCATGATGGCTGTCGGAAGAGAGGGTGGACGCTGGCGCGCTTTAGCTGCCGCTGCTCTCTCTTCACATTGTGTTTTTTTGATTTTTTGATTTTGTGTCTTTGGAGCGATTTCTATCTTTAATTTGTGTATTGATGATGTCCTTATTATTTATTTTTCTCCGACTATATGTTTTTTTTCTTTTCTGTTTAATCTTTGTAAGGTGACCTTGAGATTTGAAAGGCGCCCGAAAATAAAATGTATTATTATTATTATTATTATGCATTATACATCTCTATATATGTTGCAGCAAAAGCAAAATAAGTCACAAAGTGCTGGAGTAATCAGGGGTTAAAGCAGCATTTCTGGAGAACATGGATGTGATGTTTCGGGTCGGAAACCTTCTTCACATTGTTTCGTTTTGGCCAACCAGCACCTGCGGTCCCTTGTTTCTAACATATGTAAGATCATGTGCAACCAATAGTTATGGCTTGAAGGCAATAACCCTTTAGAATTGTGTCAATAGACAATAGACAATAGACAATAGGTGCAGGAGTAGGCCATTCGGCCCTTCGAGCCAGCACCGCCATTCAATGTGATCATGGCTGATCATCCCCAATCAGTACCCCATTCCTGCCTTCTCCCCTTATCCCCTGACTCTGCTATCTTTAAGAGCCCTATCTAGCTCTCTCTTGAAAGTATCAAGAGAACCGGCCTCCCCCTCTGAGACGGAGAATTCCATACTCACAACTCTCTGTGAGAAAAAGTGTTTCCTCATCACCGTTCTAAATGGCATCCCTTATTCCTAAACTGTGGCCACTGGTTCTGGACTCCCCCAACATCGGGAACATGTTTCCTGCCTCTAGCGTGTCCAACCTTAACAATCTTATATGTTTCAATAAGATCTCCTCTCATCCTTCTAAACTCCAGAGTGTACAAGCCCAGCCGCTCCATTCTCTCAGCATATGACAGTCCCGCCATCCTGGGCATTAACCTTGTAAACCTGCGCTGCACTCCCTCAATAGCAAGAATGGCCTTCTCAAATTAGGGGACCAAAACTGCACACAATACTGCAGGTGTGGTCTCACTAGGCCTCTGTACAACTACAGAAGGACCTCTTTGCTCCTATACTCGACTCCTCTTGTTATAAAGGCCAACATGTCATTCACTTTCTTCACTGCCTGCTGTATCTGCATTCTTACTTTCATAGACTGATGAACATGGACCCCCAGATCCTGTTGTACTTCCGCTTTTCCCAATTTGACGCCATTTATATGTCATGTGACTAACCACACTCTGACTTGAATTAATGTGTACGCCATGTTATATTACAGTCTGTGAATAGCACTTGGAATACACTGCACAGAGTATTGATTACTCTTTAATTATACGCCTGGTTGAGGTTTGTTATAAAGAGAAATTGGCTTCCATTTAGGAAAAAATTATGTAACTACATTAAATTCCGATGCAAACATTTAACAGATAATGTCATAAGTAATAGGAGCAGGATTATACCATTCGGCCATCAAGTCTACTCCACCATTCAATCATGGCTGATCCATCTCTCCCTCCAAATCCCGCTCTCCCCAGAACCCCTGATTTACATACTAATCAAGAATCTGTCAATTTCCACCTTAAAAATATCATTTGACAGCCTCCTCAGCCATCTGTGGCAATGAATTCCACAGATTTACCACCTCCTGACTAAATCAATTCTTCTTCATCTCCTTCCCAAAGGAATATCCTTTAATACTGAGGCTATGAGCTCTGGTCCTACACTCTCCCACTCGTGGAAACATCCTCTCCACATCCACTCTATACAGGCCTTTCACTATTCGGTAAGCTTCAATGTGGTCCCCCCTTAACCTTCTAAACTCCAGTGAGTATAGGCCCAGTGCGGCCAAACGTTCATCATATGTTAACCCACTCATTCCTGGGATCATTCTTGTAAACCTCCTCTGGACCCAGAGCCTGCACATCCTTCCTTGGATATGGGGCCCAAAATTCATCATAATACTCCAAATGGGCCTGACCAGCGCCTTATAGAGCCTTAGTATTACATTCCTGTTTTTGTATTCTAGTTCTCCTGAAATATATGCTGGCATTGTGTTTGTCTTCCTTACTACTGATTCAACTTACAAATTAACTTTTAGAGAAAATCCTGCATCAGCACTCCCATCTCTTTGCACCTCCAATTTCTAGATTTAGAAAATAGCCTATGCCTACTACCAAAATGCATGACTCCACACTTGGCTACACTGTCTTCCATCTGCCACTTATCTGCCCACTCTGCCAACCTGTCCAAGTCATTCTACAGAGTCCTTGCTTTCTCTACATTACTTGCCCCTCCACCTATTTTTGTATAATCTGCAAACTTGGCCACAAATCCTTCAATTCCCTCATCCAAATCATTAATATACAACCGGAAGAGTAGTGGCCCCAGCACCAACCCCTACGGAACTCTGCTAGTTACTGGCAGCCAACCAGAAAAAGCCCCCTTTATTGCCACTCTTTGCCTTCTGTCATCCAGCCAAACTGCTATCCATGCTAGTATCTCCCCTTTGATACCATGGGCTCGCATTTTGCCAGCGCAGCCTCACATGTTGCACCTTATCAAAGGCTTTCTGACAATTTAGGTAAAATCTATCTTGCTTTATTTGCTGCATTCAAATACCCAAGAGCTCTGGAATTATTTAAATAAACAAACATACTCATGTGACCCCCTGCAACAGTCTTTACATAGTGAGCACATGGATCTCCTTAACATCCTTCCCCTAAAAAAAGTAATATTTTATTTCTGAATCAAAACAATCTTGGAGTTGCACAACGAGAGCACATAGCACTACTTTTTGTAATCTCCATCATTCCTGGGAGTTCATTACTTAACCAGTTCATGATGCAACCAGTCAATATGTTCCCTGTGGTACACCATTGAAGGTATAATGTGTATTCATCAACATACCATATTTCCTCAATCTTCCAAGGAAGTAGAGACATTGATGGGCTTTCTTCGAGACACCGTCAATGTGCTGAGTCCAGGACAGATTCTTTAGAGATATGCATGTCCAGGATCATAAATAAACCCGTTGATTCAGGGAACATTTAGTAACTGAAGAAATGTTAGTTCCATGTAGGTCTTTAGCCACATTTTTGGTTGTTGGAAGTGGATTATAGACTCCTTCCATGAGTTTATTCAAGTCTTCAGGATCTAAACATTCAGGCATTGAACCACTCTTCTTTGATATTGCCACTATTGAATTGACGCAAGCAGTTAGTGCAGTTATTGAAGCTAGAATATGCTGTCTGACTGAACCACCTAGTGCTTCTTTCAGTTTAGCCTCAAAGACTGTGACCTGATATGATGCATTTTGACAAGTTTTACTGCTTCATTGCTTTGTTTCTTACTCTTCTTCAAATTATTAATTCCATTACCAAAAACATGCGGATATTCACTTGGTTAGTAGATTATGGTTATTTAAATCCTACTCCGTGACTCTATTGAATGGTGTTCTATAAATTGCATTATTCTCATTATAATTGATAATATCCTTGACCAATATTGTCTTTCTATCCAACAGACATCTTATTGTGTCACTAGGCATAAGATTACTGTTCAATTTATATTTATAATCACAGACTTAATGGTGTTACCTGTCCTCCAACAGGAAGATGAACTTTAACGAAAGCTCCAATCTTCGCATGGTCAGGTTTAAATCTTTGGATAATTTCTTACATAAGTGAAGTGAAATTGCATTTCACTGATGTGCCACATCTATTTGAAATCTCACCTTCCTGTTAACCTGTGACTCCTCATTTTCCAAATCAAAAATATTAACATCACTGACATCTACTGTTCCTGGTGACATCAATTGTTCTGATGTTTTTTTTCTGTTTCAATGATTCTTCTTCAAAGTGTTTTTTCAGTCATTAATTGGTTAAAAAATAACATGATAAAAGCCAATGTAGGAAACAGTTCACTCCTGAGGATCCCACGCTTCCTCCCATTGTTCTGATGCTCTCAAGTTCTTGTAGCTTATTTTGCCGTAGCTTTGTTTTCTCTTGTCACCTCTGGAGATTTCCTGTGTATCGTGCGCTGAACTCGCATTCCATCCTGTTGACTCACTAATTGCTTCGTTGCACCGGCAGGTTTCTGCCAATTGATAAACGCGCGTATTTTCCCGAAGGCATCTTATTGTCTCAAAGCAATTTTTCTCACACACTTGAGTCTGCAGTTCCAAACTCAAGTCTGTCTGTGAGCATTCCCCTAACCTAATTACACAATGCTCTCAACGAGTACTGTAATGTTGTACTGTGCTGATCATGCAATTCAACAGCCACTTGCCTTTTGCTGTTAAATTCATACCCCTAAAAGGAATGCATATTTTATGTCTGGCAGTACTCAGAAAATCTCCTCAGCATAGATCTATCTTTTATTTATACCACTACAAAAATACTCATGAAAGGACTTGCAACAGTTACTTGAAGTTAGAGAAATCTATATTCATCTGAAGAATATTGAAGAAGACTTCTGAAAAAGGATCCCAACACGAAACGTCACCTATTCCTTTTCTTCAGAGATGCTGCCTGTCCCACTGAGTTACCTCAGCTTTTTGTGTCTGTATTCAATATTCAGACCACATGGCTGTAAATAGCCCAAACAAAATATAAGGTGCTGTTCCTCCAATTTGTGTTTGTCCCAGTACAGAAAGGTCAGTATGTGTCGGAAGGAACTGCAGATGCTGGTTTAAACTGAAATGAGACACAAAAAGCTAGAGTAACTCAGCAGGTCAGCCAGTCAGACAGCATCTCTGGAGAAAAGGAATGGGTGACATTTCGGGTCGAGACCCTTCTTCAGACTGAGGGTCAGGGGAAAGGGAAACAAGAGATATAGACGACGTAGAGAAATATAGAACAAAGAATGAAAGATATGCAAAAAAGTAAACATGCCATTAGATGGACACAAAATGCTCAGCAGGACAGGCAGCATCTCTGGAGAGAAGAAATTGGTAACATTTTGGGTCGAGATTCTTCTTGAGACTTTTTCAAACAAGCCATTGTTAGCTGTGTGCTACGTGAGAAAGAGTAGAGAGAATGAGACTCAACAAGATGACTTTGAAGCTCGTACGACTTGGGTAAGCGAGAGATGGAGAGAGAGGGACTGCTAGTGTTACTTGAAGTTAGATAAATCAATATTCATACCACTGGGTTGCAAGCTGCCCAAGTGAAATACGAGATGCTGTTCCTCCAAATTGGAGGAACAAGGGAGGAGGCCTAGGACAGAAAGGTCAGTTTGGGAATGGGAAGGGGAATTATTGTGTTTGGAAATCGGGAGATCGGGTAGGTCCCGGTGGACTGAGTGAATGTGTTCAGCAAAACGATCATCCAGTCTACGTTTGGTCTCACGTATGGACTACGTATGAGTCCACACCTTGAACAATGGATACATTAGATTGGGTTGGAGGAGGTGCAAGAAAGGAGAGGGAGGTGTCGGAAATGGTCCAAGTGAATTTGAGTGAATGATGGAAATTGGTGGTGAAGTTAATGAGGTTAAATGCATCAGTATGGGAATGGGAAGGGGAGTTAAAGTGTTTGGCAAATGGGAGATCATGTAGGCAAGGTGAACTAAGCAAAGGTGTTCAGCAAAATAATTGCCCAATCGATGTTTGGTTTCGCTAATGTATAAGAGTCCACACCTAGAACAGCGGATACAACAAGTGAGGTTGGTGGTGGTGCAATTGAACCTCAGCCTCACCTGAAAAGACTGTCGGGGGGTCCTGGACAGAGTCGAGGGAAAAGGTATAGGGACAGGTCTTACATCTTCTGCGGTTGGCAGGGGAAAGTACCTGGTGAGGGGGGGTTGGTTTGGGTGGGAAAGGGTGAGTTAGCTAGCGAGTTGCAGAGGGAATGATCTCTGCAGAAAGCAGAAAGGGGTGGAGATGGGAAGAACAGTGGTGGGATCCCTTTGGAGGTGGCGAAAATGGCTGAGAATTATGTGCTGTATGCTATGGATGATGGGGTGAAATGTGAGGACTAGGGGGACTCCGTCCCTGTTGTGACCTGGTTCTTGGGGAGCAAGAACAGAGCTGCAGGGTACTGAGGAGACACGAGTGAGGTGCCTCATCTATGATAGAAGAGGGGAACCCTTGCTCCCTAAAGAATTAGGACATCTTGGATGTCCTGGTATGGAACACCTCATATTGGGCACAGATGAATTGGGGGTTGTGGATAGAATCTTTGCAGGAGGCAGGGTGGGAATGTGTAGTCTAGATCAGTGATTCCCAACCTGGGGCCATGGCAAATTTCAGGGGGGCCACAGAAAAATGTGGGGATTTAGGGGGGCCACAGGTTCCATGAAGGGGGACACTTATTTCCGCTAATAATGTCAGGGGGGGGTCACAGAAAAATTAAAGAGCCCAAGGGGGCCATGAACTAAAAAAGGTTGGGAACCACTGGTCTAGATAGTTGTGGGTATCAGTAGGTTTATAATAGACATCAGTCAATATTCTATTTCCTGTAGCTTGGACAGCTTACAACCCGGCAAAATGAATATTGATTTCTCTAACTTCAAGTAACCCTTAAAACCAATAAAAAATCAATTAAACAACTGCAGCTTATCCAAAATGCCGCTGCCAGAGTCTTGACCAACTCCAAGAAAATGGATCACATTACACCTGTCCTTAAATCTTTGCACTGGCTCCCTGTGTGTAAGAGGATAGATTTTAAAATTCTGTTACTGACCTACAAGGCACTGAATGGTCTAGGTCCAAAATACATTTCTGACCTACTTGTTGTATATGAGGCGCCTAGACTCCTCAGGTCTGCAGGGACAGGTTTACTCTGTGTTCCCAGGGTCAGAACTAAAAAGGCTGAAGCAGCATTCGGTTTTTATGCTCCACACCTGTGGAACAAGCTCCCTGAACACCTGAGGTGTGCACAGACTGTAAGCGCATTTAAATCAGGCCTAAAAACACTGTTGTTTACTATAGCTTTTCCATAACCCGACATGCAGGTAATCTTAACCGTCTAATTTTAACCCTTTTATGTGTTTTTTAAAATCGTTTTATTGTTTCATTGACGTTGTTTTATTATTCATACATTTGTCGTATTGCTTATTTTGCAATTTTTAATTATTGACTATTTTATTTTTTCTTTCCTGTAAAGCACCTTGAATTGCTGTTTGCACGAATGGTGCTATACAAATACATTTGCCTTGCCTTGCCTTGCATCCCCTTTCTCTCCATCCCACCCCACCGTAGTCATCATACTAGTTTTACTGTCTGTATAACTTGTTATCACCTACCCCACAGCCATCAATGGACCATTGTGGGCTCCACCATTCCTTGATCATCATGCTTTTTGCATATCTTTAATTCATTTGCTCCATGTATCATCTAAATCTCTTATTTCCCTTTCCCCTGACTCTCAGTCTGAAGAAGGGTCTCAACCCAAAACGTTACCTACTTCTTTTCTCTAGAGATGCCTGACCCGCTGCATTACCCCAGCTTTTGTGTCTATCTTCGGTTTAAACCAGCATCTGCAGTTCCTTCCTCTACACCTAGTTGCAATTACTTTTGTCTCAGTTGTATGAGGTTCAAACGAAATTTGGTTTCTGCAGCCATACAAAAAAAAGAACCAAGACACACACCAACACAATTCAATTCACATAAACATCCATCACAGTGAGTCTCCTCCTCACTGTGATGGAAGGCAAAACTTGTCTCTCCCCTGCTCTCCATTCCTCTCCCGAAGTCGAGGTCAAAGCCCCCGGCGGGCGCTAGCAAGTCCGCGGCCACTCAAAGCCACGCCGGGCGATGTAGGGCCCTGCCCCGGGTCTTGATGTTGGAGCCCCCGGCGGGCGCTAGCAAGTCCGCGGCAATTTACAGCCGTCTATGTTCCTTATGCATAACTATGTTGCTTATGCACAACTACATTTAGGTTTGTGAACTCTGTGTTGAGTAAATATGATTACAGCATGTAGATAGCTTGCAGTGATAGAAATTATAGTGGAATAATTGTGAGTATATAGATTGTGAGTTGAGAGATGGAGGCTGTTTAATTGATAGAAGGCACTTGAGGGTTGCAGTTCCATCCTTGGCAAATAATTGTGTAGTTGGATCTTTTGCAGCATTTACACGAAGACTGTGCTGGATTACTCCTGTATATATATCTTGCTGGTGATCTCTTGCTACTGATTCATTTCTGCATTGCTCATAAACCCTTTCTGATCTTTATCTAAACAGCAAAGATAATGATGTCCTTGATACAAAAGCTGGGGACAGCCCTTGGCTTGTTGAAGATCATTTGTGGCAGTGTAACCAAAAATCTCCTCATTAACTTGCAACAATGGGCTTTACTCTCTATTTTTGAGCTGGTGCTCTTACACCAATTAGCACAACAAGGTTGACACAAGAGACTGCATATACTGTAAACTGGAGCAAAAATCAAACTGTTGGAGGAACTCAGTGAGTTCAACAGCATCTGTGGGGGAAAGGAATTCTCGACATTTCAGGTTAATACTCTCATCGGTTTTGTGCAGGGTCTCAACCTGAAATGCCAACAACTCCAGGCCAAACCACTGAGTTCTTCTGGTAATTTGATTTTAGCACAAAAGCAGTATCTGTGAGGTAAAACGTTTTTCGTGCAAAATAAAAGAACTAAGGCACTAAGTATTTCAAATACTTATCATTTATATATGATAAAATGAAAATGTGTTTCATTTGGACCCTGACAATCCAGTACTGGTCTCGTGTGTAGCACATTTATGTAAGGGCTAACTATTTTTTTTGTTGCTGATGCCAGTCATTAATCAGTTTGATACCCAGAACCAAAAGATTATAAATAGACCGTCCTCGCTCAAAGAACGAGTAAGATCTGTCATTATCTTTTGTTCTTCACTACAATCAATCTGTTAGGCAGTCACTCGGTGATTTTGATGAACGTCAAGGTATGTTTGCAGCAACGATCACATCGAACACCTTGTCGCAGTTTGAACCTGACTGATGTAAAGATAAACTGATGAAGATTGGGACCAGCAGGATTGAAATCCAATATTACACAAAAGAGCAAAGGAAATGATAGGACATGCAAATCTATATTACTAAAAGTCTGTTCTTGACCAGTTTTGGCCATCTGTGCTGCGATTTCCGAGAAAACGCCACCACCTACGGCCGTCATGTATGGCCACCTTACTCAGAGCCCACCTCCGCCGCATGTGTGCCGAGGATTTTTCCCGTCGATTAAAAATGACAGAGATATTAATGTTTTTACAAAATTCCTCATTCTCTCTGCTGCCCCCGCTGGCGGCAGGGGGGCGGGACTATAAAACCAGGAAGTGGTGTGCCTCACTCACTCTTCAAGATGGAGGAAGGCAGAGGGTCATGTTTCTCTGAGCTGTGAATAACACTGAACACATGTCTACTCAAATGTAAGTGCCCTTAGTGATTCTAAAATGCTTGCAGAATGTGTCTATTGGTTCTAAAGCTTGCAAAAAGTGGCTTGGGATCTTTGAAGTTGAAAGGCACTACTTCCTGCAAATGATGGCTTGGGTGTGGCTTGGGTGTGGCTTGAAGTTGAAAGGCACTACTTACTGCAAATGGCGGCTTGGGAGCTTTGAAGTTGAAAGGCACTACTTCCTGCAAATGATGGCTTGGGTGTGGCTTGAAGTTGAAAGACACCACTTACTGCAAATGATGGCTTGGGTGTGGCTTGAAGTTGAAAGACACCACTTACTGCAAATGGTGGCATGAGGTTGAAAGGCACTACTTACTGCAAATGGAGGCTTGGGAGCTTTGGCTTGAAGTTGAAAGGCACTACTTACTGCAAATGGTGGCTTGGGTGTAGGTTTGGGTGTGGCTTGAAGTTGAAAGACACCACTTACTGCAAATGGTGGCATGAAGTTGAAAGGCACTACTTACTGCAAATGGTGGCTTGGGTGCTTTGGCTTTAAGTTGAAAGGCATTACTTACTGCAAATGGTGTCTTGGGTGCTTTGGCTTGAAGTTGAAAGGCATTACTTACTGCAAATGGTGGCTTGGGAGCTTTGACTTGAAGTTGAAAGGCACCTCTTACTGCTAATGGTGGCTTGGGTGTGGCTTGGGTGTGGTTTGAAGTTGAAAGGCACTACTTACTGCAAACGGTGGCTTGGGTGCTTTGGCTTGAAGTTGAAAGGCACCACTTACTGCAAATGGCGGCATGAAGTTGAAATGCACTACTTACTGCAAATGGTGGCTTGGGTGCTTTGGCTTGAAGTTAAAAGGCACTACTGTAAATGCACTTCCTGTTTGCACTGTATATTGATTTTAGATAAAACGCTACCACTTACGGCTGTGATTTTTGGCCATCTTACTCAGTCCCCCTCTGCTGAGCAGGTGCAGAGAATTCTTTCCATCAATGAAAAATAAAAGTGTTATTAGTTTTTTTTTAAATGTTGATAATCTCTCTCCTGTCAATCACTCGATGAAAGCCACACCTTTTCCGGTGGGGGGGGAGGGGTTATAAAACCCGGAAATGTGGGTGTGGCTCAGTCTCTGCAAGATGGAGGAGGGAGAGGTCATGACTCGCTGTCTTTAGTGGCTTTGCACCCTACTTCAAATGGTATGAAACTGCACTTGAATTTGGTGGCCTTATACCCTGCTTGAAATAGAATTTCAAGGATTAGCCGTGAGTCAACTACCAGCCCACCAGCCGTGAGTGAGTGAGTTACCAGCACAACAGGCTTGATTGACTGAGACGCCAGCCCAATAATCCATTTGGCGCACAATTTGCATACTAGCCCTCTGGAAACCAGTCCCTTCAGCCCACAACACCCATACTAGCGCTCCAAAAAGCCCCCCCACCCCCCAACTGGCCACCAATATTAGAATTGGTGGAGAGGTGGAATATTGCGTTGGATGACCAGCCCTCCTGTGTGATGCTGGGACCCAACGGGTCCCACTTAGTCCAGTATATGAATGTAAAGTGGGCAAACCTGTGTTGAGCATAAGAAAAACTGAGTCACTTGGAGCATTCAGTCAACAGATACATAACAAAACCACTTTCTTATGTCGTGTTCATACTGGAAATTGTTTTCACTCTGGGATGTGAAGGTAATTTAAATGTGCATAAAAAGCCTGGTAAAAAGAGATAGCTTTTCTATCTGTACTCATGCTGACAAATTGCCTTTTTCCACATACCTGACAATACTGTTTTGAAGTAGCATCAGTGCTGGAAAAATACACTACTTTCCACATTATTTCTCGCAACACACATTCTGTTGACTGCCTGCAACATTTTCCATTAGCACCCATAAAGGAGTGAAGCCCCTGACTTCATTTTAACCATTTCACGGGAGATGAGTTTAGAGATTTCTTGGGCAATACAAGCAGTAAAATGGAGATATTTACCCATTTTGGTTCATACTGATGTTGGTCAAGCTTCTGGGAATGTACAAACTGCACCTCCAGTCACACAAACGCACACTGTATGTACAATTCTCATGATAATTAAAATCTGAATTAAATGTTGCTTTCTTTCCGCAGTTTGGTTTCAGTCAGTACAGTACTGACATTGCTTTCATGCCCAGAACCTAAAGTTGGGGTGTGTAAACATTAGGTACACATATAGCCAATTTGAAAAGGGCAAGTGATACAAAATAATAATTATTGAAATTAGTCCAATAGGGAACAGCAAACAATTTCTCAAATCTAGGTTCTTTTTATCATAAACTTAAGTTTGCATGGATAAATAAAATAATCTCTCCAGGATATGTACATTCAATACCTTTTTCATTCTCATTTGCAAATATATTAGCAAATATACCACTGTTTTGATGCTGCTCACGTCCAGCTGAAAGATCATCAGATGGGGATGGATGATTTTTCTTCAGATTTTCTTGTGAGATAGACTTCATGGGCCAAATGGTCTCCTATCTCATCATCATGAACAGTCCCATTATTAACCCACCTATTATCCCTCACATGCCCATTGCTTTCGTCTCTCGCCATCACCTACACCAGGGCCAATCTAACCCACGAGCACATCTCTACAGAGAACATGCAGAATCCACACGGACACCACCCAAGGTCAGGACTGAATCCAGGTCGCCATTGCTGTGAGGTAGTGTCGCTAACTGCTGCACCACTTTGCTGTCCTATTCTTAAGCTACACATGAACAAAATCAAGAAAATGTGCAAGTTATTCCTGATAATAGTTACACCTCTGAGATGATTTATTTAGTATTGAACTTGGGCCATTAAAAAAATCACTGTCACCCACCCTTGTATACTCCATACAACAGAATTTTATTTGAAATCTTTTGATTCGGTACTTTGTGCACTTTCAAATTATGCGTGGTTGCTGTGTGCAGACGAGACAAAGGCCATGAATTCATATCATTCACAGTATTAACAATGCACAAACATAATGTTCTTGCCACAATAGACAATAGGTGCAGTAGGCCATTCGGCCCTTCGAGCCAGCACCGCCATTCAATGTGATCAAGCTCTCTCTTGAAAGTATCCAGAGAACCGGCCTCCACCGCCCTCTGAGGCAGAGAATTCCACAGACTCGCAACTCTCTGTGAGAAAAAGTGTTTCCTCATCTCCGTTCTAAATGCCTTACCCCTTATTCTTGAACTGTGGCCCCTGGATCTGGACTCACCCAACATCAGGAACATGTTTCTTGTCTCTAGCGTGTCTAAACCCTTAATAATCTTATATATTTCAATAAGATCCCCTCTCACTCTTCTAAATTTCAGAGTAATTCCATGGTAGAACTGTTAAGATTGTGACATAAGTAGTAATTGTGACAAAATATTTTCACCTCTTAGATTTGTAGTTAGTCAAATGGCATGCCAATGATCATTTAATTAAAAGGAAGGTGATGAACCAACAAACTTGCTTAGGAACAAGGTTGTAATTTAATGGCGCGCAGAAAGCTGCTGCGACTCCAGTGGATGATTTACCTCTATTTTGCTTCTGATGAAGGCTGCCCATTTGTTCAGATGAAGGCCGTGGAGAGCCACACTAATTGTGCTGTTAATTTGCTGTCAGCATCAGCAAGAAGCAATGTCATGAGTGACTACAACAGTTCAAAGCCAAACTGTAATAGACAATAGACAACAGGTGCAGGAGTAGGCCATTTGGCCCTTAGAGCCAGCACCTCCATTCAATGTGACCATGGCTGATCATCCCTAATCAGTACCCTGTTCCTGCCTTCCCGCCATATCCCCTGACTCCGCTATCTTTAAGAGCCTAATCTAGCTCACTCTTGAAAGTATCCAGAGAACCGGTCTCCACAGCCCTCTGAAGCAGAGACTTCCACAGACTCACAACTCTCTGTGTGAAGAAATGTTTCCTCATCTCTGTTCTAAATTGCTTACCCCTTATTCTTAAACTGTGGTTAATAAAGATAGTTCACACTAAGCTAAGGGTTATTGTTGCAGAAACAGATCCGAACTGGCTTTCAATGACTGAAGGTAGACAAAAATGCTGGAGAAACTCAGCGGGTGCGGCAGCATCTATGGAGCGAAGGAAATGGGCAACGTTTCGGGCTGAAACTCTTCTTCCGACTGATGCAGGGTGGGGGGGGTGGGGGGGCGGGAAGAAGAAAGGAAGAGGAGGAGCCAGAGGGCTGAGGGAGAGCTGAGAAGGGGAGGAAACGGCAAGGGCTACCGGAAATTGGAGAAGTCAATGTTCAGGCCACTGGGATGCAGACTGCCCAAGCGGAATATGCTGCTCCTCCAGTTTCCGGTGGTGCTCACTCTGGCAATGGAGGAGGCCCAGGACAGAAAGGTCGGATTCGGAATGGGAGGGGGAGTTAAAGTGCTGAACCACAGGGTGATCAGGTTGGTTAATGCGGACCAAACGATCCCCCCCCCCGCATCAGTCTGAGGAAGAGTTTTGGCTCGAAACGTTGCCTATTTCCTTTGCTCCATAGACGCTGCCACACCCGCTGAGTTTCTCCAGCATTTTTATCTACCTTTGATTTTCCAGCATCTGCAGTTCCTTCTTGAACACTTTCAATGACTGACATTGACCCGGGAATCTGCAAAGACAGTCATGATGGGTAATGAAGAACCTCTACGCAGGCACAGAGGACCATGTTCTCTGCTTCCAACTTTCTTCCAGCCCCCCCACCTGCCCCTTCCCCCTGACTCATAATCTCCAATTATCAGGCCCTCCCTCTAGCCTTTATGCTCCCTCTGTTGTGCCATGCTGATTGGCTCCCTCCTTCCTTCACTGCACTGTGCAACCCTACCCCTCCTTTTCCTCTGTCCTTCCTCACCTTTTCTCTTCACATCCCACTCTCCTGCATCATATCCTTCCTGGGCACTCCCTCACAGCCCCAACCCTGAGAAGTAATGTGTGCCGTCACTAAGTGGTGACTAAGTGACTCTTTCTAGCAGCCTCAAACACCACTATCGTATCTGCCTCCACCTGGCAATGCATTCTTTTCTAAACTGAAGAATAAGAGGAATGATGTGATCAGTCTGAAGTGGGAGCAGATAGATAAGATGGCCAATGTCCAAAGTTCCTCATACATGATCAATTAGTGTAATTTTCAATTGCCATATTTATTCATCATTGTTCAGAATCTGCCAGTTCAGTAACTTAATCACTAAGCCCTGAAGCAAAAACTATGTGATTAAAACAAAAAGTTATCTTCTGGTTTGACCTTCAGGAAGAAGCATCTCCCACCACCTTGTTCTTTAAACTGGCCAAATCCTACCCCTGATGTTGCAAACATAGTAGTGATGCTAATGTCAATGGTAATACGAAAATCACTGTACCTTAATTGGTACACGTGACAATAAAAGACCTTTGAAACCTTTGAATGTCAGAGTATCTAACTGTAGTGGAGTAACATTCGGATCTGGTGCTGTAGGGATATTTAAGGGTCCTGATCTTCAAGTATTGAACTTCATATTGTGGGTGGACATTGTCTGTGAGTGTTCTCTTTAAATGTATAATAGCTACATAGAACATAGAATATAGAACAGTACAGCACAGCACAGGAACGTGTCCTTTGGTCCATAATGTTTGTGCCAAACATTAGGTTAAGTTAAACTGATTTCATCTGCCTGTGCACCATCCATATCTCTCTATTCCCTGCACTTCCTTGTGCCTTTCTAAGAGCCTCAAATACCCTATCTATTCCTCTCATAATTTTATATTCTTCTATCAAGTGTCCCCATAACCTCCACTATGCAGTTGTTGCACATCACCTACCACACAGGTTTTGCAGATCCTATGGTGTTGATTCAAGGCAACTGAAAACACTCACAGGTGAATGCATATGGGAACATCCGATAAGGGTGGGCACAGGTACAGAGGACCAAGTTCTCTGCTTCCAACTTTCTTCCAGTCCCCCACCTGCCCCTTCCCCCTGTCTCCTAACCTCCACACACCAATTATCAGGCCCTCTCTCTAGCCTTTATGATCAACGGGCTCTTCAGCCCACCAAGTCCGCGCCGACAAGCAATCCCTTGTGCCCTGCCGTTTGGCTCCCTCCTACCTTCACTGCATCGTGCAACCCTACCCCTCCTTTTCTTCAGTCCCTCCTCACCTTCTCTCTCCACATCCTATCCTTCGTAGGCACTCCCTCACAGCCCCATTCCTAAGAAGAAATTTGTGCAGTCACTGAGTGGTGTCCCCGACGAGTGTGCCATCTGGTGATATTTGATGGCTGATAGCAGTAACTCCTGGTCAGTAGGTGGGCATTATGGTAAATTATTCTATCTTGCCACAGTTTAGCCAACTCTATAAAGCATGAAATACCAGTTGCGTCAAATTATCACTCAGAAGAAATCAATCAATAATTAAGCTGCAAATAGATAATCCCCATGTTGTGTTGGTGGCAAACACTTTTTGCCAGCGTGAAGGAATAGAAAACACGTGCATGGAACATCATGGTGGAACAAGCTCAACGTTCTTAGTGTTTGAAAATTCTGTGGTGTTGGACTGGATTTTGCATTAACTGACTTTATGGTACCATTCACGAGCTATATGTCATCAAGGAGAAAAATGCCAACTACAGGGATGGTGACTAGTATTTTTTTTAAACTATCAAAACAGAATGGGTGGTACAGCAGTAGAGTTGTTGTTTTGCTGCGCCAGAGACCTGGGTTTAATCCTGGCTACAGGTGCTGTCCATACAGAGTTTGTATGTTCTCCTTGTGAACGTGTGGGTTCTCCAGCTTCCTCCCACATTCCAAAGACATGCAGGCTTGTAGGTTAGTTGGCTTCTATAAATTGCCCCAAGTGTGTAGAATAGATCTAACGTGCGGGGTGATTGTTGGTCGACATGGACTCGGTGGGATGATGGGCCTGTTTCCATGCTGTATCCCTAAAACTAAATCAAAGAATGGCCATCTGTCCTGAGGGCAATGGCTCATAGCATGATGGGCAAAAACAGTTAGATAGAGCTCTTACGGGAGAAGGCAGGAACGGGGTACTGATTGTCGATGATCAGCCATGATCACATAGATTGGTGGTGCTGGCTCGAAGGGCCGAATGGCCAATTCCTGCACCTATTATCTATGTATCTATGATATTCTTCTGTGTGAATTATTCTATGTTTTTGATACTATTATGCTTCTAACAAAACAAATGGACAAAGGTGACTTCCCAAAAGACCAGAAAGGCAAGGAATGGAATCAAAAACAAGAACGGTTAGGGCACAAGAGATTGCAGATGCTGGGAAAAAAATGTTCTTGTATTCAATGGGAAATAATACAGAATTAGCGCAGTTAAAAAATAAAATCATTCAACATTCAAAAAGTTAACAATTTAAGAATATAATAATGCAGGAACAGGCCTTTCAGCCCTTTATGCATGTTCTGCCATCATGTTTGACCTTTTATATTCATGCGACTTTCTAACATTAACATCATACCTTATTATACAAAAATCTGTGAACTTTGTCTTGAATATACTGAGCAGCTGATCCTTCATGATCCTCTTGGGTACACAGCCCCTTCCCCCACTGGAAACTCATTTTTTCAATCTCAATATCAGGACATGTTGTCTCCTTCAAATGCCTCACCAAACATCTGCACAGAAACCATCCAGTGATATGCAACAATGCAGGCTTAGACTTATTCATCTTGCATAAGCTTCTGAGGATTTGCTTTAATTACAAACAAATTGATCGACAAACATGGAGTTAAGAAAACCTGATTCCGGCCTATATCTGATTTCATATTCGCTTAGTTTAGTTTAGAGATACAGCGTGGAAACGGGCTCTTCAGCCCACCAAGTCCGCGCCGACAAGCAATCCCTGCACACTAGCACTGTCCTACAAACTAGGAATAATTTACAATCTTTACCAAAGCCAATTAACCTACAGACCTGTACGTCTTTGGAATATGGAAGAAAACTAGAGCACCCGGAGAAAACCCATGTGGTCACAGGGAGAACGTACAAACTCCGTACAGACAACACTTGTAGACAGGATCGAACTCGGGTCTCTGGTGCTGCAAGACCCAATGCACCACCATGCCGCCCCATGTGCAGTCATCCTATAGATACTGAGATAAATTCCTCAAACTTATCATAGGAAGATAACTTCATAAACAATGTTGAGAGCCTTCTGGTCTTCCATGCCAGCACTATGTTATTACATTGCTAACAGGCAGCAGGTCAGTGTGAGTGCTGAGGGATGAGCAATGGAGACAATTCGTTCCCCCCTAATTCCAGTCAATCAGGTATATCAGCTTCAACATTAAGCAGCTACTTCAAAAGTGATCATGTACATGAATACAGGTTAATCCGCCTGCATCCAGAAATAACGACACAAAACTGAAAACATAAATAAAGCAAGTCACGTGCAACAGTGGTCGCTCTTGAGAGCAGTTATAGGAAATAGACTGGAGGAAGATCCAGCTGGATCATAAAGAGAATGGCATTAACCACAAATGATCTAGCTATTGAACATCAGTAGACATCTGGAATTTTCATTCCATTGTTGCGTTAATCTTCAGGATTGCGTGTTCATAGCTTTAAAACAAAAAAAACAATACATTTTATATATTGAATAAACAATTCCTACCTCTCATGCCTCCAGCATAGAACTGTTTGATACACATAAAACTAGAAACAGACAGAATAGATTGAGTCATTGGATACACATATAAAATTAGGAGTTAAATAAGCCAAGTGTTGGCTTAAAATGAGCATAAATGCTGGCATGGACCAAATAGTTTAGTGAGTGGTTCTGCATGGTATATTGGATGTGACATTGTGAACAATTGCTGCTAATTTCCATCAAATGTGAAAATATAGACAAAACGGCATCTGCATCAACTGACGTTCATTTACCAATGTCCACAAAAAAAATTATGGGATTTACAGAGCATGAATCCAGAGATACCTGGAGCGGAACTGTTATTAAGATCACATTGTTGTACAAGAAGGAGTTAACTGAAATTGGGTTGCAATTCGAATCAAGAAATTGTGTTATGTTCTGATATTATGGAAGACTGCAGCTGGCCTGTACATAATGTGAAATTGACTCTTTGGGGCAGTACAAGCTGTTCTTCTAATGTTAAAGCACATTATTAAAGCACTCAGAAATTATCTTTATTCTTCTTGTAACAGATGTTCACCTATCAGGAAATACTTGGTTCTGAACTAAGAACAAAGATTGCACCATTTTTCAAAACACTTTCTCTTTTTGATAAGTGCAAAGTTTACAGGTAATAAAAAGAAATCGGAAAGCCAGGAATAGACACCACATGGAATAAAGTAATCCTAGAAAATCGAAAAGGTATCAATGTAGCAAATAACACATACCAGGATATAATCTTTAGATTTGTGTAGCCTTTAAACACTGCACAAGTTTCAGTCAAATGGTCCATGGCATCATTGCAATCCTTCAGTCAGATTATTTAATAATTCCTTTGATTCGATACATGAGAAAATTGTTCATGACCTGCTTCTTCTAACCATAGAGCATAGAACAATACACCACAGCAACGGGCCCTTTGGCCCACAATGTTTGTGCCGAAAATAATGCCAAGTTAAACTGGTCTCATCTACCTGTACATGATCCATATCCCTCTATTCCCTGCAATTCCATATGCCTATCCAAAAGCCCTTTAAACGCCACTATCGTATCTGCCTCCATCACCTTCTTTGGTAGTAAGTTCCAGGGCCCCACTACTCTGTGTAAAAAAACTTGCCATTAAACTTTCCCCCTCTCACCTTATAACTATGCCTTCCAGTGTTGTAGATTTCCATCCTGGGAAAAAGGTTCTGACTGTCTACCTTAGCAATGCCACACCTAATTTTATATACTTCTATCAAGGCTCCCCTCAACCTCAGAATTTCCAGAGAAAACAATCCAAGTCTACCCAACCTCTCCCTGTGGCTGAAATATTCTAATCCAGGCAGACCTGGTAAACCTACTCTGCAACCTCTCCAAAGCCTCCACATCTTTCCTGCAATGGCGCGAGCAGAGCTCATGCAATACTCCAAATGCGGCCTAACCAAAGTCATAAATAGCTGCATTATGACTTGCTGACCCTTATATTCAATGCCCTCAGCAATTAAAGCAAACATACCATATTTCTTCTTAAGTGTAGAAGACTACAATTTGAAACAGATTTCAAAGCAAAAATGCGGAGATTTTTACAATTTCTGTGGGGATTTGACATGAGCAGAGATCCACTCTTTGGTCAATTATTTCTCCATATTTTGAATAAAATTGTTCACAAAACTCAATTTTTTAAATATATAAACGCCGCTCACCTGCTGCTGACGTCACAATGCCCACATGCCCACCAATCCAGGCCCACCTGCGTCTTGGCCCCGCCCCACGCCGCTGTGGATTAAAGGCGCAGAAAGATCGAGAAAGTTTTGCAGAACAAAGATTCTACAGCTGCATTCCGCTGTAGCTTCTTTGTTCTACAGATCTCCGGGCAGCGACTCCTCACGCGCTGAACTTCTCCTCATAAGTTCTGCTGAACTTTCTCCTCACAGCTGGCGCAGCTCGCGAAGCCCCGTCCGCCTGCACGCCCCTCCCATCCCCTGCGCGCTCATTCCAGCTGTGAGTTTCCAGAGAGTCAGAAGCCAGTGCTTCTTTGCTGTCAACGCTCGCTTCTGGGCGAACGCGTCTTGCCTTAGCGGCTTTAAAGGGCTGTTGTCAGCTGGCAGTTATCAACGGCGGCGAGCGTCGCGAGGCCGAGTTACGTCAACCCCATCTCCCTCCTGCCCTCCCTCCTCCCCTCCACCCCTCCCCTACCCCCTTCTCTCCACCCCATCCCCTCCCCACCCTCCCCCTCCCTTCCCCCCCACCTCTCCCCCTCCCTTCCCCCCTCTCCCCCCTTCCCTTCCCCCCTCTCAGCCCCCCTCTCTCCCCTACCCTCTCTCTTTCCTCCCATCTCTCTCACCCCTCCTCCCCCCCTCACCCACCCTCCCTCTCCCCCACCCCCTCTCCCTCTGTCTCTTGTCCTCCTGTCTCTGCCCCTTTCTCTCTGTCTCTCCCCATTCTCTCTCTGCTTTCACTCTCTACCCCCTCCCTTTCTAGACACGCCTGCGCTTTGGGGGCTATGCGTCAGTGGGTAGGGCGGTTATGGGGTAAAAGGAGCAAATTAATAATAATATAATATCAAGGGGGGTAGTTAGCATGTGTGCGGGGGGGGGGGGGGGGGGTGGGTAGTTAGTGTGTGTGACGCCGCATGCCCCCCTCCCCCCCAACCACACTTTGGGAGAACAGACCCAACGGGTTTGCGCTTGGTCTAGTATATTTTAGCATTAGAATCACGATCGTATTTAACTACACATACTGTACCTTCTACATTATCCTCTAGTTGATAGACCTCAGTTAAATATTCAGGCATGTAGCTCTTTCCACAATATAATTGATAATGCTCTGGTCTAAATGTCACAATACATCAAACACATGGAACACCATTAAAAGCTAGTCTCACATTCAGAAACAGACACGACGTGGAATAAAGTAATCCGAGAAAATTGAAACGGTATCAATATAGCAAATAGCACATGCCAGAATTTAATCTTTAGATTTGTGTAGCCTTTAAACACTGCACAAATTTCTGTCAAATGGTTCATGGCATCATTGCGATCCTTCAGTTAGATCATTTAATAGTTCCTTTGATTTGATACATGAGACAATTGTTCAAGACCTGCTTCTTCTAACCATAGAGCATAGAACAATACACCACAGGAACGGGCGCTTTGGCCCACAATGTTTGTGCCGAAATAATAGCAAGTTAAACTGGTCTCATCTACCTGTACATGATCCATATCCCTCTATTCCCTGCAATTCCATGTACCTATCCAAAAGCCTTTTAAATGCCACTATCGTATCTGCCTCCTCCACCTCCTCTGGCAGTACATTCCAAGCACCCACTACTCTGTGTAAAAAAACTTGCCCTGTGAATCTCCGTTAATCTTTTCCCTTTACTATCGACTTTTACTGCCACCTGCAGTGAGTTATAAAATTGGACTCCAAGATCGCGCTGCACGTCAAATCTGTTAAAGAGTCCTGCCATTAACTGTATACTCTCTCCTTGCATTCAACCTTCTAAAGTGCATCACTTCACACTTGCTTGGGTTAAACTCCATCTCCAATTTCTCTGCCCATTCCTGCAGCTGGTCTGCATCCTACTGTACCATCTGCAGCATTCCTCACTGTTTGCAAATCCTCCAATTTTGGTACCATCAACAAACTTACTCACCAACCCATCTACATTTATAATTTATTTCCTTCGCTCCATAGATGCTGCTGCACCCGCTGAGTTTCCCCAGCAATTTTGTGTACCTTACATTTATCTCCAGGTCATTCATTTATATATCGAAGAGCAGATGCCCCAGCACATATCCCTGTGGAACTCCACTTGTCACAAACCTCCGTTCAGAATATCTATCTTCCACCACAACCCTGTGTTTTTCTATGAAAAAGCCAGTCATCGTGAATCCCATAAATCTTAATCTTCTGGATCGCCCACCATGAGGAATCTTATCCCATTGTTCATTATCTTTCCCCATCACCGTCTATATCTCTCGTTTTCCTTATCTCTAACCAGTCTCAACCCTAAACGTCACCTATTCCTACTAACCAGAGATGCTGCCTGCTGTTATTCCAGCTTTTTGTGTCTATCTTCGGTTTAAACCAATATCTACAGTTCCTTCTTACACACTTATCAAAAGCCTCACTAAAAGCCATGCATACAACATCCACCACCTAACCTTCAATCTTCTCTGTCACCTCCTCAAATAACTCAATCAAGTTAGTGAGACATGACCTGCCACATTGTCTCGTTTAATGCGTCTGTCCCATGTTCAAAATCTCCAGAGGGAATTAACACATGCTAGTTATCTCATACACAACCAATTATATTTTATAGGCATGTTACTATTGCAGAAACAGCCCAGATGGCACATAATGCAAACCATCCCTAGCTTACTAGGACACCTTACCAAAAGATCCATGTGAGTCTGGAGACCTTTGCTCATCTTCTCTCACAGGTCTTGATATACCAGGCTATCAAATGCAGTTCTCCTCAAGATTTGAGGCAACGCAGCAGGTCGACCCACTGGCTTGCAACTCTCATGGCCCAGATTTAATCCTGCCACCCAAAGCCATCTCTGTAGAGTTTGCACATCTTCCCTGTGACCACGGTCCCTGTGCTCCAGTTAACTCCCACATCCCCAAAATATGCAGGTTGGTAAGTTATCTGTCCATTATAAATTGCCCTGAAGGTGAAGGCAAGTGATAGAATCTGAAGAGGGAGCTGATGGCAGTGACAAGAATAAAATAGGTGAAGGTAGGATTAGTGTAAAAACGAGTGCTTGAAAGGCAAAAGGGACTCAGAGAGAAAAAAAGTGTTTCCGTTCTGTTTTTCTTTATGTCTTTATCTTCATAGCCAAGGGAAACTTGTCAACTGACCATTCATAATTATATTTTAATGATTTTTTAAAAATTGTGTTTTTTGTGTGCCGATGCCTTTCAATCAGCCAAATAATGATCCTGGATCCTTTTTGGTTGTATGATCTTTAAGTATTTATTTTAAATTATGCTCATTCACGTGGTACATACTTTTAAGGAGCTCAGAAATGTTACTATGCATGCAGTATTTATTTAAGCCATGTACTCAGTAATGAAAAAAGATCTCTCCTTATCACCAGGTTCAAAATTATTTTCTGCAAATGCTTGCAGACTCTATTTCTCACAGTATATAAATTACTGTTCATTGGACTTTTTATAGTCCATTGATCAAATAGTTCATTACATTTTGGTCTCATCCATACACTGACCAATTCATGATAAAGCTGAGCTCACATTACAGCCCCTTTTCGTGAACACCCGGGACCATTGCTGAAATTGTGAAACCTGTCCCAACATCAAATCTCCCTGAAAGATTCATGCTCATAGAATCATACTTTATAGTAAAATTGTCAGACTTCATTACAATCTCTGTGTCCATTCTGATCAAACAGAGGACAGATCCAGAGTTTCAATTCAATAGTATGCAAAAGAAATAAGAATATAAACAGGCTACTTAGTCCTTGCGAGCCTTTATCGCCATTCAGAAATTTAATGGCTCATCTTTTAACTCAAACACCATTTTCCTTCCCTGTTGCTTGATTCCAAAGATATCCAGAGATTTACTGATCAGTTTTAAATGGCTGAACCCCCATTGCCCTCCAGGGAAGAAAATTCCAAACATTCATCATCTGCTGCGAGAAGGAATATCTCCCCACTTTAGTTTCAAATCGCCTACCATGCGAGTTGACGACTGTTTTACTTGGGGAACATCTTCCCTATATCTGTGCTGATGATCCATCTGTTTTTCAACAAGCTCACCCCATAATCATTTAGCCTCTGGAAAAGAGACCAAGCCTTCTCAACTACCTGATCAGTAGGCTCTAAATCCTCAGCTAACTGATGGAAGGTGTCATTGACAGTTCATTCAAGTGGCACTCAGCATAAGTCAGGATCACACATCAATAAACCTCACCACAGTCATCATCGAAGTATGGATCACAGAGCTCAAAGGGGTGAGCTGAGAATGATCGCCCTTGTCATTAACGAGACATTTAAACAAGAAAGTCTGGCAAAACTGGTCAGTGGTCATCGTGGAAGATTACTTCAAAGTCATCCCTCACAAATAAGAAGATAGTTCTATCACACTCACACTAGGGTAAACTTACGAGATATATTTTATTAAGTGGTAAGAAAGTTCACGACCGCATGGTGGCACTGTACCTCACACCAGGGCGCCTGTGCGGTGACGTTGGCAATCACCCTGCGGCCCAGGAGGAGGTGTGGAAATCACAGGCTTCTCTCTGCCGTTCACCCCTGCCTCAAGTGGAGGCTTTGGCAATCTCAAGTTTATCCTGGCCACTGAGCTTTGGGTTTGAAGAAGGGGGTTCAGGCAGTCTCTGGGTTATCCTGGCAGCTCCCGCTTTTATCAGCCCCTGTGCTGACTGCACACTTGTTATGCCACTGACCTTTCTCTAGTTCTGATTTAAAAAAAACAATTAACTGCAACACCAACTCTGTTTTTCCCTCCATGTCTAGCATTTCCTGTGATTCTGTTTTGTATCTGATTTCCTCCATCCACTGCATGTTGTTTTCTATGATATAACCTTATATTTAATGCTCTCAGCACTGAATTCACCAATCTAAAGTGTTTTTTTTCCATTTAAAAAATATTAATGGAAATGCTGCAGGCACAGCATTGGCCCATCAACCCAATAATAAATTTGGACCTTACAGGTTTCCCATACTATTCATACAGTGATTCTGATCTAAAATCATTCTATTCTACCAAACAACTGAGCCAACTTGGTTCATTAGAAATACCGTAACTGTATCCAATTTTCCCCTCAAGTTAATGGATAGAAAATCAGCCAAGTCTATCCACTAAGCCTCCCTACAGTACATATCTATTGTGATAGGATTGAAACGCTTCCAGTTGCAAACAAATCCAAGCTAATTCAAAACCAGAAATGTTTATTTTGTGCAAATCTATTTTTATTTGAACTGAATGGTTACAATAACTTGGTGTAATGGATGACACATCAATCTGTAATACCATGTCCCCATTATAAAGATGACAATCTATAGTTACCAAGTGTTTAAATGAAGACTGAAGGATGGATTGAGTAGGTTGAGCGGATTTACAAGAAAGGGAAACGTCATTAGCTCAGTCCTTTCCCTATAAATTCATTTGAAATATATCTGACCTTATGAGTTCTGTTATTATAAATTTCTTAAATTCATTTTTTCAAACATAAAAGGTTTAATCTCCATATGACAAAAGGTACATCATGATTGTGTGGTGAAATTATACTTCTCTGATTCCATCAATAGAATGCACTTTTAGAGAGGCTTTCGTAATCACCTTAAGATAGAGTGACAGTTGGCTTCTTTTAAATATCAAAAAATTAAGACCGTTGTACACCAAGAAGCATATTTATTATTTATAACTTCCAGAGAAGTAACATTTGATTTTGAATGCTTAGTACCTAAACATAGGCAAAATAGAGGGCTTGTCAATTTAATGGCTAATACAACAAAGAGTGTAAGACTGGGTTAATACAACTGCCGTTCAATAATTTAACTTCAAATAAATGTGAAACTGAACTCAACCACTTAAATAGTTCCAGCAGCACGACCATATGTTTTGGTTGTGTCTCTGAAGTAACATCCTTGAGCAATGACTGCACTATCTCAAGCTAATGAAGTGCAGAGCAAATCAAATGAAAAATTCAGAGTATATAGCTGCAAAGACGAAAGTAAAGGCGAGGACGCAATATAAAGCAATCCACTTTCATGATATATTGTTTCATGGATATTATCAGGCAGACTTTCAGGTCACTTTTCCCTTTTGCTCTTCTTCAATTTATTTGTGTAAAATCAACAAAAACATGATTGGAAGATACAATTTTGTAAGATATTCAGGAAGAAAATAGGTCTCATTAATGTTGCCATGTGTGCAATTTACTTGTGAGGGAAAATGCTGCAGTTGAAATTTCTTTGTTCAGTAGAACTTGATTATTTGAAGTTAGGAATAAAATTTTCCATTTGGTGGTGCAAGCACAAGTTTGATCTCAAAAACGAACACATAATGGATGATATCCCAATCCCAGAGATTATTGTGTAGCCTTACATTGGGTGTATATCTGATCAGAGTTAGTGCATAAGCATCAGATATTCAGATGACTTAAAAACCTCTCTGTATTTTTCCACAAGCTGAGAAAGAGAACTGACTGGAGACACGAGAGACTTTGGATGCTGAAGAAAGGTCACAAAGCAAAACATTGTCAATGCATCCCCCTCTACAGATGTTGTCTGCTGAGTTCTTACAGCACCTTGCTTTGATAAAGAATACTGTACTGGCAAGTGAAAGCTCTCCAGTGCTTTAATGCTACTGTAACTGTGTTTGGTAGTGCATGACTGCAGTGTAAACAGGAAAGAAAATCATGCAAAAGTAACACTAGTTGTTTTCAGAAGGCTCCTAGTGTTGGCTGTAGTGTAGTGTCCATTACTCTTGCCCCCTCTTGAATTCCCTCTAAAAGCATAATTTAGGATGACAATGAGGGAGAACTGTAATGTTGAAAATCTGTTGAATTGTTAACTTTTCAACCCCATGACACATTTAAACAAGGATTTGGGGATTATACTGAATTACATTTCTACCCATGTGACAACACTAAAACAAACCATGTAGCCACTTATTGCAATGGTTTTATGAAGCATGGTTGAGCATAGTCTGTTGCTTCACTGAGCATTAGAAATTACTACAGTTTGTAAGAAAGTTATATTGGCACGTCCATTTTAAGCATTCCTAAAGTTTTATTTTACTTCGGAGTCACGTGAGTGACTACGTGAAGAACCCGCTTCCAACGCATGTGTGCCATATCGCTACACGCATTGCACGAGTCAACAGAAAGGTGGAGGACATCCCCCAGTAACGGGAGAAGGAAAAAAGGACCAGCAAAAGGCAGGTAAGGACTCTGCATTTTTATTCACAGAAAAATGGACAGAGTGAAAAGGAAGCGGTCTGCAAAAAAGCTGCCCGAGAAACGCGTTGTAAACGTGGATGAACGGCAGAGACAGCAGCCGTCGGCTCTAGAGGCCTCGGTAGAGGAATCAGCTGTGCCAGAAATCATTCTGGCACCGACGAAACTTACTCACCGGCCGGGAGGCAAAGTTCAAACAAAAACGCACCATCTAGCAGAGCCCGACTTGGAGCAGCAGCGGGCGACCAGCCCGTATCAATATCGGACCAGGGCTGAACGGGTGCGGCAGACGGAACAAACCCGCTATGAGTGGCTGCATACGGAGCAGCCAGGAGAAACGGCTGACCGGGAACAGACGTGGACCGACAGTCAGGACCGGTGTGGCCAGCGGCGGGACGAGGAAAGCCCGCAAACCAGCACCCGTGAGTACCGGGGACGGGAACAGCTGGGATACAAAGAGCAGCACACTGCTGAAAGGCTGCAGGAATGGGAGCAGCCAAAAATAGCAAGTGCAGCTCACCGTCTAAAGGAGCTGCTGGAGGAGCTCCTTCACAGTGGCAGTCCCATGAATGTGGAGACTAGCCACAGTGGGCAGACAAGCCCCATATGGGTACCCCGTGAGGGACCCCCTGAAATCTCGACCTCCTCGGAGGAGAGTGGGCAGGACCCTGATGGGCCAGACCCTGATCACACAGCTTCCCATGATCCTGAATCTGCAGAAAAACATACACTGCTGGACATGGTGGCTGATTACTTCAAACCAAGTCAAACAGGGGCAGACTTGGATTCCAGGATGGCAGCCAGTATTAACTACATGTCTGGCCATCAACTCCAACAACAAGTATTCACAGAGACACTGGCCAGACATCTGCCACCTGGTAACTGTGATGTATTACAAATCCCCAGTGTCAACCAATGCATTTGGAAGCATATGGGGAAGGAAATCAGGAACCATGATCTCAAAATCCAGAAAGCCTTAAAGGGGCTTACGGCAGGGATCACAGCTTACATCCGCACCCTGGACAAAACAGAGCAAACTAAAGGCCACCAAGACGCACTAGCCCTGTTCTGTAATGTACAATATGAGCTGAATAGCATGCGGAGGGCGGCTATTCAGCCAGCACTGGATCCTAAATATGCAACAATTTGCAAACAAAGAGCCGTTAAAACCCCAACCCTTTTGTTTGGGGAAGCCAAGACACTGGGGCTCATCAAAACCAGCGCAAAGGCTTATTTTGGATCACGGTACCAGCCACATGGAAGACCGAAAAGTGTGGCTTATATCAGTGGCAGTGCCAGAACCCAATATAACCCGCAGCAGCCTTCTTTTAGGGTATGGCCAGGGACGGCCACCCTGGAAGATGCGGAAGCCTAAACCTCCAGTACAACCACGAACACGAATAAAAACAAAACCTCCTTTTTTCAAAAAACAAAGAAAATAATACAACCACCAGTAACCATGGAGGTAGGTGGGTGTGGTTCTTTTGTAAAAAAAAAAGGGACCCACGACGGTGGGAGGGAGGTTGCAATACTACAGTGACGAATGGTGTAAAATCACTACAGACTCGTATGTTCTAAGCAGTATTCAGGGTTATCTGATAGAATTTACTCATCCCAATAACCCCCCAGTACAACATACACCAGAAAGGCATTTCGTCCTTACAAAAACCGAACAATCTAAAGCCCACATGGAGCTACAACGATTGTATACAAAAGGTGTGATTGAGCATACTACTCATGAACAATTAAAATTTGTATCAAACATATTTATTAAAAATAAAAAAGATGGGGGTTGCAGGATTATCATTGACCTTTCAACCCTAAACACATTCGTTCAATATGTTCATTTTAAGATGGATACCTTTATCACTGCTAAAGAATTAGTATCAGCTGGTTTCTATATGACAAGCATTGACTTAAAAGATGCATACTATACAGTACCCATCAAAGGGGAACACAGACGGTAGTTAAGTGTAAATTGATACCAGAAACGAATATGGATTATCTAGGATTCACCATTAACACGGTCAATATGTTAGTAACTTTACCAATAAATAAAGCCGCAGCCCTACAGGAGGATTGCAGCGAGCTTCTTAACACCAACAGACCCTCCATTAGACGGGTAGGCCGGATAATTGGGAAGATTGTGGCTACATTCCCGGCCACACATTTTGGGCCATTACATTATCAAAATTTGCAAAGAGCAAAAATTAGAGCACTCAAATTTAACAAAGGTCGTTTTGATAGACCTATGGAGCTGCCTACGGAAGCTATAATTGAACTACAGTGGTGGGAACATAGCATTAGGTATTGCTCCAACCCCATCATTATTGACAACTCGTCTATGGTATTACAAAATGGTGTATCCAAAGAAACATTTGGATATCGGCAACATAAAGGTAAGCTAAATTCAGTGGCAGACACCAGGTCACGCAAATTAAATGAAAACACGGAATGGATGTTAAATAAAATGTATTTGCTGAAATTACAGCAAAATATGGTAGACCAGATATTGATATTTTTGCGTCCAGGTTGAATCACCAATTACCAAGGTATGTGTCCTGGGAACCAGACCCTGGGGCAGAAGCAACAGATGCTTTCTCACTGCATTGGGGGAAATGGCGTTTTTTATGCTTTTCCCCCATTCTGCATCATCAATCGGGTACAAAGGAAAATTCAACAATATTCGGCATCTGGGATTCTCATAGTACCCGATTGGCCTACTCAACCGTGGTATTCGGTCATACAGGGGATGGTGTTAGAACCATGTTCCATTATTGGACATAGCCCGAATGTATTAATTCATCCAGTAACTGGAGGGGGGCAGTCACCCATGCCATAAGACTATGGATTTGTTGATTTGTAGAGTCTGAAAGACCCACTACACGGCATGGGGCTGTCAGACAGGACGATGAATCTCATCACATCCGCACAAAGACTGTCAACACGGAAGCAGTACCTCGGACACATCAAGAAATGGGGCATATACTGCTTTGACAACAACCTAGACCAAAGGGCCAAGAATATTCCGGCCGTATTGGAATTCTTAACAAACCTCCATTATGATAAACGATTGGGCTACAGTGCCATCAATAGTGCCAGAAGTGCACTCTCCAATTACCTATCACAAGGAACGGAGCGGCACACGGTGGGAACGCACCCCCTGGTAACAAAACTTATGAGGGGCATATTCAATGCAAATCCCCCTAAAACCAGGTACTCCAAAATCTGGGATGTGGGTGTCGTTTTAAACATGCTGAGGAGCTGGTAGCCCATAAACAGCATTATCACTGCAGAAACTGACCATGAAGATGGTTATGCTCATGGCGTTAGTTACTGCACAACGAGTCCAGTCATTAAGCAAACTGAGCCTGGACTCCTTGATCATCTCACGAGAGAAACTGGTGTTTGTCATACATGAGTTAATAAAACAAACAGACCAGGTTCATCGGGTCAAGTGATTGAATTTATGGCATATCCATATGACGAACGTCTGTGTATAGCAAGACATATCCAATTATACATGGAATATACTAAGAGCATTCGAGGTCAGGAAATGGCTTTGTTAATTTCTTACAAGAAACCGCATAAAAGGGTCACGACCCAAACTATCTCAAGGTGGCTCAAATGTGTCCTAAAGATGGCAGGAATAAACACTAATGGTTTTAAATCTCATTCCACCAGGGCTGCAGCAAAATCCGCAGCAAAAATTCTGAGGTACCCACGGACCAAATCCTCAGAATAGCAGGATGGTCATCCGAAAGGACTTTCCAAAGGTTTTATAATAAACCAGTATTTTGGAGCCATCATCATTTTCGGAAAGCATTTTACGTTCAATATTATAATTTTATAATTTGCCCGAAGGGTTACAGGGCTATGATTTCAATTAATAAATGTATTTTCTCGTTATATCACACAAGTCTTTGTATAAGTGTGTCTAAAATTGCTAATGATACTCTCTCCCGATACCCAAGGCAGTTGTGAAGCATGGACTCGTTCCACGGCATGAGGTCACAGAGCTTTGAAATCTTCACGTAGTCACTCACGTGACTCCGAAGTAAAATAGTAAGATTAAACGAGAACTTACCAGTTTGAAGTTTGATCTGTATTTTATGAGGAGGAACGTTGAGGGAATACATGCCCTCCGCTCCCACCCTCCTATGATCATATCAAAACTGGTATCTCTTTGATAATCTTACTATGTTAGGTCATTATAGTTTCTGTGACCTCACACCGCTGCTTTGAAGAATGGCACGCATGCGTTGGAAGCGGGTTCTTCACGTAGTCCCTCAACGTTCCTCCTCATAAAATACAGATCAAACTTCAAACTGGTAAGTTCTCGTTTAATCTTACTATTCTGCTGTACATCTTGAGCTACCTACTGTGGAGGAAATGGATAGAAAACATTTTGGGTCAGGACCTTTTTTCAGACCGATAGAGTATTGGGTAGAGAGCAAGAATAGAGAGGTGGGAGTGCGGAAAAGCCTGACAAGTGATATGCGGATATACTGTAGGTGAGGGGAGCTGGATTAACAGATGGTTGGAGAGAGTGACAAAGGAGAGAGGTGAAAAGGTGAGACAAAAGAGTGTCAGATAAAAAGGAGAGAAAGGGAGAAATATGGGTGCAAGAGGACAGCGAGCGGAAAGAGGGGATAAGATAAAATATGGGACATGGATATAAGAGGAGTGTACAGAGAGGAAAAAAAGAACAAGGGATGGGCGGGAGATGGTGGAGTTGGTGCACTGGAGATGGAAAACGAGAGAGAGGGGGGCTGGAGAGGAAACTGCAAAATTCAATGTTAATACTGTTGGACTATAAGTTACACAAGTGGAATTTGAGGTGTTCTTCTTCCATTTTGCATGTCCCCTCACTCTGGCAATGTCAGTCATTATGGAAATGAGAAGGGGAGTTAAAATGTTAAGCAATTGTTCAGCGAAACGATCATCTAGTCTACGATTGGTCTTGCCAATGCTAAGGATGTTACATTGGGAGCACTAAATGTAACCAACAAGCTTGTGAACCTCTATTTCACCTGAAAGAGCAGCTGGGGTACCCGTAGAGAAAGTTTAGTTTAGTTGAGAGATACAGCATGGCTCTTTGGCCCAACAAAGATGTTCACCGGCCGTCGCTCACTCGTTCGCACAAGTTCTGTGTTATCCCTCTGCATCCACTCCCTACACGCTCAGAGCAATTTACAGAGGCAGGTTGAGTGGGAAGTGTGGGTGAAGCCAGGAGTTGCAGTGAGAGGAGTCTCTAGAAAGTAAAAAGAGATGGGGAAGGTGACTTTACATTGGCACGTTCCAAACTCCATAGGGAGGGTTCTGGTGGAAGCTGCTGATTGGTGGAAGCAGACTAGAGGAAGCAGCTGATTGGGTGCAACCTCAGGTTAGCATTTCTGCTTTCTGGTTAAAGGTACAGTGCTTTAGTAAAGGTACAGTGAGCTAAGGGTACAGTGGGCTAAAGGTACAGTGCTTTAGTAAAGGTACAGTGGGCTAAGGGTACAGTGCTTTAGTAAAGGTACAGTGAGCCAAGGGTACAGTGAGCTAAGGGTACAGTGCTTTAGAAAAGGTACAGTGCTTTTTGTTCATATAATAAAGGTACAGTTTAAAGGTCAAGAGGGAGCAGCTGTTGTGAGTCAGATACCTGCTGATTTCTCCCAGCAGTTTCAATTGTATTATACTTGTATCGGATCCAGGGTAAGGCGGGAGAATGACAGCCAGAGCAGTGTACTGTTCTGAATGTCAGATGTGGGAGGTCATGGTGTCGGATGGCCCTCCAGACGTCCACATCTGCACCAGGTGCATCGAGATGGGGCTCCTAAAAGACCGTATTAGGATCCTGGAGCAGCAGCTCGATGACCTCTGTCTGGTCAGGGAGAGTGAGGAGGTCATAGAGAGGAGTTATAGGGAGGTGGTCACTCCAAAACCACGGGAGAGAGACATGTGGGTCACGCTAAGGAAGGGCAAGGAACAGAGGCAGGGACGAGTGAGTACTCCAATGTCGGTACACCTTGCAAATAAGTACTTCTGTTTGAGTACGGATGGGGGTGACAGCCTGCCCGGGGGTAGCAACAGCGGACGGGCCTCCAGCACAGAGACCAGTCCTGTTGCTCCGAAAGGTAGGGACAAAAAGAAGAGGGCAATAGTAATTGGGGACTCTATTGTTAGGGGGCCGGATAGGCGATTCTGTGGATGCAGTCGGGAGACCAGGATGGTGGTCTGCCTCCCTGGTGCCAAGGTCTCGGACGTGTCTCAACGCGTCCAAGATATCCTGAAATCAGAGGGAGAGGAGCCTGAGGTCGTGGTACATATAGGTACCAATGATATAGGTAAAAAAAGGGAAGAGGTCCTGAAGGGAGGATTTAGGGAGTTGGGAGGAGAGTTAAGGAAAAGGACCAAAAAGGTAACAATCTCAGGATTACTGCCTGTGCCACGCGACAGTGAGAGTAGGAATGGAGCGAGGTGGAGGATAAATGCGTGGCTGAAAGACTGGTGCAGAGGGCAGGGATTCAAGTTTCTGGATCATTGGGACTTCTTTTGGGGAAGGTGGGACCTGTACAGAAAGGATGGGTTGCACTTGAACCCGAGGGGGACCAATATCCTGGCGGGGAAATTTGCAAAGGCTACTGGGGAGTCTTTAAACTAGAATGGTTGGGGCGAGGGACTCAAATAGAGAAAGCTAGTAGACAGAATGGGAGGCAGGAAGCAGAAAAGGGAAGCACTCGGCCACAAGAGGAGAAAGAAGAAAAAGGAAATAAACAGAGAATAAGAGGCGGGGGTTTCTTAAATGTGCATATTTTAATGCTAGGAGCATTGTAAGAAAGGTGGATGAGCTTAGAGTCTGGATAGACACCTGGAAGTATGATGTTGTAGCGATCAGTGAAACATGGTTGCAGGAGGGCTGTGATTGGAAACTAAATATTCCAGGATTTCGTAGCTTCAGGTGTGATAGAATTGGAGGGGCAAGAGGTGGAGGTGTTGCATTGCTAGTCAGGGAAGATATTACAGCAGTGCTTTGGCAGGATAGATTGGAGTGCTCATCTAGGGAGGGTATTTGGGTGGAACTGAGAAGTGGGAAAGGTGTAGCAACACTTATAGGGGTGTATTATAGACCGCCAAATGGGGATTGAGAATTGGAAGAGCAAATATGTAAGGAGATAGCAGATATTAGTAGTAAGCACAAGGTAGTGATTGTGGGAGATTTCAACTTTCCACACATAGACTGGGAAACACATTCTGTAAATGGGCTGGATGGTTTGGAGTTTGTAAAATGTGTGCAGGATAGTTTTTTGCAGCAATACATAGAGGTACCTACTAGAGGAGGGGCAGTGCTGGACCTCCTGTTAGGAAATGAGACGGGACAGGTGGCGGAGGTATGCGTTGGGGAGCACTTCGGGTCCAGTGATCACAATACCATTAGTTTCAATATAATTATGGAGAGGGTCAGAACTGGACCTAGGGTTGAGATTTTTGATTGGAGAAAGGCTAACTTTGATGAGATGCAAAATGATTTAAAAGGAGTGAACTGGGACATTTTGTTTTATGGGAAGGATGTAGAAGAGAAATGGAGGACATTTAAAGGGGACATTTTAAGAGTACAGAATCTTTATGTTCCTGTTCGGTTGAAAGGAAACAGTAAAAATTGGAAAGAGCCCTGGTTTTCAAGGGAAATTGGACATCTTGTTCGGAAAAAGAGGGAGATCTACAATAATTATAGGCAGCATGAAGTAAATGAGGTGCTTGAGGAGTATAAGGAATGTAAAAAGAATCTTAAGAAAGAAATTAGAAAAGCTAAAAGAAGACATGAGGTTGCTTTGGCAAGTAAGGTGAAAGTAAATCTAAAGGGTTTCTACAGCTATATTAATAGCAAAAGGATAACGAGGGATAAAATTGGTCCATTGGAGAGACAGAGTGGACAGCTATCTGCAGAGCCAAAAGAGATGGGGGAGATATTGAACAATTTCTTTTCTTCGGTATTCACCAAGGAGAAGGATATTAAATTATGTGAGGTAAGGGAAACTAGTAGAGTAGCTATGGATACTATGAGTTTCAAAGTAAAAGAAGTACTGACACTTTTGAAAAATATAAAAGTGGATAAGTCTCCAGGTCCTGACAGGATATTTCCTAGGACATTGAGGGAAGTTAGTGTAGAAATAGCCGGGGCTATGACAGAAATATTTCAAATGTCATTAGAAACGGGAATAGTCCCCGAGGATTGGTGTACTGCGCATGTTGTTCCATTGTTTAAAAAGGATTATTTTTTTTTTTTTTTTATTTTTTTTTTTTTTTATTTTTTTATTTTATTAGAAGTTAATACAATACAAAACAATACAATGGCACCTATTTTTAGGTGCCAACTACGTCATACCGTAATCCATTCTATGTACAACCTCTAGTTTTATGTTATGAGAAGGAAGTAAGCAAGACAAGAAAAAGAAAACAATAGAAAGGGGAAAGAGTGGAAAAATAGATGGTAGAGAGTAGAAAAATGTGAAGTGTGGATATAAAAAATAAAAATTAAAAAATAAATAAAATAAAAAAGAAAAGGTGGAAAGTAGAAATAGAAGAGAAGGCCCCTTAAAAGAGAATTTTTCAAATCTATATTCGGAGATGTAGATCTATCCACGTCATGAACTGAAATCAGCAATCCTTATGGTACCGCTGCATCACATGATTCCAAAAAGTCGATGAAAGGAGACCAACTCCTTAAGAATTGGTCATATTTATCTATTAGTCGGAGTCTCATTTCTTCAAGGCGTGCTATGTCCATCATATTCCTAATCCACATTTTAACAGTTGGTATGGTTGTATTTTTCCAAAATTTAAGTATCAATTTCTTTCCAATTATTAACCCATAATTAAAAAAAACATTTTGATCTTTATTTAAATTGATATCTTCTCCAATTATTCCAAATATAATCCATTCCATTTTGGGTTCTATTCTTGATTTGAAGAGCTTTGTAAATATATCAAATATATCACTCCAAAATTTATTCAACTTTGTACATCCTACAAATGAATGTGTTATATTAGCGTTTTGAAACAAACATTTATCGCATCTGGGCGAGACGTTTGGATAAAATTTATTCAACCTCGTTTTTGAATAATATAGTCTATGTAATAATTTGAATTGAATTAAATTATGTCTTGCATGAATAGAACAGTTATGTGTATTCATCAAATACTTTTCCCATCTATCCTTCGAGATCTTTATCATTAGCTCATGTTCCCAATCTTCCCTTAGTGCTTCTGTTGAGGGTGATTCTCTATATAATATATTATTATAAAAGTATGATATTAATTTTTGTGAATCAGCCTTAATATTCATTGCTTCTTCTAAAGGGTCTGAAAATATAGTTTGAAATCTATGTGTATATTTCTTCATAAAGTCACATACCTGTATATATTTAAAATATTGATTATCCTTCAATTTAAATTTTAATTTTAATTGTTGAAATGATAACAGTTTACCCAATTCATACATATCCCCTACTTTCCTAATCCCCAGTCTATCCCATTGTTGATATGTGTTGTCGATGAGGGGTTTGAATGCGGGGTTGTTCAATAGTGGGGTTAGTACTGATAAATTATTTAATTTCAAGGATACTTTTATTTGTTTCCAAATTCTTATTATATTGTGAATAATTGGGTTCTTATATATTGTACTATTCAATTTTATCGGTGAGAGCAGGATCGTTCCTATATCGTGCGGATAACACTCCTCTTTCTCCATTCTTATCCACTCCAATTGTGCCTGGAAGGACATGTTTGACTAATCTTCTTGAATTTTTTGAAGAGGTTACTAGGGAAATTGACGAGGGTAAAGCAGTGGATGTTGTCTATATGGACTAGTTTTTTGAAAAAATATTTTGGAATATATATTGGGATCGCTTGAAACAAATATATTAATTGTGGTAAGAAAGTCATTTTTATAGCGTTAATTCTACCTATCAATGAGAGCGGAAGTGTTTTCCAAAATTTAATCATATCATTCAGTTTATTTAATAGTGGTATAAAATTGGCACTAAATAATGATTTGTGTCTTCTCGTAATTTGAATACCCAGATACTTGAATTTTTCTGTTGCAATTTTGAAGGGGAATTTTAGTAAGTGTCTCGAATCCTGTGGTTTTAAAGACATAATTTCGCTTTTATTCCAATTTATTCTATATCCTGAAAAAGAGCCGAATTCCTCAATTAGTGTTAATAAGGTGAGTATACTCGTTTGTGTATTAGTAATATATTAAAGAATATCATCAGCATATAGTGAAATTTTATTCTTTGAATCCTTAGTGTTATATCCATGAATATTCGGGTGATTTCTAATCTTTTCGGCCAACGGTTCTATCATAAGGGCAAATAGCAATGGTGATAAGGCACACCCTTGCCTATTACCCCTTGATAAGTAAAATTTTGGAGATAGCGTATTGTTAGTTAATATTCTTGCCGTAGGTCTATCGTAAAGTAGTTTAACCCATCTAATAAAATTCTCTCCCATATTTAATTTTTGGAGTACCTTGTATAAATACTGCCATTCTACTTGATCAAATGCCTTCTCTGCATCCAGCGTGACAACTGAAATATCTTCATTGTCCTCATTATGAGAGTACATTATATTGAAAAGCCTTCTCAAATTATTAAATGATTGTCTTTTGGGTATAAATCCCGTTTGATCCGTATTTATTAAATTGTTAATATAATTATTTAGCCTTCTAGCTAGAATCTTTGCTAACATTTTCTGATCCGTATTTAGTAGTGAAATAGCTCTATAAGAACCCGGTTCATCTAAATCTTTATCTTTTTTTGGTATAAAAAGGATTCTAAGAGTAAACCTAGCAATTATAGACCTGTTAGTTTGACTTCAGTGGTGGGCAAATTAATGGAAAAGATACTTAGAGATAATATATATAAGCATCTGGATAAACAGGGTCTGATTAAGAACAGTCAACATGGATTTGTGCCTGGAAGGACATGTTTGACTAATCTTCTTGAATTTTTTGAAGAGGTTACTAGGGAAATTGACGAGAGTAAAGCAGTGGATGTTGTCTATATGGACTTTAGTAAGGCCTTTGACAAGGTTCCTCATGGAAGGTTGGTTAAGAAGGTTCAACTGTTGGGTATAAATGCAGGAGTAGCAAGATGGATTCAACAGTGGCTGAATGGGAGACGCCAGAGGGTAATGGTGGATGGCTGTTTGTCGGGTTGGAGGCAGGTGACTAGTGGGGTGCCTCAGGGATCTGTGTTGGGTCCTTTGTTGTTTGTCATGTACATCAATGATCTGGATGAAGGTGTGGTAAATTGGATTAGTAAGTATGCCGATGATACCAAGATAGGGGGTGTTGTGGATAATGAAGAGGATTTCCAAAGTCTACAGAGTGATTTAGGCCATTTGGAAGAATGGGCTGAAAGATGGCAGATGGAGTTTAATGCTGATAAATGTGAGGTGCTACACCTTGGCAGGACAAATCAAAATAGGACGTACATGGTAAATGGTAGGGAATTGAAGAATGCAGTTGAACAGAGGGATCTGGGAATAACCGTGCATAGTTCCTTGAAGGTGGAATCTCATATAGATAGGGTGGTAAAGAAAGCTTTTGGTATGCTAGCCTTTATAAATCAGAGCATTGAGTATAGAAACTGGGATGTAATGTTAAAATTGTACAAGGCATTGGTGAGACCAAATCTGGAGTATGGTGTACAATTTTGGTTGCCCAATTATAGGAAGGATGTCAACAAAATAGAGAGAGTACAGAGGAGATTTACTAGAATGTTGCCTGGGTTTCAACAATTAAGTTACAGAGAAAGGTTGAATAAGTTAGGTCTTTATTCTCTGGAGCGCAGAAGGTTAAGGGGGGACTTGATAGAGGTCTTTAAAATGATGAGAGGGATAGACAGAGTTGATGTGGACAAGCTTTTCCCTTTGAGAATAGGGAAGATCCAAACAAGAGGACATGACTTCAGAATTAAGGGACAGAAGTTTAGGGGTAACATGAGGGGGAACTTCTGTACTCAGAGAGTGGTAGCAGTGTGGAATGAGCTTCCAGTGGAAGTGGTGGAGGCAGGTTTGTTGGTATCATTTAAAAATAAATTGGATAGGCATATGGATGAGAAGGGAATGGAGGGTTATGGTATGAGTGCAGGCAGGTGGGACTAAGGGAAAATAATTGTTCGGCACGGACTTGTAGGGCCGAGATGGCCTGTTTCCGTGCTGTAATTGTTATATGTTATATGTTATATGTTATATGTAATAAATATAGCCTAGGTAATACTTTTAGCCAAACACTTGTGCTCTGCCTACCAGGGGCTGCTGGAGCTCCCAGTTACTCACCATTTCCCCCCAAGTATACAAATCCATGCCAATTGACCTACAAACCTGTATGTCTATGGAGTGTGGGAGGAAACCGAAGATCTCAAAGAAAACACACACATATCATGGGGAGAACATACAAACTCCGTACAGACAGCACCCATAGTCAGGAACAAACCCTCATCTCCAGCGTTGCAAACTCTACCGCTGCACCACCGTGCTGCCCTCCAAGTTCCTCCCGCACAAAATTCTAGCATCTACAGTACCCAGTGTCTCCTTTTGATCTACCCTGTTTAAGCATGAAATCTAGACTGATCCTATATTTTAGAGGAGGCACGTAGATGCCTGTTATCCCAGATGATCTCATGGCAGTATATTAAAGAGGATCAAATATCAAATGGTTTCTCTCCCAGTGCCCCCCCCCCCCCCCCCCCCCCCCCCGTTCAAAAAAAATTACATGGTCATTATCACTTATATACACATATTGTGTTCAAATTTCAATGCCAATGATGGCATTTATAATTAATTGACTGTACAAGAGTTAGGGATAGCCTGGTGTTGTGAAAGGCATTAAAGCAATCTGAATCTTCCCGGTGTCCTTAATATGATACTTAAGATAGTATGGCCACTTCTATATTCTATATAATGTTCTGCTAGTACAACACTCTCCCACACTGATGACAGCTACTGAGAGCATTGACTTTCCTTATAGAAACATAGAAACATAGAAACATAGAAATTAGGTGCAGGAGTAGGCCATTCGGCCCTTCGAGCCTGCACCGCCATTCAATATGATCATGGCTGATCATCCAACTCAGTATCCCGTACCTGCCTTCTCTCCATACCCTCTGATCCCCTTAGCCACAAGGGCCACATCTAACTCCCTCTTAAATATAGCCAATGAACTGGCCTCGACTACCCTCTGTGGCAGGGAGTTCCAGAGATTCACCACTCTCTGTGTGAAAAAAGTTCTTCTCATCTCGGTTTTAAAGGATTTCCCCCTTATCCTTAAGCTGTGACCCCTTGTCCACTGATACTCACAGAGCAGAAAAACATGCCTCTCATTCCTCGGTTTTAACATGCTTGTCCTTGCCTTTGGTTACATGCAGCCAGGGTGACAGGAGCCAATAGCATCAACACAGTGCAAAAATAGCTCAAATCTCAACTCCACCCAGCATGGGTGATAATCGGATCATTGTGCTTGTATTATTGGCATTTAATGAAAGTTGGTGTGGACTTGAATCAGCTCAAAAGTGAATCACAATAGACTTCAATTTGTGGAATATGACTTTATCATTGTAGAATCTTCGAAAATAAGAACATTTGCTTTAAATTATAAATGTTAGCTCTCTTTCTATTCACAGTAACAAATGATATCATTATTCTCGGTAAAACAAAACATCTTTATCTTCAAGTTTTAGTTAAACATCTCGATGCATTACAATGTGGACTAAACAAATCATACTGTGTGGATTGTAAAATATTATTAAGAATAGAGGGATAAAGAGGATAGATTTATCTTTGTGAGCATAAAGAACTAGGACAGATATGATTTTAAAGTAATGCTCCAAATATTTGAAAGTTGTCATAATTTATTTGAAATTATGTCTGAATATTAACTCCCTGACACGGAGAGGATTATATTACTTCATTCTAAAGGGCCCAGGAACACTTGACACCCACAATCTCCAAAATCCACTGATGGCTCTATGTTTCTCTTCACTTCATCAGTATGAAGAAGTCATCCTGACAAGGTACAGATTTAATTTGAATGTTATAACTTGTTATCTGAATGGCGGCAGTAAACAATGAGAATATTAAAAATGATTGATGACTATAACTAACACAAGCTGCTCTTTGTTCTATATACAATGAATTTACAAGTTCCTCAACAGAATCACTTCTTACATGCCCAGATGAACTGGGGAAGAGGGTGATTGAAATATGACCATCAGGCCTCCCAGGTTCAGGAAACCCCAGTGTTTGAAGATTTAAGAGGGCAGCATTTGTGGGAGGCAAGGTTGGTGTCCACATAGCTTTGTTTGTTGACTAAGAGAACGAGTGAATAATTCTCCAACCCTATGAAGCTCTCAGTAAACAGCAATTAGTAAACAGACTGCTGGGGGGATTCATCAGCTGATGCAGCATGGAAATGTATAGTGTGGTGTAGGATATGACTATTTTCCCAAACATTAAATTAAATGAAAGAAAAGTTAGGAGACTTTCATCAGGAATATGTCACCTAATTTCCCTCCATCGATGCTGCCTGACTTGCTAAGTTTATTTTTCGCTCAGGATTCCAGCATCTGCGATCACTTATGTCTCCATTTTGCAGCTCATGCAAATCTTCAAACTCATCTGGGTTCAAAGACCCCCTCTAATCAACCTTCCCCACAAATCACATAGTCAACATGGCACTCACCTGATCTTGAGGTCTGCTCCAAGGTCCTCCTGAAATGCAAGGCTGTGTTCCAGATGATAAACCAGTCAAAGATGAAAGACCCATTCTTTTCTATTTAACTTGCTGTTTCTTGTATAAAGCTTCCCCATCCCCACTGTCATCCACACTTTGCCCGTATGGGGCTTGTAAAGAGGAAAGAGGAGTATGGGGGGAAAAAAAGCGACCTGGTATGGGTGATGGCTGGTTTCCCAAACGTTCAATTAAATGGAAGAAAACTTAGGAGACCTTCATCAGAAATATGTGATCCAATCAGTCAGATTTTGTTCTTGGTGATACTCAAAAATAAACATCCATAAAAGATTATTCTCACTTTTAACAGGGTTTCAAACGTTTAGTTCTTTACACTTGTTGCTTAGTTATGGAATGGAGGTCAATAAAATAGGAACCCTCTGCTGCCAGACTTATCTCGTCAAGTATGTGATAACATTGTGGTATTATATACAACCAGAATGTCACTTAGATAATATTAAATCTTAGAACCAAATTGCAATTAGCTGCAGCGACACGCATTTAAGCTTTATCACTTAAAAAAACACCAATTCAAAAATTTATAGATGTGCCAAATATCAATGATGATATTTTTGAGTTATTTCAGTTTGTTTCTAAATGGTAATATTGAAGGCCAAGCTGCAAATCATGTTTTGAATAAAAATGCTAAAGTAGGTATTTATTTGGGAATGGCTCTACATGAGCGAGGTACAATATTTGGGAATCCAATTTCATCAATACTCATCAGGAATTAAAGATTCAGAAATAGAAAGAAGCTGTTGTGTGAGCAAATTAGTGACCCAATTCCATCAGGGATAATAATGAATCTCCAGTTTTGTAAATAAAAATGTGCTTTAATTTCTGATAGTTATCAACACTGTTCCTAAGCTCTGGAATGTAACATCTGAAAGAATGGTAGAAGCAGCTTCAAATATAAACTCTTTCAAAAGTATTTCAAAGGGTATAAATCTGAGGAGTACGAGGAAAGGAAAGGAAGGAAGATAGAGCCAGTATAACGGGACAAATTACTTATTTCTGCACTATCTTTCTGTCTCAAATCTGATAATTCCATAAACAGCACCATGCCTACATGAGAATTTAGAGGAAAACATATTAAATGCATTTCTTAATTATTCAATTGTTTGAAAGTATTATCTATCTATCTATACATAAATAAAACTCTGATCTTGTTATCTTCCGGTTTGGCAGTCATGCTATTTGCACAAAAACAGTACGCGATAGCGCTACGATTTTTTGCCAGCTTACTCATCGTTCTCAAGTTCAAGTTCAAGTGAGTTTATTGTCATGTGTCCCTGTATAGGACAATGAAATTCTTGCTTTGCTTCAGCACACAGAACAAAGTAGGCAATTACTACAAAACAGATAAGTGTGTCCATATACGATAATATAAATATATACACACATGAATAAATAAACTGATGAAGTGCAAATAACAGATAATGGGTTATTAATAATCAGAGTTTTGTCCGAGCCAGGTTTAATAGCCTGATGGATGTGGGGAAGTAGCTATTCCTGAACCTGGTTGTTGCAGTCTTCAGGTTCCTGTACCTTCTACCTGAAGTGTGTGGCCAGGATGGTGTGGGTCTTTGATGATACTGCCAGCCTTTTTGAGGCAGCGACTGTGATAAATCCCCTCAATGGAAGGAAGGTCAGAGCCGATGATGGACTGGGCAGTGTTCACTACTTTTTGTAGTCTTTTCCTCTCCAGGGCGCTCAAATTGCCGAACCAAGCCACGATGCAACTGGTCAGCATGCTCTCTACTGTGCACCTGTAGAAGTTAGAGAGAGTCCTCCTTGACAAACCGACTCTCCGTAATCTTCTCAGGAAGTAGAGGTGCTGATGAGCTTTCTTGATAATTGCATTAGTGTTCTCGGACCAGGAAAGATCTTCAGAGATGTGCACGCCCAGGAATTTGAAGCTCTTGACCCTTTCAACCATCGACCCGTTGATATAAATGGGGCTGTGGGTCCCACTCCTACTCCTTCCAAAGTCCACAATCAGTTCCTTGGTTTTGCTGGTGTTGAGGGCCAGGTTATTGCACTGGCTGCACTGCAATTGCACCAAGTTTTCTTCCCATCGGTGGAAGCTGTTAAAACTGCGCGTGCGCAGCCCCAGCCCAGCCCAGCGCAGAGTCGGAGATGGCGCCGATGTCGCCAAACAGAAAGAGGAGACTCTGACCCCGGCGGAGGAGAACGACTAGCGACCAGCGAATCACCCAGTGACCAGTGAAGTGACCAGCAGCCAGCGGCCAACGCCCGCTGAGAGTCCCCATCGCACCGCCAATCCTTCCCCTCTGGTCCCCCTCGCTGGCTCCTGCCCCATTCCCCGTGATACCGCACTCTCCCTCATGGCTCTTCCCCCATCTTTTCTCTGAGCTCTCTCCCCCCCTGCCCCCACACCCCTCCCCCCCTCCCCCTGCCCCCACATCCCTTCCCCGCCACACCCATCCCCCCCACAACCCCCCCTACATATCCCTCCCTCCCACACACCCCTCCCTTCCACACACCCTCACAACCCTCACAAACCTCACAACCCTCCCCCTACCCACACACACCCCTCTGCCACACACCCCTTCCCCCTACAATCACCCCGCCCACACACCCCTCTCCCCCACAAACCCCCTGCCCAAACATACCCCCCACACACACCTCCCCCCACAACCCCTCTGCCCACACATACCCCCCTCCACAACACCTCCTGCCCACATCCCCCATGCCCACACATACCCCCAACCCACACACACACCTCTCCCCTCCACACCCCCTCCCCTCCACACCCCCTCCCCTCCACACCGCCTCCCACCCACATACACACCTCCCCTCCCACTCCACACCCCACCCCACCCCCCCCCCAACCACACACCCCCCCTTGGTGACTGGGACCCAACGGGTCCCATTTAGTCTAGTCTATTCCTAATATGGAGATGAAATTTTACTTTAACCATCAAAATAACCTAGTATATTTTATTTGCATAGTTAGAAAAAATATTTAAATTTCACAATAAATCAGAGACAGTTCAACAAATGCTTATTCTTTAACTTTGCACAGTGGAAAATGTATGATAATTTAGTAAAGTACAGTAAGATCTGTGTGTGTGTGATTCATTCTACTGAATTAAGTGAAGATAGCATTAGGTTATTAGATGTGTCAGCCTCAGATGTGTTCCCTTTTTTATTCCTGCTGTGTGGGACTGATGAATGCTGAAGAAAGAAAGAAATAGGGGTTAAAAAAAAAGAGGGGTTAACAGAGAGTAAGAAGGACCAGATGGGAAGAGATGGGAGAGATAGAAAAGGAGAGCAATAGAAAGGAGAAAGACAGTGGGGGGGGATATAAACCTTCTTTTACATCTCTGGGCTGTCCCAACATGATTCCCAAATACTTTTGAAATGTAGTCACTTGCAATGAAGTTTAAATTACTTTTTTCTCATATTTGGTTGCGTGGGCATCTGTCATGCATGTACTGCTTTAAATAACTTCTCATGAAGCAATATTTACAGAGGATTACTCGAGATATTTTTTCATAGAAACAGGCCATTTGGTCCAACCTTGCCAGCATCTTCTCCCATCTTCTTTCATCTAAATCCAATTTGCAACCCTCTTTGCTTTTCCTTCATAGTCTTGTCCTACTTATCTGGACTATTTGATTCAAATTATCTGTGTGGTAGTGAGCTTCACTTTCTTACTGAAAATTTCTCCTGAGTTCCCTCTTAGATTTCTTGATGAGTCTCTCACATTTATGGCCCCTGATTATGCTCTTCATCACAAGGGGAAACTTTCTTTCCATATGGCTATGCTAGCAAAACATTCCAAAATCAGTCGTTATTAAGTCCTTTGAAGCCAATCCTTTATCATTCACCAATCTTATGATGTATGCGGTTTATGAGTTTATCTCTATTTTCTCCCAGGAGAATTTCTTATGAGGAGCAAAAGGTACCAATTAATTAACAATAGCTCAAAAAATGACTGCTCCTTAATATATGTTTGAAACATGTGCTTAGTGCACAGAAAGTGATTTGATAGCAGAGATCTCACTATACTTACAGAAGAACAATTAGAATTCAAGCTGAACAATTAACCATAATATTAGTTTGAACTGTGTTTAAACATTAAATTTTATCTTTAAAACCATCAGACCAATCTCCCTTCACTGCACCATATATCACCACTGAGCTGCATTCATCACAACACTTGGTACACTTTCATTATAAGAATTAGCATGTTTTATCTGTTACCAAAAATCTGGCAATAAGAAATGACAAGAGAAAAAGTAAAAATAGCACCATAATCATGATGTTTCAATTACACACCTCAATGTATTACAAAAAACAGTTCAATTGGGCTGTGTTCAACATAAACCTTTACTTACCCTACCAAATTCAAATACGCCTGACTCAAATAGCATCTCCAAGTTTGCAGATGTCACAAAGCTGGGTGGCAGTGTGAGCTGCGAGGAAGATGCTATGAGGCTGCAAGGTGACTTGGATAGGTTGGGTGAGTGGGCAGATGCATGGCAGATGCAGTACAATGTGGATAAATGGGAGGTTATCCATTTTGGTGGCAAGAACAAGAAGGCAGATTATTATCTGAATGGTGCAAGATTAGGAAAAGGGGTGGTGCAACAAGACCTAGGTTTTCTTGTACATCAGTCAGTGAAAGTAAGCATGCAGGTACAGGGGGCAGTGAAGAAAGCTTAGTAAGGTGGCGGCGCGACTCGTTGCAGCGGCTCCTACAGCCTGTCTGTCTTTTTTTATTTTTTGTCTAGTTAAATGTAGTGTTTGGTGTTTTTTAAATACTGGTTTTTAAATGTGTATATGTGGGGGGCGGGGGGGGGGGGGGAAACCGTTTAAAATCTCTTCCCTGTCCGGGAGACCCGACCTTTTCCCTGTCGGGTCTCCGTTGTCATTGGGGCCTAGCACCGTGGAGCGGCCTCCAACCTGAACGACCCGGGGGCTCGGGAGACTGCGCTGCGGACTACTCACCATCGTGGGGCTGGCCGGCCTCGGTGCGTGGGGAGCGGTGGTGACTCGCTGCTGCGACTCGACTCCTGGGGCTCGGAGGCTCCAGCAACGCAGCCGCAGGTCCGGTGGACTGGGACATCGGGAGCTCGCGGGTCCGGGGGGAGAGAGAGACCGCTTCCCGGAGCTCCCGCAACGCGACTTCTCCAGCCCGTGTCGCGGGGTTTGGAACGACCCGGAGCGGGGTCATACATCACCCGGCACGGCTTCATGGCCGTGGGACATTACAGCGCCCGCCGGGGGCTCCAACTTTGTGACTTTTAGACCGGGAGCGGGGCCGTAAATCGCCCGGCACGGCCTAAAATGGCCGTGGGACTTATCATCGCCCGCCTGGGGCTTGGACATCGGGAGAGCAGGGGAGAGAAAAGACTTTTGCCTTCCATCACAGTGGGTTCACTGTGATGGATGTTTGTGTGAACTTAATTGTGTGTATGTCTGTAGGACATTGTTTTTGTTTGTATGGCTGTGGAAACAAAATTTCGTTTGAGTCTCACTGGGGCTCAAATGACAATAAATGTGTATTGTTTTGTATTGTATTGTATTCATAGCAAGAGGATTTGAGTATAGGAGCAAGGAGGTCCTACTGCAGTTGTACAGGGCCCTGGTGAGGCCGCACCTGGAATATTGTGTGCAGCTTTGGTCTGCTAATTTGAGGAAGGATATTCTTGCTATTGAGGGATGTTCACCAGGTTAATTCCCGGTATGGCGAGACTGACATATAATGAGAGAATGGATTGACTGGGCTTATATTCAATGGAATTTAGAAGGATAAGAGGGGATCTTATAGAAACATATACGATTCTTAAGGGATTGGACAGTCTAGATACAGGAAAAATGTTCTCCATGTTGGGGAACATTCAGTCCAGAAGCAGGGGTCACAGTTTAAGAATAAGGGGTAGGCCATTTAGGACTGAGATGAGGAAAAACTTTCAGTCAGAGGCCAATTCACTGGATGTATTCAAGAGAGAGTTAGATGTAGTTCATAGGGCTAACAGAATCAAGGGATATGGTGAGAAAGCAGGAACAGGGCACTCATTCTGGATGATCAGCCATGATCATATTGAATGGCCGTGCTGGCTCAAAGGGACGAATGGCCTACTCCTGCACCTATTTTCTATGTTTCTTTGACCTGCTGAGTTTCTCCAGCATTTTGTGTCTATTAAATTTAAACACCTGTATATTCTTCCATTCACTTCTTCGTGTGTGCGTGCGTGTGTGTGCGCATGCGTGCGCGTGTGCGTGTGTGTGTGTGTGTGTGTGTGTGTGTGTGTGTGTGTGTGTGTGTGTGTGTGTGTGTGTGTGTGTGTGTGTGTGCGCGTGTGCGTGTGCGTGTGGCGATTTTACTTATGATTTCGGAAATCGACTCCTCCCTAAATTTGATCAATTATTTCCCCAGATTTTTAATAAAGTTGTTCACAATACGGACTGTTTTAAAAAAAATAAAATCGCCGCGGCAGCTGCGGATGTCACAATGCCCTTGCTCAAGGCATCGCCCCTCCCCGCACTCGAATAAAGCAGATGCTCTCAACGCGCAAGCGCACTTTCCACCACCCTTCTCCCACCCCCCCCCCCCAGTCATTTTTTTGCCTCCCGCTGTGCTGCGGACCAAAGATCCAGAGGGAGTAATGGCCGCCCGGCTCTCCTCCCCTTCCCCCGCCCCCACCCCCCCGGCCCGGCTCTGTCACAATCGGCTTGTCCCCCCGCTGCTTTTCACCGTCCTCAGATTGCTCCGTGCCTCGTTGGCGGCCCGCAGGCTCACTGGGGACCACGCCCGCCTGCCCACTCCACCCTCCCCCCCCCCTCCCCGTACTCAGGGTCTGAAGCATTCGGGAATCCGCCCTCTGTGACGACCCGGAAATAACCGTCTGGCTCCGAGGGTACAGAGAGGATGCGTCGAGGTTGCAAGGCCAAGGAGCTGAGGCCGACGGCGGCTGCGCGGCCCTACCCGTCTCCTCCCTCCCTTCTTCCCCCCTCCATTTCCCCCCTCCCTTCTCCCTCCCTCCCTTCTTCCCCCTCCATTTCCCCCCCCTCCCTTCTCCTCCCTCCCTTCTCCCCCCCTCCCTTCTCCCCCCCCTCCCTTCTCCCCCCCCCTTCTCCCCCCCCCCCCTTCTCCCCCCTCCCCTTCTCCCCCCCCCTTCTCCCCCCTCCCCTTCTCCCCCCTCCCCTCCATTCTCTCTCTGCCCTCACTCTCTATCCCCTCTCTTAATAATATTAATATAATATCAAGGGGCGGTAGTTAGCGTGTGTGTGGGGGTGGTTAGTGAGTGTGATGCCGCATGTCGCCCCCCCCACCGCAACCGGGCATTGGAGGAACAGACCCAACGGGTCTGCACTTGGTCTAGTACTCATTAAAAGGTTCTTCTGAGTTCCTTATTTGGTGACTATCTTACCTTCTGCTTCTTGGAAGTAGAAATAATTTATCAACCTCCCCTATAAAAAAGCATTTAAAATCCTTGTTGGGTCACACCACAGTCTTGTTTTCTCTCAAGCTGTTAGTTTATCCTCCCATTGCTGATGCAAGTCTTGCAAATCGCATCTTGCATCTTGTCCAGGTTATTGCTTACAACTAAAGAAATCATTCCAAGTATGATCTAACCAATTGAGATACTTGAATCATGAAGAACAAACAATGATTTTTAAGTTGATGTTCATTTTCGATGCGATCCTGAACTCTTACATAATTTGAATTGGAGGAATACTCAATGGCAAACACTGTAGAGGATCAATAGAATCAAATTAAGAAATTATTCTAAAATTAGAATTGAAATACTGAAATGGACGCATGATGACATTAAATTATTACAGTTGGGACTGTTTTATGTTGATTTTTCAGAGTATGCATTAATGATTTAGATATAGGGCATTAATATACATCGTGAGTACCTTAATTACCATGACTGGCCTCTCAGGTCCTTTACAAGTAACCATCTGTTAACCTGAAAATGTGCTGATTACTCCTACTTTCAGCTTTCTGCCCATGAACTAGCCCTTTACACTAACATGCTAAACCTCAACCTCGTGCTCCTTTATTTAATTAAACAAAATTTTGTTCGTAATTTTTCAAATGACTTTAAAAAATCCAAGTATGATACTTCCATTGATTCCCTGTCATAGTTATGTCTTTAAAAACTCTGCCAAACTCTACTTTCCCTTCATGAAACTATGGTGACTGGCTAATCATATTACCATTTTCTCTAAGTGCCCTGTTAGTGTATTCTTAGTAATGAATTATTACATTTTGTCAGCAGATATCAGGCTAACTAATGGGCAATAATCTATTTTACCTCCACCTCTTTACTTAAACTATGCTATTACATTGGCTATCCTCCAATCTGCTGAGATGATTCCAGAATCAACAGAATTTTGGTAAAGGTAATATTTCTTTATGCTAGTTGCATGGATATGGAGTGGAGGGCATTAAGATCAAGAATTTCCTAATGCCTAGCCGTCCCTCTGATCATCAATGAGATAATGTAATGACATTTATTATTTCCATAATTCCAATATCAATTGGAACCAAATTTTTTAATTGCAGCAGTGTCAAAGTTATGTAGCAAATTGAGGCTTATGTATACTTTTGTCTTCATAGAGACATGCTGGTTAAGTGCTTGGAACAGGTAACTTTCTGGTCAATGGTGTTTCCTTGATGTTGTTTTGGAATGGATAAAGTTAATACACTTGAAAGTCATCTGGAAATGGTCAGATGAACCATGAAGAAACATTCAAATGGTGCCAAGGTCTTGCTGCACTTAGGAATGTACTTCATTGTTGTTTCTGCCTTGTATTGGTAGGATACAGATCCCATTCTGCATAAATCATTTCCCATCTTCCTCCTCCTAATGCTGCACTAAAAGCAAGGGCTGTATTCCCATGATAGTGGGATTATGAAGTATGCAGCAAAGAAGCAAGAGACCTTCATTGGCCAGCACCACATGGTCCTTCCTGGGTTGTTCAGGCAACAACATTTGAGAATCCAAATGACACTCTTCACCAAGTCGCTCATGGTTTATGGTTGTAGATAGCATTGTGCTCCCACCATAATCAGTACACCAGAGAGGAATGCAAGGATAGGTCTCCTTCCCCAGGAGCTATCAAGTTGGGATATCTGCAGAAATATAGTAAACACTGCAGACTGCTTCAGGAACGTCTAGAAGCTTCCCAGATACAGGCTCTTTTGTTGATTTAAATCATTTAAAAACATTTTTGTTGATTTAAACACACATTCTAGATGTTCAGAAGCTGCTAGTCTTTGCTGTTCATGAAGCTGTTTGGGTTGGCATGCGAGGTGACACAAGGGTGTTGTCCACCATTCCTGAGATCCTTGTAAATCCTTGATCCAAATCTTGGTCTCCACATAACCTGCTGCTCCATTTTCCAGAAAAAAACAAATTAATCTCCTTTTTCCTGAACAAAGATTATCTGTAATGTTCCATATACAATGGAGGCATTGATGAATCCTTACGCCTGGAATAAAGACTAAGAAGCTCAAGGCATCAGCAGCCTTTACCTCGACACGTCTTGGCTAATAGTTGTGGCTCAGAAGGTGTTAGAGCTATAGCTGCTCTGAACCGGCCCTGTTGAGTGCCCCCCACCCCCACGGACTGTCTCCCTTGGATGGTCAGGTCGCACAGGCACATCTGCACTTTAGCCTGTTTTGACTATTTTACTGTTGTAATGTTCTTTGTACAAACCATGTTCTCGGGGTATCTAAACCTAAATTTTAGTAGTTACTTAAGTTATGATGTCGGATGGAAGCTGCATACCCAAATCTCGTTGCACTTATGTGCAATGACAATAAAATATATTATTATTATTATTATTATTATTAATAACTCTCTGTCACCACATCACTTTGCCTTTGAATACATTGTTCCCAAAGGAGTTGGCGTTAGGTTAAAAAAAAGACTATTAGTGGTATAGTACTTGTCTGAAGAAGGGTCTTTTTTCCGCACCCCCCACCCTCACATCAGTCTGAAGAAGAGTCTCGACCCGAAACGTTGCCTATTTCCTTTGCTCCATAGATGCTGCCTCACCCACCGAGTTTCTCCAGCACTTTTGTCTACCTTCGATTTTTCAGCATCTGCAGTTCCTTCTTAAGCACTTCTAACATAGAAACATAGACATAGAAATTAGGTGCAGGAGTAGGCCATTCGGCCCTTCGAGCCTGCAACGCCATTCAATATGATCATGGCTGATCATCCAACTCAGTATCCCGTACCTGCCTTCTCTCCATACCCTCTGATCCCCTTAGCCACAAGGGCCACATCTAACTCCCTCTTAAATATAGCCAATGAACTGGCCTCGACTACCCTCTGTGGCAGGGAGTTCCAGAGATTCACCACTCTCTGTGTGAAAAAAGTTCTTCTCATCTCGGTTTTAAAGGATTTCCCCCTTATCCTTAAGCTGTGACCCCTTGTCCTGGACTTCCCCAACATCGGGAGCAATCTTCCTGCATCTAGCCTGTCCAACCCCTTAAGAATTTTGTAAGTTTCTATAAGATCCCCTCTCAATCTCCTAAATTCTAGAGAGTATAAACCAAGTCTATCCAGTCTTTCTTCATAAGACAGTCCTGACATCCCAGGAATCAGTCTGGTGAACCTTCTCTGCACTCCCTCTATGGCAATAATGTACTTCCTCAGATTTGGAGACCAAAACTGTACGCAATACTCCAGGTGTGGTCTCACCAAGACCCTGTACAACTGCAGTAGAACCTCCCTGCTCCTATACTCAAATCCTTTTGCTATGAAAGCTAACATACCATTCGCTTTCTTCACTGCCTGCTGCACCTGCATGCCCACTTTCAATGACTGGTGTACCATGACACCCAGGTCTCGCTGCATCTCCCCTTTTCCTAGTCGGCACCATTTAGATAACCATCCTTGTTTGACATTCTCTGTGTGATTGAGGCTTTAAACTTGGCTGCTCTCCTGCTGGCCATGTTGGAGGCCCAGTGGTACAATTACTAAAGCATTCATGTCCCAATTCAGAGAAAGCAACTTTCACTTCATGGTTCAGGAAAGATGAGTTCAAAACATTCAGTAATTGTCTTCAGACATTGTCAATACTGTATGTCAACTTCAACTGACTTCAATTGCATATATTTGAAATGATTTCTTAGTCAATATATCAATCGGGAGTTTGAAATGATGGAAGTCATCTGTGCTTGTACATGTTTGAGCATATCACACACACATGATCAAGAGTTAGATTATGTTGTGTGCCTGAGATAAAATCACACTGATATGATTATTTTTAGACTTTAAATCAAACCTACAGTCCATAAAAGTCATGTGTTCTGCATCTGAATTTCTTGGTCATTTAGTGATAATAATCAACAAACAGAAGGTGGTTTGGAATAATTTGAGAAACAAAAGTGGGTGATTTTAAATTGCTTACAGGATCCGAATTTTAATGATTATTAACACATCTAAGCTAATGATCACTCAGTGTGTACTTTTCTTCTTACAAACACACAGGCAGCAATAAACAGTTTTGAACAGACAAAAATGTGACTCACAACTAGTTAGTCATTGGTTGCTGAAGAAGAATACAAAATATTTCAGAAAAAATGGGATGACCCCTATAATGTACGTTAGCCGATATCAGAATTGGTTGTTTGAATAAAACTAATTGAAGGCCATTGGCCTATATGTTAAACTCAAGTTCATAGTCGAAGAGTCATATTCCAAAGAAACACTGAGCTCATACCCACCATCAAATCCCAATTTTCTCTTATCCACCATTAATAACAATAATAATAATAATAATAATAATGCACTTTATTGTCATTGTAAATACATACAACAAAATTTTAGGCGCACTGCCCGAGCGGAGCTCCAACATATCAGATAAATAATAACGACAAATAATAACGGCAAGAAAAATGTTGTCAGAATGTGCAATATTTCACAGTATAGTGTTATAGCAGTACAAAATAAAATATTGGCTATGGGGGATGTGTATTCAGTGCAGAGTTCAGAGTGGTGATGGCCTTGGGGTAGAAACTGTTTGTTAATCTTGTGGTGTTTGAAATGATGGACCTGTAATGCTTTCCTGAGGGCAGTAGAGCAAACAAGTGATGTGCGGGATGAGATGAGTGCTTTAGGATGCGTGATGCCCTTCGCAAGCAACAAGAGCTATAGCTCTCTTCCAGGGCAGGCAGATGTGTGTTGGTGATCTTCTGGGCTGTGTTGATGACTCTCTGCAGAGCCATCTTTGAATGGCATCAGTATGGCATCAGTATGGAACTGAAGCCATACCACACCAGGATGCCATGTGTCAGGACACTCTCTATGGCGCAGCGGTAGAACGACACTAGCAGCTGTTGTGGCAAGTTGACTTTCCTGAGTGATCTTAGGAAGTAAAGCCGGTGTTGTACCTTCTTCACCAGGGAGTTCATGTTAGTTGACCACCTGAGATGTGGGTGCCCAGGAACCTGAAACTGGAGACTCTGTCCACTCTTACTCCATTTATGTGCAGTGGGGGATGGTCACCTTGCTTCTTCCTGAAGTCAATAATGAGCTCTTTTGTTTTCTTGGTATTGTTCTCTGAGCACCAGCCTATTAACCTCTGTACCTCCTCTCTCTAAGCTGACTCATCGCCCTCAGTGATCAGCCCCGCCACTGTCGTGTCGTCTGCAAATGTAATGATGGTGTTCATGCTGTGGGTCGGTAAGCAGTCGTAGGTATAGAGGGAGTAGAGGAGGGGGCTCAGCACACAGCCTTGTGGAGCTCCTGTGCTGAGTGTCAGAGTGGGGGAGTGGTGAGGTCCCATCCTGACTGACTGTGGCCAGTACGTTAGGAAGACCTTAATCCAAAGGCAGATGTTGTGTTCGAAGCCTAGGTCGGACACCTTGGAGACCAGTCTACCGGGTATGGTTGTGTTGAATGCAGAGCTGTAATCCACAAATAGCAGTCGTGCGTATGCTCCCTGTTTTTCTAGGTGGAGCAGTACAGTATGGAGGGCAGTGGCAAAGGTGTCATCTGTTGATCTGTTAGCTCTGTACACATATTGGTGTGGATCCAGGGTTGATGGGAGAGCGGCCTTGATGTGCTTAAGGACTAATCTCTCCAAGCACTTCATGATTATTGGTGTTAGTACAACTAGCCTGTAGTCGTTGAGGCAGGTTATGGCTGTCTGCTTCGGAACTGGCACTATTTCCGATGTTTTTAGGCATGTGGGGATCATGCATTGTGCCAGGGATTGATCGAAAATGTTTGTAAATACGTCAGTTAACTCATCAGCACAGTCTCTGAGAACCTGTCCTGGGACTCCGTACGGACCGGCTGCCTTCCGTATGTTAACATTCCGTAGTGTGTGTGTGATATGATGAGTGCATATGATGAGTGTCTGGCTGTTGGGTGTTGGAGCTGGAGTAGTGGGCATGACCGTCTCTCCTCTCTCATGGCAGCCAAATAAGTGGTTGAGCTGTTCTGCCAGAGAGGCACTGTTGCTGGTGGCTTTGTTGGTATTGGTCTTGTCATTGGTGATGTGCCGTATACCTTGCCATATGCAACGGAGTCTGAGTTGTTGAAGTGACTCTCAATCCTTTGCTTATAGGCTGCTTTGGCGTTCCTCATGCCCCTCTTCAATCTCACTTTATTCTCTCCAGATTCCTATCAACTCCACCCCGATACTATTACTCACCTACACACTAAGGCAACACCTATTTAACTAACTAACCACACATCTCTGGGATGTGGGGGGAAACGAGCGTACTCAGGAAAGACCCATGCGGTTACAAGAACATGCGCACCCCACATAGATAACACCGGAGGAAAGGATTGAACCAAAGTCACTGGAGCAACTATTTACAACACTCTGCAGTTCATAAAATTAATAAATCAGGTACAACATCAAAATAATCCAAATGATGCAAGTTTTGTATCAATTGGTATTAAATCATTAACAAGAGATGACAACAATCCTTCATCCTCAGTAATGTCTTCAAATTAAGCCAAAACCAATATTTGTATCTTAAATGCTTCTGAATAAGGTGAGCTTGATGAAGAAGTTTGCAGACAGTGGAATATAGGATGAAGATTTCAGGATGATGTCAATGGGCTCATTAGCTGAGCGGAACAGAACTTCATCCCGGGAAGTGCATGGCAAAGCAAAAGACACAATCCAAGGTAAAGGATAAGATATTGCAAAAGGTAAAAGAATAGGGAATGGAGTTTGGGTCCACAGATGCTTGAAGATACACTGAGTACTTCGCCTACCAGCCAAGACCTACAGTATGAGAGTAGAGGATTCATGCTCCACATGAGCTGCTCACAGCTGGAGCACTGTGCACAGCAGGAAAAATGTGATGGAAATGCGGTTACAAGAGTTGTCAAATCTGGATTAATTTAATTATTATGTGAGATTGAATAGGCCATGTCTATTTTTAAGTGCGGAGGCTGAGGACAATAAATGGCTCAGGTGAATGAATTTTCACCCATAAATGATTAACAGAGAGCTGGAAAGTGGAATCTGTGTGAATACTTTTGTTTCAGTTGGTATGGATAAACTGCATCTTCCTGTGCTGTACATCTCCATGGTTCTGTGAATATGATAATGTATGCTTACTCTTTTTATTTCTGTGGATTGGTACTTCTATTTTTGTTAATGTTACATGTTCTGTGGGCTCCAAGAGCATATGCACATTGTCATGCAGTCTCAAAGATGTAGTCCCATGCCAACATGCCAGCATGCATACCATAAATGTTGCATTATCCTGATTTCAATACAGTAATATAAAGAGCCTGGCACACTTGGGCGACTTTTTAGGCGAGTGTAGGAGACTCTGCGATCGCCTCATGATCACCACATGGTCGCCGCATGTTCGCTGGTGGTCTCTGGTGAGTGTCCTTCATGGTCACTAGGAGTTCCCGAATTCTGGGAACTAGTCATGGACTCAGTATGGTCACTCCCCCGCTTTCGCTGGCTCCCGCCTTTGCCATGTGTTTGTGTGTGTGTGTATGTGTGTTCCACTCTGACAGTCGCTGTTTCAGTTCCCGGTTTTTCTGGCAAGTGCCGCAAACGTGACAGTCGCCGGCAGTCTACTGAAAAATCATCTAAGTGGGACAGGCCCTTAACTCAGAAACTACGGATGTCTGTGTTTAGAAACCCATTGAGAAGACCCCATCAAAATGAGTAAAATATGTTAGTAAATCCTAGAAATCCTTAGAAAGGAACTGTGCATCAGATTTAATCAATTAAATGCTAATGTATTTGTTCTGACTTGTAAGTGTTGTTTACTTTAATAAACTTCACTGCAAAGAGCCTCATAAAATTAACGAACAATGATTGATCCCTTCTGCAGTGCAAACAATTAATATGTTGTTTTAACACGTTCAGAGGATAAAATTAATATCTTCACTCTTGGGGAAATAGCATCCTTTGTCAGAGGGACAATATCCGATTTAGAAACAAACCAAGGCTGTATTTTAGTGTTGTAATGTACAATGGAAGTGAAAGAGAATAGGGTGCTGGGCTAATGGTGGCATTGACAATTCCTTCAATGACATTATCAAACTGCTTGAATGCAACATTGTGCAGGAAATCTGAAATAAGGGCAGAAAATCCAGAAAATCAAAATGTAAGAACTGCACTGTTTCAGGCTAGAGACACTATAAGAACCAAGAGAGAAATGAAAGTATCATTTTATTTTGCAGCCTACAATATCTGTGCTAAACATGATGCCTAGCTGTTTAAGAAGGAATTGCAGATGTTGGAAAATCGAAGGTAGATAACAATGCTGGAGAAACTCAGTGGGTGCAGCAGCATCTATGGAGCGAAGGAAATAGGCAACGTTTCAGGCCAAAACCCTTCTTCAGACTGAGTCTTCGGAATGGGAGGGGGTGTTGAAGTGCTGAGCCACCGGGAGATCAGGTTGGTTATTGCGAACTGATCGGAGGTGTTCGGCGAAGCCATCGTCAAGCCTACGCTTGGTCTCACCGATGCTGACATCTAGAGCAATGGATGCAATTGGTGAGGTTGGAGGAGGTGCAGGTGAACCTCTGTTGCACCTGGAACGACTGCTTGGGTCCTTGAAGGGGGGAGGTAAAGTGACAAGTGCAGCATTTCCTGTGGTTGCAAGGGAAAGTGCCCGGAGAGGGGGTGGTTTGGGTGGGAAGGGATGAAATGACCAGCGAGTTACAGAGGGAGCGTTCTCTGCGGAAAGCAGACAGGGGAGGAGATGGGATGATGTGGCAAGTGGTGGGGTCACGTTGGAGGTGGCAAAAATGGCGGAGGATTATTTGTTGTACGTGGCGGCTGGTAGGGAGGAAGGTGAGGACTAGAGGGACTCTGCCCTTGTTACGAGTGGGAGGATGGGAAGAGAAAGCAGTGTCATGGGGTATCGAAGAAACCCTGGTGAAAGCCTCATCTATGTTAGGAGAGGAGAACCCCCATTCCCAGAATAATGAGGACATCTCCGATGCCTTGGTGTGGAACATCTCATCCTGGGAGAAGATGCGATGTAGACGGAGGAATTGGGAGTAGGGGATGGAGTACTTACTCGAAGCAGGGTGGGAGGAAGTGTAGTCCAGACAGCCATGGTAGTCAGTAGGCTTATAGTGGATGTCGGTCAGTAGTCTATCACCTGCGATGGAGATAGTGAGGTCTAGAAATGGTAGGGAAGTGTCGGAAATGGTCCGACACTGTGTATTTGAGTGCCGGATGGAAGTTAGTGTAAATGGATGAAGTCAGTGAGTTGTGTGTGGGTGCAGGAGGTAGCACCAATGCAGTCGTTGATGTAGCGGAGGTAGAGGTTGGGGATGGGGCCCTGGTACGTCATGAACAAGGATTGTTCGACGTACCCTACAAAGAGGCAGGCGTAGCTGGGGCCCATGCGTGTGCCCATAGCTACACCTTGTGGTTGGAGGAAATGGGAGGAGTCAAACGAAAAGTTATTAAGGGTAAGGACCAGTTACGCTAGGCAGAGGAGAGTATCTGTAGACGGGGATTGGTGGGTTCTCCGATCGAGGAAGAAACGGAGGGCTTTGAGACCCTCCTGGTGGGGGATGGAGGTGTAGAGTGACTGGACGTCCATGGTGAAGATGAGAGGATGGGGGCCTAGAGAACGGAATTACTGGAGACGACGGAGAGCGTGTGATGTGTCTTGAACATAGGTAGGGAGGGATTTAACCAGGGGGGGATAGGATGTAGTCGAGGTATGTGGAAATAAGTGCAGTAGGGCACGAACAGGCAGAGACAATGGGTCTACCAGGACAGTCAGGTTTGTGGATTTTGGGAGAAGGTAAAATAGGGCCATGCGGGGCTGGGGAATGATGAGGTTGGAGACTTGGGGGGGGGGGGGGGGGGTGGGGTGGCAGTGGGCCGGAGTTGATGAAGTCAGTGATGGTGCTAGAGATAGTGGCCTGGTGCTTGTCTGAGGGGCCTAGCTGAACTGATCTCATCTGTCTGCACATGAATCATTTATTAAACTCCACTATTGTATATCCCAGTGTATCATCTGACTGCAAACTGCCCAGCCAAATGACAAGGTTTTGTTCACCAAGCACTAAGTGGATCTTGGTAACAGTGCGGGAGGATACAGACAGGTTAGAGTGGAAGCGGGATGAAAATTTAAAGTGGCTGAAATCCGGGACCTCAAGGTTGCTGGAGTCTCTCGGACTCAACAGGTGATTTTCAACACATATAGACATCCATAAGGCAACTCCAGATCTAACCTGGCCCTGGTTATGCAGAGGTGAGGGCTGAGTGTGTGTGCTTGTACCCTGCTGCCATTGTGATCAGTGGACTTGACTGGATCTCATTTGTTTCTGCACCACTGCTCTTCAGAGAACAGAGTTCCCCTGATTCTTACCTGCTACCCCAACTGCCTCCACATTCAACCAGCTCTGATAAGCTTAAACCACCAGAAGCATTTTCCCTTCTCCTCCCCTTCCAGTATTATAGAAGTGATCATTCCCTGTGTTACTCCCAAGTTCACTCTTCCATCCCAACGACCACTCCCCATCTCACAGCAACAGCAAGAGGTGCATCACCTATCCTTTCATTTGTTCCCTTCCCAACATCCAGGGATCCAAACAGTCCATCCAGGTGAAACAGCTATTCACTTGCATATCTTCTAATGTTGGCTGCTGCATTTGCCAATCACAATGTGGTCTCAAAGCAATCACCAAACTTGCATTGTTTCCTCCAATGTAGATGAGACCACATTGTGATTGGCAAATGCAGCAGCCAACATTAGAAGATATGCAAGTGAATAGCTGTTTCACCTGGATGGACTGTTTGGATCCCTGGATGTTGGGAAGGGAACAAATGAAAGGATAGGTGATGCACCTCTTGCAGTTGCTGTGAGATGGGGAGTGGTCGTTGGGATGGAAGAGTGAACTTGGGAGTAACACAGGGAATGGTCACTTCTAAAATACTGAAAGGGGAGGAGAAGGGAAAATGCTTCTGGTGGTTTAAGCTTATCAGAGCTGGTTGAATGTGGAGGCAGTTGGGGTAGCAGGTAAGAATCAGGGGAACTCTGTTCTCTGAAGAGCAGTGGTGCAGAAACAAATGAGATCCAGTCAAGTCCACTGATCACAATGGCAGCAGGGTACAAGCACACACACACCCAGCCCTCACCTCTGCATAACCAGGGCCAGGTTAGATCTGGAGTTGCCTCATGGATGTCTATATGTGTTGAAAATCACCTGTTGAGTCCGAGAGACTGTCAGCACCTCTGCCAGATTAGGCACATGCCTAAAACTGTTACTTTCCGTTCTTTCAGGAAAAACAGAGTCTTTGGATGCTCATGGGGTTTCTTCCAGGGAGCAGCAAATATTCGGAATGCTAGTTGGGTTTTATAAGGAAGAATAGGAACCAGAGAAGGAGCAACCATCTGGCCTAGCCTGACTGTTCTCCATTCCCTTTCTCACTGGCACATCTCCTGAGCTCTTGCCCCTTCCATTGGTGCAATTCTTGAGCTGGACCCCTGTGAAAAGTTCATATATCTAGAGAATCCACAGAAACCAACAGATCTTTACAAGCTGGTTAATGTGATTTACTTGCACATTCCAAATAATTGAAATATTAGAATAAATAAGCATTATCAATGGGAAGATGCAGACAGCAGTTCTAGAACAATGGGCAGGCATTGCTCCTCTGGTAGTGGGGAAAGAGTGGGTTTCCAGGGGACAATGTTTATGGAATAGAGAAACAGGTTCCAATATTCTTAACAATGAATTCCAAGTGCTAAAGAAGTGGTTTATGTGCTTTGATGTGACAGTTCAAACTGCTGTCGTTACTGTGCCATAATAATAGTAATAAAAATCAATCCCACAATGACTTATTTGTGGCCTTTCACAGAATAAGTCTACTGAACACCCATTTTAATCAAACAGTGAAGAGGTCCAATTCAAAGTTAGCATCTTTGGAGTAAGTATGAAGCCTCCCTCATCCACTTCCTTAATTTTCTCCACAACAGTTATGCAATGGACCTGGTACTTCTGTTGGAGACTGACTATTTATAGTAATGTGTAGTAATCAAATGTATGCTAATTAATTTATTGTAATTATTGTTAAATTGCTGTACATACAACTATCCCTATTCACACTCAAACACCTCAGGGCGAAAAAAACGTCTGAATACTTTTTCTTCTGGCCATTGCACAACATTGCATGCCCCCAATCCGCATCAGAACGTATTGAATTGTTATATTATTACAGAAGTATTTTGAAGCCCATTGAATGTCTTCATGATTCAAGAAGGTTCATTTTTCATAAAAATTTAAATCAATGGAGCATGCCAAAACAGAAGTAATTCAGGTTCAGCTAAAATAAACTAAAACAAATGTAAACTAATGTGGTATTATGAAAAACAAGTTTTGTCTGAAAACCTATCAAGGTTCTTTCAAGATGTTGTTGGGATTAACAAAATGGGCTCTTTAACTATTAATGCATGAACACTTAATGCAATTACACAAAATTCATTTCACCACTACATTAGCAGAAGCATTCACTTTTTTATTTTAAAAAAATTATAGTGCCTGTTAAATTAATAAACAATTTCTTAGAAATGTGTTGTAAATATGTGTTAACACTCAAATAGCATACTTTAAGGCTTAAGTGGATTATAATAATGTCGTTGATATGATGGATACGTTTGATGGAATATTTAATGTTATCCTTCATAAAACACTTATAATTAAACTGAAAATTCATACCATGTGTGTGTGCAACAAATTAAAAAGTAAGCAGTAAAGTTATTCATGCTGTTTTTGTGGGTCCAGTGCCAAAGATACAATTGGACATGCCAATGATGGAAAAAAATAATAGATGTGTACTCAATTACTAGACAAGATATAAGTATTTATCTGATAGGTAACTTTTCCCTGCAGGATATCGTTAAGATACTAAAATGGACTGATATTCTGTAATGTGAATGGTAATGTGAAAGTAAATAAGTTTGATGAGATACAAAAATCTAACTTATCAGGCAACTTATCAAAGCAGGTAAAGGAGCTAGACGAAGAAGCAAAAACTTTGGGGTTAATAAAAGGAACAACCCACCCTGCAAAAACCCACCACAGCCTACGACAGCACCCCTACGCACCCACCAGCGGAACTGGTGAAATTTCGAGGGCACGGCACTCCAAACATGAGTCTTTTTTAGGCCATGGCCCAGGCCGGCCTTCCTGGAAAATACGGGGAACCCCAACAACACCAGCAACCAACCCGAAAAACCAAGCACCAGCACAACAGCAACGGAAGAACTTCAGGAAGAAGTAGTCCTGCCACTGGTAACAATGGAGGTAGGTGGGTCTGGTTCCTCAAATAATATGGGAAGCATGGAGGTTGGGGGAAGACTATACTGGTGTTTGAATGCATGGAGCATGCTAACAACCGATACTTACGTCTTAAGCAGTATCCAGGGATATACCATAGAGTTTATACACGAAAACAGCCCTCCAGTTCAACATAAACCAAACCGAGAGTTTGTGCTCTCTGATAAGGAAAAAACAGAAGCACAAGCTGAACTGGAGCGGCTTTACATAAAAGGTGTAATTGAGCAAACGCGACACGAACCATTAGAATTCGTGTCCAATATATTTACCAAAACCAAAAAAGATGGTGGTTGTCGCATCATCATAGATCTGACAAAATTGAATACATTTGTACAATATATTCACTTTAAAATGGAAACCTTTGTTACTGCTAAACAACTAATTTCCAAAGGGTACTTCATGGCTAGCATCGATTTAAAATTCAGTACCCATATGAGGTGACCACAGATGTTACTTAAAATTCAACTGGATGGGACAAAATGGCAATATAAAGCACTGCCAAATGGTCTAACATCAGCCCCCAGGCTGTTCACAAAAATCTTGAAACCAGCCCTAGCGTTTCTACGGAAACACAAACACATGATTATGGCATATTTAGATGACATACTCATTGTGGGCATAACTTTGGAATTGGCCATACTAACTGTAACAGCCACAAAACAGTTGTTTGAAAAACTGAGATTTATCATCCATCCAGTTAAATCTAAACTAACACCGTCCACTACTATGGACTACTTGGGATTCACCATTGATTCAGTTCATATGACGGTGACACTACCTAAGGAAAAGACCAGAGAAATAATAGAGGTTATGGGGTTATAATTTGTGTTAATAAATTTTATGATTTCAATAACGAATCATGTGCAATTATGTTAACATTATTCCTCCCACAGTCAAGGCAGACGTGTGCATGGACTCGTTTTCACGGCATGAAATCACAGAGCGTTGAAATCTTCACGTAGTCACTCACGTGACTCCGAAGTAAAATAGTAAGATTAAACGAGAACTTACCAGTTTGAAGTTTGATCTGTATTTTATGAGGAGTTACGATGAGGGATTACGTGCCCTCCGCTCCCACCCTGATCATATACTTAACTGGTACCTCTTCTCTAATCTTACTATGTTTAGTCATTACAGTTATCTGTGAATTCACACCGCTGCTTTGAAGAATGACACGCATGCGTCCTAGCGGGCTTCTTCACGTAATCCCTCATCGTAACTCCTCATAAAATACAGATCAAACTTCAAACTGGTAAGTTCTCGTTTAATCTTACTATTAAAAGGGTATGCAATTCAATCAGAACCGTCTTAACAAGAGAGTTGATGTCACTTTCTGGGTTACTTATAGGTAACCAGATCTAACCTGCTGTGACGGAATTCAAAGCCACCAATTTTTGTAAGTTGGCTTGGCTTTGTGTTATGAATTATTCTTTATGGTCACTCAAAGTACCCAAATCCCTACCAATGTTTCTTAGGCTTTTCAAATCAACTCTGATTCCATTCCTGCATCTTCCACCACCTAGTACCTACCACCATCAACTCTCACTGCTATCTGCCAGAGCTCTGTACCTAATGACCCCACCCTTCTACCGAGTCCATCCTTTAATCTCTGTATTCCGGCAATACACATTGAGGCATGTTTGAGACAATTCTGGTACAGTGGACAAGACATTATTTTGCAGAGAACCTTTCCATTAAACATCTCATCCCAGGCCCTGTGAGGGGTAGATTGGAGATGCTGGGGGTCCCATGAAATGTCGATGGGCTCGCCATGCCATTTGTATTTTTTATCAGTGAAGAATTGCCATACTGTAGAGAACTGGACCCTTCAACTGACCAAGTCATCACTGATCATCAAGCACCATTTAAAACAATGCTAGATGGATCTCATATTATTCTCCCCACATTCCCATTAACGCAATATCCCATTAAATCAGAAAGATTCTAATAGAAGTAGTTCAGTGGAGGACTGAATGGTGGTATGTTTGATACATAAGCATGTTTGAACATATGATGAATGCTGTTGCACTGAACTGATATTGGCATCTATGTAACTGATATCACCATCGTGCAAAATGCTGACAGCATGGAGAAAGTAAAGGAAACACTGTGCATGGATTTGAAGTACTACGCCCCACTAACCCAAATACTGCAATAATGGAGAAATAAATATTTTGAAATAAGTCAACTTCCTGTGTCCCTCATACGATCCCATGAATTTTGCCAGTGGTGCTGGGGCTCAAACTGAATTTGATGGGCATATTGTTGCTTCTGGTAAAACAAATAGTTAATCGGTGCACAGATAAACAAAGCCCGCAATAACATTTCAACACAGTGCTGCTAGCAGTCCAACATAAAGAGGTTGTGTACAGTATATTAAAAAAAATACGTGAATACACATTTCATTTTGTCTGGATGGTATTAAAATGTAGAATTATATTGGAGGAAGTTTTAGGATTTTTTTTGTTTACAAATCTGCACCATTTAACAACATTGCAGAAGAGGGAACAGTGGGAGATATTATTTAATACAAAAAGCATAAGGAAATGGATTAGGAAATCAGACAAGATATACATCAAAATCAGATAAATGTTCATCATTAAAAGGAAAATTGGAAGTCTTAATTGAAGACTGCAAGTATTAGTAGACTATAATATGACATTGTCGCAATTTTAATAAGCAAGTGAAGATTAAAATTATTAACAAATTATGAACTTAAAATTAAGTTAATTGATGTTATCGTTTCACACAGAAGTGATTATGAAGGCAAAAAATAATAGAGTCTAGTTGATGCAGAGACCAAAGCGACATTGATTAGCCCCACGTTGTAATCAATACATATTATGTGATATTAGTAATGTCATAATATGGCCTAAGTACCTTAGCTAGCAGAGAATCCTGCATAGTTGCAGTTCATGCAGGCAGCACATACTGGATTTCTGACACGCACGCACACACACACACACACACACACACACACACACACACACACACACACACACACACACACACACACACACACACACACACACACACACACACACACACACACACAAAAAAAAAGAGAATAATAAATGTATATGTGAGTATATGTATATTTACACACACCGAAAAATTTTTCTCGTTTATCCTATTGTTTACTGTACTATGTCTACATATTCCGTTGTGCTGCTGCGTAATAATTTAATTGTTCTATCTGGGACAAGTAACAATAAAACACTCTTGACTCTTGGCGTGTAGCATTCTTTACTGACATGGTATATATGACCTCAACCCAAAGGAATTAACGATATTTGGCTAACAGTGAGAAACTGGTGTTGGAAAACAGAAGAGATGGCTCCTGCACATAATCAATACACAATGAAAAGAGATAAAGTAAGGCCAATGTTTACTGTTTAAACTGTTTACTGTTTAAACCTTCATGGCAACAAAAACTCATATGTCAGGCTGTTATTCATTGATTACAGCTCGGCATTTAACACAATCATCCCCTCCAAGCTGGTTACCAAACTCGCAGAACTGGGTCTCTGCGCATCCCTCTGCAACTGGATCCTCGACTTCCTCGTCCACAGACCACAGTCTGTTCGTATTGGTGGAAATGTGTCTGCCTCAATAACAATCAGCACGGGAGCACCTCAAGGCTGCGTGCTCAGCCCCCTGCTGTACTCACTCTATACCCATGACTGCATAGCGAACCACAGTGCGAACTCCATCATCAAGTTCGCTGATGACACCACTATTGTGGGGCGTATCACTGATGGGGATGAGTCAGAGTACAGAAGAGAGATCGAGCAACTGTCCATATGGTGCCAGCGCAATAACCTGGCCCTGAACACCAGCAAAACCAAGGAACTGATTGTGGACTTTGGAAGGAGTAGGAGGGGGACCCACAGCCCCATTTATATCAACGGGTCGATGGTTGAAAGGGTCAAGAACTTCAAATTCCTGGGGGTGCACATCTCTGAAGATCTTTCCTGGTCCGAGAACACGAACGCAATTATCAAAAAAGCTCATCAGCGCCTCTACTTCCTGAGAAGATTACGGAGAGTCGGATTGTCAAGGAAGACTCTCTCTAACTTCTACAGGTGCACAGTCGAGAGCATACTGACCGGTTGCATCGTGGCTTGGTTCGGAAATTTGAGCGCCCTGGAGAGGAAAAGATTACAAAAAGTAGTAAACACTGCCCAGTCCATCATCGGCTCTGACCTTCCTTCCATCGAGGGGATTTATCGCAGTCGCTGCCTCAAAAAGGCTGGCAGTATCATCAAAGACCCACACCATCCTGGCCACACACTGATCTCCCTGCTACCTTCAGGTAGAAGGTACAGGAGCCTGAAGACTGCAACAACCAGGTTCAGGAATAGCTACTTCCCCTCAGCCATCAGGTTATTAAACCTGGCTCGGACAAAACTCTGATTATTAGCAACCACTTTCTGTTATTTGCACTACCAGTTTATTTATTCATGTGTGTATATATTTATATCATGGTATATGGACACATTTATCTGTTTTGTAGTAAATGCCTACTATTTTCTGTGTGCTTAAGCAAAGCAAGAATTTCATTGTCCTATACAGGGACACATGACAATAAACTCACTTGAACTTGAACTTGAGTTGTCACTTGGTTGGGCAATCTGTGAAAAGATCTGAGACTTGAAACCCGGGTTCTGAATTACATTTCTCTCCAATTCCTTCTTGGCCTGGGGATTAATTCCAAGCCTATTTGTCCCCGTTTTATTTCCACAATACCAACATCGACTAGTCTGAAGAAGGGTCTCGACCTGAAACATCACACATTCCTTCTCTCCAGGGATGCTGCCCATCCCGCAAAGTTACTCCAGCCTTTTATGTCTATCATTAGTTTAAACCAGCATCTGCAGTTCCTTCCTGCACGTATATTGTTTTTAGTTTAACTTGGTCGATCCTATTGGTGTTTACACTATGCATGGGATAAATTTCAATCCAATCCAATGTAGGCCAAAAGGGGATCACACAACGCATAAGCTTTTAGTGTGTCTATCAATTTTATACATGGACTTAACACTGCATTCTTCTTAATTGACATGATCAGAACAATGTGTAGGCTCTTATATTCCAATTCAAACTGTATATGATTCAATTGATAATTTAATACGGACATCGATGTACTCTGAATATCTACAAAGGCTAATTTAGCAGTCTTCTTAACTCACAGATGTGGGTTCAGATTCCTCTTAACCGAACACAAAAGCCAAGGTTCACACTTGAGAGCTGTGTTAGAGAATGCTGTGCCATTGAAAAAATTGTTTTTTTTTCGATGATGAATTACACCTTCTACCCTCTTAGAGTCAGGTAAAAGATCTAATTTCCTGCTCTATACACTCATGGGTATGCAGCAAAATTATATTCCAAGTTATTTGCATAACAGAAGATACAAAAGCTTGAAAGCACATACCACCATATTCAAGAACAACTTGAGTAGGAAGGAACTGCAGATGCTGATTTAAACTGGAGATAGACACAAAGAGGTGGAGTAGCTCAGTTAGCATCTCTGAAGAGAAGGAATGGGTGATGTTTCGGGTCAAGACACTTCTTCAGACGACCTGCTTCTTTCCCACTCTTATTAGGCTCTTGAATGGATCTCTCCTAAACTAAGAATGTACTCCCACTCTCCCAATCTAGTTTAAGGGCAATTAAAGATAGGAAATTAAATGCTATCTTAGCTTACAAAGCCCAATCTACTCTAAAGCAATTAATTAATTATACTTTCCTATTTGTGGGATCATGCCAAATGACTGCTGCAATTACCACATGGAAGCATCAATTGGTTGGATGCTACTTTGAGATGAACTGAGGTTATAAATGGAAACCTTTCTTTCTTCTATTGCTCCTATTTGATTGTTTATCCTGAAATATACTGAACAGATATCAAAGAAACCAGTGTGGCATATTTTCCCGCATGTGTGATTTACCTTCAACTCTGGGTTAGGTTAAAAACTAAGAGAAAATGCTTAGAAATTTGACCATTATCAAACAAAAAAATAAAATGAAAATCTTTAGCTCTCATGTCAGAAATGTAAATAGGGAAGATAAGTCCAACAAAATCATTGCATTCTGAAAAATCCTGATATTTTTATGGCAAAATCAATTACAAAAGAATATCATGGACTCTTTGTGGCTTGCAAGTGTTTGGTGATTTTCATTCCAGAATGTATCTGATTCCCTGATATTCAGACACATGCAGTGCTGATCGATAGCATACAATATACACCTTTAATTCTGGCCAAATTGGAGATGCCACGACACTAAAATTGAGTAAAGGCTTTTGGGCTGCTTGGCCATTTGGTCAATTTAAATGTGATTTAAATGGTGCCAGCTTGTCTGGAGCCTAGAAAAGAGTTGCAGGGAAAGAATGGGACCTCTGCAGATTCTTACGATTAGGTGTAAATTGCATGAAACAGATTGGGTGAATGCAAACCAGACGTACACATTGTAAATATTGTTGCAAAGCTTTACTTTGCTAGATGTTGATTGGGTTAAGTTTTGAGCCTTGTCTGGGTTTCTTGAATATCTGTGCAAATGTTGTTGTTTTTTTTGCTTCCTTCCAGAAGCTCCGTTTGAATACATTGTATTAGTTACTGTATTATTGAGTTAGGGAAATGTCTATCATGTACTGTGTTGGTCGATATCTGTTATTGGACTGTAAAGAGACCACCCCCATATGGTTCGGCCCCTCAAGGTTTGGGGACCTATAAAAGGTAGCTCCCGTGAGGTCCTGTGTTGATCTTCTGGAAGACGCTTGGGACTGCGTGACCTTTGGAGTGTCTCTGCTTGCACGAGGCTAGAAGGGCTGGCCAAGCAGATACAAGGATTGTACCCCCGGTGGTTAGGTATAGTAGGGGGGAACTGTTATTGTGTTTTTCCAAAATAAAGTTTAGATGCGCAAGTGCTTGACTCAGTATTTTATTGACTGAAACTAGACTGGGGGAAGCTAAGAACGAGCTATTTACAATGGCAATCCGTGCATGCGAGCCACAAGTGCATTTTTCTTGAGCTAGTCTGCAGAAGTAACATTTCATCCATGAGATATGCCTCATTTTTACTTGAAGGAAACATCCCAAATCTAATTGTCCATCGCTAGGAACCACCTCAGGTATGTCAACTAAACTATGTTGCATCAGTTTTTCTCCAATCCCAATTTGACTACACCTTATATCTCTGACCCATTTCCACTACCAAACCTTTACCTCTATCTGTTCCCACACTGTTTTACCACCAGCCTAAATTCCCCACACCTGCTGGTCATCATACCACCACCATCTTCTCTCCCTGATCAGTAAATAGTTACCCAACTATCTTATTCCCTTGAAATGCCTATTTAAATTATATTTCTAGGTTTTGCAATTTTTAATTCATATTGGATTCATACAGCAAAGAAACAATCCTTTTGGCTGCACTGATCATCAAGCTCACATTTATACTAATCCTATGCTAATCCAATTTTAATTTCCTCACATTCTAGTCAACTGTCCCCCAAATTTTACACTTCACCGACACAAGGGGCAATTTACAGCAGCTAATTAATCTACCAACCTGTACATTTTAGGAATGCAGGAAGAAATTGAGGCACCCACTGGAAACCCACATAGTCACAGGGAGAACGTGTTATGCAGAACAGTCAATTTGACACGTTCACCACTGTGTTAATGATTTAAAATAGCAGTAAAGCATTCTGCAAGCCATGGGATTTCTCAAGGATGCATGAATCGAAAGGCATATAACATGTGGACACTCGTAGTTGTTTTATTTATGGAAGAAAAACACTTCGCAAAAGACAATATTTAACGGCCCTGCTATCTTTGGCGTTGTTGCATGGCTTTCTATTATATTAGTGGAAAAACTGTGGGCTCTTGACAGTGAGTTTATCTCCCAACTTCATGCAAGGCAACAAGAGTGAATTTAGAAAAGCTTATCTGAAGAGTATTTGCTGGTGAATAAATATTCTCAAAAATGAGAAGAGATATCGGTCACATAAATCTTTAGATCTACCTTGATAGTTTTGCACAGGCATAATAATTTCAACCCAACCGATTTTGCAGACATGCAGCATTTTGCTGAACAATGGTAATGTTCAATGTATCAAAAATCTGAGCTATCATTGTCTGAAATATACACAGGTTTAACTATTTACTACCGTAATATTTTTGAGCTGTTATTGAAAATTCTATGACCCATTCTTTGCAGAGAATATTGTGAAATACCTCATTGAAAACGATGTGGTCTCAATGACTGATGTTTATCTTAATACAACTAAATATTATTTTCTTAAAGTAGAAAGCACTATAAAAGTGTTACTGAATACTCTATTAAATCTACTACAAATCTACCAACTCGCACAGTTATCTGGACGACACATCCTCCCACCCTGCCTCTTGCAAAGATGCTATCCCCTTCTCTCCATTTCTCTGTCTCCTCTTCATCTGCTCCCAAGATTAAGCTTTCTATTCCAGGACATCTAAGATGTCCTCATTCTTTAGTAAACATAGTTTTCCCCCTGCTGTCATAGATGGATCGCTCACCTGTGTCTCCTACATCTTCTGTAGTTTTGCTCTCACTCCCCCTCTCCTGAGATAAGGATAGAGATCCCCTGGTCCCCATCTTTCACCCCACCAGCATCTGCATCCAAAACACCACTCACCAATATCAAGGGTAGACTCGGCATCCGGTTTGCCGAACACTAGTGTTGGTCAGCCAAGGCCAACTGGATTTCCTGATTGCTAACAATTTTAACTCTTCTTCCCAATTCCATACTGACCTTTCTGTCCTGGGCCTCCTCCATTCCAGAGTGAAGCTATATGCAAACTGGAGCAATAACATTATATATTTTGCATGGGTAGCTTAAATGGTATGAACAATGAATTTCAGGTAACTACAAACCATCCCTCCCTTCCTCCCCCACTAACCTCCCTTATTTTGCAACTCTTCAATACTGCTGTCTCGTTCATACTGTCTTTTCATCTCAGGCCTTTATCCACCATTTGCCTATCAACCTCCCCACCCCACTCCTCACTTGTATCAACCTATTACCTACCAAACTTTGTCCTGCCCTTTCTATCTTCCAGCTTTCTTCCTCTACCCTATGATCAGTCTAAATAAGGATCCCAGCCCAAAACATCACCTATCAAAGTTCTCCAGAGATGTTGTCTGACCTGCTGAGTTTCTCCAACATTTTGTGTCTTTTTTTAATAAACCAGCAAATGCAGTCCTTTGCTTCTACTATAAAACCGTTTGCATTGTTCTAACAGAATCCTTCAAGTCTTTGTTCATGTAACATTTTAAATTACAATGCATATAAGATGTATATCCAAATTGAAATTTCAATAAATGCAAAGATTTATGAGCAGATTATTTTGTTGCCCTTAATTTCATGTTTTATTTGTTGGTACATTTCACTTTCTTTACATAGTCCAGTGGGCTCGGAAATAGCATGAACTATTTCAGAGGAGAACAATATAATTTCTAGTGCTGACTTAAGTACTACATTGCGTGAAGACTGGCTATTGCAGCCCATTGGGACATCATTGTAATAAAGAATGGCTTCCAAATTGGTTTATAGATCTTCTGCTGTTTCATTCCCTTTGTCACAGTTGTTCAAAGCCACACACCCACGCACAATCATTAATGGGCAAATACAGTACCTCTCCCACCCAACCCCTTCCACTCCCTCCTTCCCCCCCCCTCACCCACCACATGCCCACCCTACATTGCAGCAAACATAGATCAAAAATGCTGGATTAACTCGGTGGGTCCCCCCCCCCCCCCCACCGCTCTTCCAGTTTCCCTATAATCAGCCTGAAGAAGGGTCGCAACACACAAAACGTCACCTATCCATTGTCTCCAGAGATGCTGCCCATCCCACTTACACTCCAGCATTTCATGTCTATCTTTGGTATAAGCCAGCGTCTGCTGTTCCTTTTTTTTAATTACATTTTACTATGTTACTAATTTGGGCAACAGAAATTCGCCCTCATGGAATTCATAAATCACCAACAATGAACCTGAGATATGAAATAAAAACATTACTTGTTGTGCTTGCATATGGTTCAAATGTACTCATGTATGGTAGGATTTGACTGGATAGCATGCAAAATAAAGCTTTATTTCTCGCATTTCGATACATGACAAGTAGGGGAATCAAGAACCCGAGGACATAGGTTTAAGATGAGGGGGAAAGATTTTTTTTTTTTTTTTTTTTTTTTTTTTTTAATATTTTTTATTGGAGATAGGTACATAACCAAATTACTTCATTACAGTCTTACATTTTTAAATTGATAATATTGTCAATTATTATTACATTGTCTCCAATACTTTTTGCCTTTTTTTTTTTTTTTAAACTAGATAGAACTAAAGAGATAGATGAATTAAAGAAATAAAAGAAATAGAAGAAAAACAAAAAAAAAAAAAAAAACAAAAAGAAAAAAGGTAGTTAAAGAAGAATGGAAAAATTTATTAAAACAAAAAAGACTTCATTCGAGATATATTCGTACATTTCAGAGTATAGTATTTCATCCATTCTTTAGCCCGCGTGCTAGTCAGGTTCCTGTGCTGAACCATTCTGACCCTTTAAGTAATCAATAAAAGGAGACCATGTTCCAACGAATAATTCCTGTTTGTCCAACAGGGAAAATCTGATTCTTTCCACGTTTAAGGTCTCCGTCATTTCTATAATCCACATTTTGATTGTGGGGGCCGTAGGTCCTTTCAAAAATTTTAGAATTAATTTTTTTCCTGTTATTAAACTATAATCAATAAAGTTTCTTTGTGTTGTTCTAAGTGTTTGATTTAATTCTAATATTCCGAGTATTATTAATTTTGGATCTGGGTCCAATTGTGTGCTGGTTACTTTAGATATTATACTAAAAATATTTACCCAGAATTTTTTAATTTTTATACAGTTTGCAAACATATGAGATAATGTAGCTTCTAAATGTTGACATTTATCACATATAGGTGAGATATGTTGAAAAATTTTATGTAGTTTTGTTTTTGAATAATGTAACCTATGTATTACTTTAAATTGTATTAGAGAATGTCTGGCGTTTAGTGAACACTGATGTATGTGTTGCAAACTTTCTTCCCAAGTATCTTTCGTTATTACTTGATTTAATTCTTTCTCCCATGTTTGTCTGTGTAAGTCCGTCGAGGGAATGTCACTGTCTAATAAGATATTGTATATATAAGATATTAATTTTTCTGTATTAGGATGTTTGTTCCAACATTCATCAAGAATTTCTGAATTTCTAATTCGAAAATTTTGGGAGTTCGATTTTACATAATCTCTAAGTTGAAGATATCTGAAATAATCATTTCCTCGAAGTCCATAAGTCTGTTGCAATTCCTGAAATGTCAGAAAAGTGCCTTCCTTGTAAAGTTGTCCCATATTTTTAATTCCATAATTCTTCCATTGTGTAAAACCCCCGTCCAACCATGAGGAGACTGAAGAAGGTCCATCTGTCTCCTCAGATCCTGGTGAACTTCTACCGCTGCACCATCGAGAGCATCCTTACCAACTGCATCACAGTATGGTATGGCAACTGCTCTGTCTCCGACCGGAAGGCATTGCAGAGGGTGGTGAAAATTGCCCAACGCATCACCGGTTCCTCGCTCCCCTCCATTGAGTCTGTCCAAAGCAAGCGTTATCTGCGGAGGGCGCTCAGCATCGCCAAGGACTGCTCTCACCCCAACCATGGACTGTTTACCCTCCTACCATCCGGGAGGCGCTACAGGTCTCTCCATTGCCGAACCAGCAGGTCCAGGAACAGCTTCTTCCCGGCGGCTGTCACTCTACTCAACAACGTACCTCGGTGACTGCCAATCACCCCCCCACCCCCCGGACACTTATTATCACTTATTATTATTTATTTAAATCATTTGCTATGTCGCTCTTCCAGGGAGATGCTAAATGCATTTCGTTGTCTCTGTATTGTACACTGACAATGACAATTAAAATTGAATCTGAATCTGAATCTGAAGGCTTAAACAAAGGATTATTCACAATTGGAAGAAAAAGTGATAAATTATCTAATTTTAATGTCTTTTTTAATTGTTTCCAGATTCGTATAGCACTAAATATTATAGGGTTTTCCCTATAAATTTTTTTGTTTAATTTAGACGTAGCAAATAATATCGAACCGATATCAAAAGGTAAACAATCTTCCTTTTCCATTTTTAACCAGTCTGGTTGATGATCTATTTCTTCCAACCAGAAATTCATATTTTTAATGTTAACTGCCCAGAAATAAAACAAAAAATTGGGTAAAACCAAGCCTCCATTTATTTTTGATTTACACAAGTGTCTTTTGTTTATCCTATGATTCTTATAATCCCAGATAAAATCATTAACAATAGAGTCCAATTTTTAAAAAAAGTTTTTTGCCAGATATATCGGAATTGTCTGAAAAAGATATAATATTTGCGGTAAAAAAATCATTTTTATGGCATTGATTTTGCCTACCATTGAGATAGGAAGTGTTTTCCAGTATTGAATATTCTTATGTAGTTTGTTCAGTAATGGGGGGAAATTTGCTTTAAATAATGATGTATATATCTTAGTTACATAAATACCTAGATATTTAAATTTTTCATTTACTATTTTAAATGGAAATTGTTGTATTGTCTGTTTGTTATGTTCCCTTATTGGCATAATTTCACTTTTATTCCAATTTATTCTGTATCCTGAAAGTGAACCAAATTGGGTTATTAGCTTTAATAAGTTTGGAATACTAATTTCTGGTTTTGTAATGTAAATTAATACATCATCTGCGTATAGAGAAATTTTATTCACTGTGTCCTTTGTGTTATACCCATGTATTTCCGGATGCCCCCTAACTCTTTCTGCCAGTGGCTCAATAGCAAGCGCAAATAATAATGGAGATAATGGGCATCCTTGTCTACAACCTCTAGATAGGCTAAATTTAGGTGACAACCTTTGGTTTGTAAATATTCTAGCCGTGGGATTTGTATATAACAGTTTTATCCATGTACAGAATTTCTCCCCTAGCTGCATATTTTCCATCACCGAAAATAAATAAGGCCATTCGACCTGATCAAATGCTTTTTCAGCGTCAAGTGAAATTATTGCTAGATCTTCATTAATAATTCTCTTAGAATATATAATATTAAATAATCTTCTTAGATTATAATATGAGTACCGTTTCTGAATAAAGCCTGTTTGGTCAGGGTGTATTAATTTATTCATCACTGTACTTAATCTATGCGCTAGTATTTTAGTTAAAATTTTCTGATCTGTATTTAAAAGTGCAATTGCTCTGTATGATCCCGGGTCTTCCAGATCTTTATCAGCTTTAGGAATAAGTGTTATTATTGATTCATTTAAAGTGTCTGGAAGTTTCTGTTGAGTATATATATACTCATACAGTCTTTGTAAACGTGGGCTAAGCAAATCATAAAAATTTTTATAAAATTCGGAACCTAAACCATCTGGTCCTACTGCTTTACCATTTTTTAAAGAGCCAATAGACTCCTCAATATCCTTTATCGTAATCTCCCTTTCTAATAATTCTCTATCGTTTGAATCTAAACCTTTTAAATTACATTTTATTAAAAAATCTGCTATTCCTTCTGATTGTGCTACGGTTTTAGTTGAATAAAGGTTATGATAATATTGGAGAAATCTATCATTTATATCCTTGGGCATTTTTAATAATTCTCCTGTCTCTGTTCTAATTTTATGAATTGTTTTTTCCCCTTCCATTTTTCGCAATTGACGTGCTAATAATTTTTGTGGTTTGTCTCCAAATTCAAAATGTAGTTGTTTGGTTTTTTGATAAAGTTTTATTACTTGTTCTGAATACATTTTATTTAATTTATATTTCAATACCGCAATTTTATTATGTTTTAAAGTAGATGGCATTCTCGCATTTTCTATATCTAGTTGCTTGATTTCAATTTCCAATGTTTGTTGCTTAATCCTGTTCTCTTTATTATAAAATGCTTGAGCAGAAATTAATGTACCTCGAACATACGCTTTAAACGTTTCCCACATAAGAGAAATAGGTGTGTCAGGGTTGTCATTTACCTCAAAAAATATTTGAATCTGTTTAATAATATATTCCTGGCATGATCTTTCGTTCAAAATTTGTGGGTTAAATCTCCAATATGCTTGTTTCTCGGACATTCCATTTAATTTAATCATGAATGTTACAGGTGCGTGATCTGAGATTATAATGTTATGGTATTTTGAATTATAAATAAATGGGATAAACGTAGAGTCAACTAAAAAATAATCTATTCTTGAGTATGTTTTGTGTACTGGTGAATAAAATGAATATTCCCGTCCCGTTGGGTTTTCTATTCTCCAGACATCCTTAATATTAGTGGTATTAATAAATGAATTTAGAAATACACTTGATTGAGATTTTACTTTTTTTTGCCTTGATGATCTGTCTAAGTATGGATCTAATGTACAATTGAAGTCTCCTCCAATTATTAATTTATATTGTGTAAATTCAGGAATTTTATTAAATGTTTTATTAAAAAACTTGGGGTTATCAAAATTAGGCCCATAAACATTAAGAAGAATCACTTTTTCTCCATTTAACTCTCCAACTAATATAATATATCTAACATCAATATCCACTATTGTTGAAGAGTTCTTAAAAGGTATTCCTTTACGAATTAGTATTGCAACTCCTCTGGACTTATGGGAAAAGGAGGAATGATATGATTCAGCGATCCATTTAGCTTTAAGTCTATGTTGAGATTCCTTTTTAAGGTGTGTTTCTTGTAGAAATATTATATCTGTTTTGATTAAATTTAGATGTGCCAAAACTTTACCTCTCTTAATTGGTTCATTAATTCCCTTGACATTCCAACTACAAAATGTTATTCCCTGACCCCCTCTTATCATATTAACATCTTGCATATTGTTTCTAAGGTGGTCTATAACCGAGCAGAAGGTACAACACATAGAACCTGACCCTGCTCCCGAACCTCAAATAGATGAATTTAAAATCATATACATCGCTCTTCCGAACACATCTCCTTGTATTAATCTTATTTTTCCATTCAAACATTAAATTATAAAAATATTTAAAGTAAAAAAAGTGATAGAGTTGGTTAGTATAGGGTGAAAGAAAAAGAACTACATCTACAATTAGTGTAGTTAGTGATAGCCACACTAACGTGGCTAGAATTCTAAAGACTTCCATAGCCTTTGTAAAAAAAAAAAATTTCCAGCTCCGTGCCCGAAGAAAAAAAAAAAAAGATTATTTCTAACATTCAAATAACTTCTTTGGGAGTAACAAACTTATTTACATATCCATACATACACACACACAATATACACACATATATATATATATACACACATATATATATATATATATACATATATATACACATATACCCATATGCATACATACATAAACACGTAACCCTGAAGAAAAGTTCAAAAACAGCAAAAATTCCCAACGTTATTATTCTCACATATCATATTAATTTTTTCGCTAAATCTATAAATTTAATTTTAAATCGAAAAATAAAGAGAAAAACCGTTAAACTTTTTTAATGACGTAATCTAATTTACCTCTTGCATATCTTCCTATATAATATAAGTATGTAATTCATTTCTACGTTAATCGAAGACTATTTATTATTAATCATTGTTATCAATCATATACAGTATTAAATTTTTATGAGAAATGTTAATGTTAATAATTTTAGTGGTAATATAGATATTTAATAAGTATTAGTTGTTACATATATAGTTAGGCATGAATATACAGATAATAATATTGATTAATAAACAAAAATACAAAGATCACGGTTTTATCCAATGTCCTCCGTCCATTTCGGTTTCCGAATGTCCTTAAAGCTCTTAAAAGAACTTTAAAGGTCCTTTTAGATCTGGCTTGACTCCTAAGGAGTAATGTAAATTCTTCCGTCTGTGGTCATGTTACTGACTTCTTTGGCATATTCCAGTGCTTTTTCATGGTCTGTAAAAAAGTGCTCCTTAGACTTGTAGAGGACTCTTAGTCTTGCGGGGTTAAACAAGCTGTATTTCAGATCAGGTACATCCTTCAGTATTCTCTTTGTCTCAATGAACAGCGCTCTTTTCTTGAAGACTTCTGCCGGATAATCTCGGTAAATACTGAATCTCGCACCTTCAAAAAGGAGCTGTCCGCCTCGAACAATTTTCTTCATTATATCATCAAATTCATGATCCAATTGTACCTTTACGATAATTTGTCTTGGACGGGGATCATCTTGTATACGACGTCCCTGCGCTCTATGAGCTCGACCGAGTGAAGGTTTGTGATCCAATTTTAAGGCTTTTTGTAATAGGTCTGCCACAAAATCCCGAGTGCCCATTTCCTTCTCACTTCCTTCTTTCACCCCTACAATTCTTAGATTCTTACGTCTTTGACGCCCCTCCAAATCAATACACTTATCATTTAATTTGATCACCATATCGGAGAGGCGTTGGTTTTCAATAAGGAGTCGACTTACAGTTTCCGCACTTGTCGTCACCGAATTCTCAAGTTCGGTTATCGCTGTTCTATGCTGATCAAGTATGTGATAAATGGGGACCACCTCCGTTTTAACCTTCGTTTCCACCGAAACAAGCCTGGTTTCCAGCACTTCCATCTGATCCTTGATCTCTTCCTCCCTCGTCTTCTTCCAGATTTCCAGCATTTGTTGAACGGTATAAAGCGTTTCTGCTTTAAAATCTACCTTAAAAGAGTCAAGTTCCTCTTTAAACTTCTCTCCAAACTTCTCTCCAAAGGTTTTCATTTCGGCAGAGAGAAAAATTTTAAGATCCTCCATTTCAGACTTTTTCGGTTTCGTTTTCTTCGAAGGGTCTTCCTGGGCCGTCGTTGTAACTGAGGTCGAGGCCTCTGTGAGGCCTTCCTCTTCCTTCTGCTGTCTCCCTTTACCGGCTTTTTTTTGTGTCCCACGGGGGGGGGTATGTTGTACCGACGACATATCTTAAAGTCGCGCGCCTGATGACGTCACGCAGGCAGCCGTTCAGATCGCGATCGCTGCAGGTAAGACCCGATTTTCTCCCGTTTTAAATTTCTTCGGCACGGAGCTAGTTGGCGCTGGACTCAAGCCTCCATAGCGCCACCGGAAGTCGGGGGGAAAGATTTAATAGGAATCTGAGGGGCTACCTTTTCACACAAAGAGTGGTGGATGTATGGAGCGAGCTGCCGGAGAAAGTAGTTCAGGCAGGCTTCAGAATAATTTAGACAGGTACGTGGATAGGACAGGTTTCGAGGGATATGGACCTAATGCAGGCAGGTGGAACTAGAATAGGGGAACATGTTGGCTGGTGTGGACAAGTTGAGTGAGGAGCCTCTATGACACTAATAAACCAATATCATTACCAATATTCCGTTATTTTTATGAAAGAGTAATTATAGTCATTGATGGATTGTGACAATGAATTTCTGCCAATGGTTTATAACAAATTTTAAATTTCCCATTAGTCCAAAATCACTTTTTTTCCCTCTGCATTCTACACTGAAGGTGCATCATGTTTCAAGATTTCACAAACATTGCACTAGTATGCTTTTTCTATTTAATGGATATATATATACTGACAGAGTTGTAATGGTCCTGCAGACCAGAAAGGTAACATCTTTATACTTGGCACGTGCTATGTTCATTGATCTGAGCCAGAACTGCAACTGAAATGGTGCACTGCCTCATGGATTCTGCAATAAGTAGAGGTATGAATGAATCAAAGAGGCAATCTTAATTTTTAGTTAATTCTTGCACAACCCAGCCATTTATTTCTTGAATATTTTAGTGCTATGGTTGGTGGCCAGATAAAATGATTTTCCTTTAATAAATACAGTATTTTAGATATCATTTGAGAATAAGCAAGCTTCCAATTCATCTGCCTGGCCAGATTGAAACCAAGGTGCACAAAATGATAAGTACAGTGCATGGCTCTATTATGCACTCATTCATCCAAGCTCCCTGTTAATTTCAGCACCATTATGCAAAATGAAAGCAGATTACATTTTTGTGCGAACATAAGGCAAGTGTGAAAAGAAAATGTTCCAGGCATCAATATCAGTTTCTTTCTCAATATAATGTATTTATTGCACAATTTCAATGGAACCTAAATGGAATTTATGTGAGTTATTTAATGTAAGTTTTATTTTGATTTTTGATTATTTGTTCAACACACGCACAATTTGAAACAGAAATTGAGGTTGACAATGTTTTACTTGAACCCCGCCAACTGGAAAGTATTGGGGTATAAGTAGAAAAAATTGTTAACATAACATTTTATAAACGTAGGATTTTTTTTGTGTAATAGGCATTAAAATGGAAACCTATCTAGGAGTGTGGCATTGAAATGTATAGTGTGGTCCTTTGTGTGCTTTGCACAAAAGTAGTTAGTTGTACATTTGTGATATTAATTGCTGTGCAACATTTGGTCGTCATCTTTCAATATTTAAATGTACAATGTACAGGCATTTGTCGCAGAAGGAGGATGCTGTGATACAGTTACAGTTAAACAATCTGGGTTTAACTGAGCTGCTATCAGGAAAGTACCAATGAATACAATTGGTAACCAGCAAGTCTTCAGCAGTTGAATGAAAACCCTAATTACTAAGAGGAGGGGTGTCTAACTGCTCAAATCATTCATTAAATTGCCAACCTATGAAATCATTGCTGCTCCCATCTTCTATTGGATATGTGGAATACCTATTCCCATTTCCCATCTGTTAATGCAAGTAAATTCTGACCCAATCTATCCACCTGACCCCATTCCATCCCACTGTTCGTTATTGTGGTTACTGTGTCTAACGGCACAGAAGGTCCTGAACTCATGATACTTACCTAGTTTTGCCATGCCCATTGTGCCTGCACAGAGGTTGTTCTGCAGCAGCACTGCTTAAGAGATGGGGGAATTTCCCGTGTAGTTTCACTTTTTGGATTATGTTTATTTATGGCACTATTGCAAAATATCTAGGGATTATGCAGGATAGAACTGCAGATTTGTTGTACATGGGGTAATGAAAAATAGATGGATTTGTTATAGTCCAGCCAAGATCAAACTAAATGGCAGCGATGGCACTTGGAAGTTAATCACCAATTCCTCTTGGGCACAAAATGCTGGTGTAACTCCAGCTATTTGAAGTTAGAGAAGTCAATGTTCATAACGCTGGGGTGTAAGCTATGCAAGCTGAATATGAGGTGCTGTTCCTCCAATTTGCATCTGGGCCTCACTCTGACAATGAAGGAGGCCCAGAACAGAAAGGTCAGATTGGGAACGGGAGGGGCAGTTAAAGTGGTGAAACCGGGAGATCAGGTAGTTTAAGGTGGACTGAGTGGAGGTGTTCAGCGAAACGATCGCTGAGCCTGCGCTTGGTCTCGCCGATGTCCAGAAGTTGACACCTGGAACAGCGGATACAGTAGATAAGGTTGGAGGACGTGCAAGTGAACCTCTGCCTCACCTGAAAAGTCTGTTGGGGTCCTTGGATCGAATCGAGGGGGATGTAAAGGGACAGGTGTTGCAACCTGCAGTTGCAGGGGAAAATACCTGGGGAGGGGGTGGTTTGGGTGGGAGGGGACAAATTGGAGGATCAGCATCTCATATCTCGCTTGGGTAGCTTATACCCCAGCAGTATGAACATTGACCTCTAACTTCAAATAACCCTTGCTTTCCCTCTCTCTCCATCCCCTCCCCTTTCCCATTTCTCCCACCAGTCTTACTGTCTCCAACTAGATTCTATCTCTGTCCCGCCCACTCCCCTGACATCAATCTGAAGAAGGGTCTCGACATGAAATGTCACCCATTCCTTCTCTCCAGAGATGCTGCCTGTCCCGCTGAGTTACTCCAGCATTTTGGTTCTACCTTCGATTTAAACCTGCATCTGCAGTTCTTTCCTACGCTCTTTATATTATCTCTAAATTCATACACAATTTTTATTATGAAAATGAAGGTAAGGAAGAAATGCCTGTTGCATAAATAGTAAAACAATACTCTTCATAAATCCAACAGTGGAATACATAAATCTATTAAAAGACTAGACTAAGTGGGACCCGTTGGGTCCCATGTTCACACAGGAGGGCTGGTCCCCCAATGTAATATTCTACCTCTCCACCAATTCCAATATTAGTGGCCAGTGGGGGGGTTTCTGGAGTGCTGGTATGGGTTCTTGGGGTGGCAGCTCAGTCCCTCAAGCCTGATCTGCTGGCAGCTCACTCACGGCTGGTGGGCTGGCAGTTGACTCATGACTATTCCTTGAAATTCCATTTCACGCAGGGTGCAAGGCCACCAAATTCAAATCCATGTTCCTACCATTTCAAGCAGGGTACAAGGCCACCAAATTCAAGGGCAGTTTCTTACCACTATGAGCAGGGTGCAAGGCCACCGAATTCAAGTGTAGTTTCCAACCACTTCAAGCAGGGTGCAAGGCCACTGAATTCAAGTGCAGTTTCATGCCACTTCAAGCTGGATCCAAGGCCACCAAATTCAAGTGCAGTTTCATACCACTTCAAGCAGGATGCAAGGCCGCCAAATTCAAGTGCAGTTTCATTCCACTTCAGGCAGGGTCCAAGGCCACCAAATTCAAATGCAGCTTCATACCATTTCATGCAGTGAAACCACCATAAAACCACACAAAACACCAAACTCAGTTCAGTAGACATTCAGTGTGTTCAGTTGATTCACAGCTCAGACAGAGTCATGACCTCTCCCTCCCCCATCATGCAGAGACTGATCCACACCCACACTTCCAGGTTTTATAACCCCTCCCCCTCTCACTGGAAAACGTGTGGCTTTCAGTGCGTGATTGACAGGAGAGAGATTCTCAACATTTTTTAAACACTAATAACACTTTTATTTTTCATTGATGGGAAGAATTCTCTGCACCTGCTCAGCGGAGGGGGGACTGAGTAAGATGGCCAAAAATCACAGCCGTAAGTGGTAGCGTTTTATCTAAAATCAATATAGAGTGCAAACATGAAGTAAGTGCATTTGCATTAGTGCCTTTTAACTTCAAGCCAAAGCACGCAAGCCGCCATTTGCAGTAAGTAGTGCCTTTCAACTTCAAGTCAAATCACCTTAGCCACCATTTGCAGTAAATAGTGCATTTCAACTTCAAGCCAAAGCACCCAAGCCACCATTTGCAGTAAGTAGTGCCTTTCAACATCAAGCAAAGCACCCAAGTCACTATTTGCAGTAAGTAGTGCCTTTCAACATCAAGCAAAGCACCCAAGCCACCATTTACAGTAAGTAGTGACTTTCAACTTCAAGCCAAAGCACCCAAGCCACCATTTGCAGTAAGTAGTGTCTTTCAACTTCAAGCCAAAGCACCCAAGCCACCATTTGCAGTAAGTAGTGCCTTTCCACTTCAAGCCAAAGCACCCAAGCCACCATTTGCAGTAAATAGTGCAACTTCATGCCACCATTTGCAGTTAGTGCCTTTCAACTTCAAGCAAAGCACCCAAGCCACCATTTGCAGTAAGTAGTGCCTTTCAACTTCGAGCAAAACACCCAAGCCACCATTTGTAGTAAGTAGTGCCTTTCAACTTCAAGCCAAAGCACCCAAACAACCATTTGCAGGCAGTGCCTTTTTACTTCAAACAAACCATATTTTCATTTTCAAACCACATTAAGGATACTCACAGTTGCGTAGACATTTGTTCAGTTTCATTCAGAGCTCAGAGAGATGCGACCCTTGGCTTCATCCATCTTGGAGAGACTGAGTGAGGCACACCACTTCCTGGTTTTATAGTCTCTCCCCCTCCCTCCAGCAGGGGCAGCATAGAGAATGGTGATTTTTTTAAACTTCAAGCCATAGCTCCCAATCAACCATTTGCAGTAAGTAGTGCCTTTCAACCTCAAGCCAAAGCACCCAAGCCACCATTTGCAGTAAGTAATGCCTTTCAACTTCAAGCAAAACACCCAAGCCACCATTTGCAGTAACTAGTGCCTTTCAAATTCATGCCACCATTTGCAGTAAGTAGTGCCTTTCAACTTCAAGCCAAAGCATCCAATCCACCATTTGCAGTAAGAAGTCCCTTTCAACTTCAAGCCAAATCACCCGCCATCATTTGCAGTAAGTAATGCCTTTCAACTTCAAGCCAAAGCATCCAAGCCACCATTTGCAGTAAGTAGTGCCTTACAACTTCAAGCAAAGCACCCAAGCCACCATTTCCAGTAAGTAGTGGCTTTCAACTTTAAACCAAAGCTCCCAAGCCACCATTTGCAGTAAGTAGTGCCTTTCAACTTCAAGTCAAAGCACCCAAGCCACCATTTCCAGTAAGTAGTGCCTTTCAACTTCAAGCCAAAGCACTCAAACAACAATTTGCAGGCCGTGCCTTTTACTTCAAACAAACCATATTTTCATTTTCAAACCACATTAAGGGTACTCACAGTTGTGTAGACATTTGTCCAGTGTTGCTCAGAGAGACGTGACCCTTGCCTTCATCCATCTTGGAGAGAATGAGTGAGGCACACCACTTTCTGATTTTATAGTCTCACCCCCTCCCTCCTGCAGGGGCAGCAGAGAGAATGGTGATTTTTTTTAAACTTCAACCCATAGCTCCCAAGCCACCATTTGCAGTAAGTAGTGCCTTTCAACTTTAAATCAAAGCTCTCAAGCCACCATTTGCAGTAAATAGTGCATTTCAACTTCAAGCCAAAACACCCAAGTCACCCTTTGCAGTAAGTAGTGCCTTTCAACTTCAAGCCAAAGCTCCCAAGCCACCATTTGCAGTAGTAGTGACTTTCAACTTCAAGCCAAAGCACCCAAGCCACCATTTGCAGTAAGTAGTGCCTTTCAACTTCAAGCCAAAATGCCCAAGCCACCATTTGCAGTAAGTAGTGCCTTTCAACTTCAAGTCAAAGCACCCAAGCCACCATTTGCAGTAAGTAGTGCCTTTCAACTTCAAGCCAAAGCACCCAAACAACCATTTGCAGGCAGTGCCTTTTTACTTCAAACAAACCATATTTTCATTTTCAAACCACATTAAGGGTACTCACGGTTGTGTAGACACTTGTTCAGTATTATTCTGAGCTCAGAGAAGCGTGACCCTTGGCTTCATCCATCGTGCAGAGACTGAGTGAGGCACACCACTTCCTGGTTTTATAGTCCCTCCCCCTCCCTTCAGCAGGGGCAGCAGAGATAATTTTTTTTAAACATTAATATGTCTCTGATTTGTCATCGATGGGAAAAATCCTCCGCATCCGTAAGGCGGAGGGGGGCTCTGAGCGAGGTGGCCAAAGATGACGGCCGTAGGTGGTGGCGTTCTGTCGGAAATTGCAGCACAGTGGGCCAAAAGCGGTCAAGATCAGAGATTTAGTAATATAGATAACTTCTGTCCAGCATCCTGTTCACATGCAGCAAAAACTGGAAGAACATTTTTTTGATCAAAAATCAGTTTTCAGGCAATTACTTTCAAAGTAGTTTACTACTGAGTGCCAATGCAAAACTGAATTTAGGCATTAATTTCCGTCACTGTCAAAATGTCATCTTTTAAGAAATGTTTAAAATTATATTTCCTAATCATAGAAAAAATGTGAATTATTATATAATAAGTATCTGCAAGTTATGCTGATGTCGATTTGCAATCTATTGCTCCTTCTTCTATGACATTTTACATTTGCTGCCAAGAAAACTGCATGGAATAATGCACAAGGACCAGCTTTCATGACAGAAAACAGGGGAATAACGTGATAAAAGTATCACAACAATATCATTTAGCTCTGGGTTAATGCTTATCAATTCCTCTCTAGGTTGGAATCCCAGAGGTTACCTATTTTATTTATTTCAGGGAAGAGAGAAGGAATGTATGCATGGAAAATCCTGTAAACCGCTCATGTTCTAGAGACCTGTTGGACAACAATCCTCTTCACATTTGATATTATATCCTTGACCAATATATTCTTCTCTTCATTTCTTCCTAAAGTGCTTACCTAGTTTCCCCCTTAAAGGTGACTTAATTGCCCCAACTAACTAAGTGAGAGACTGCTCCATATCCCATTCACTTTGTGCATAAAGTAGACAGAAATGCTGGAGAAACTCAGCGGGTGAGGCAGCATCTATGGAGCGAAGGAATAGGTGACGTTTCGGGTTGAGACCCTTTTTCAGACTGGTGAGGGTCTCGACCCGAAACGTCACCTATTCCTTCGCTCCATAGATGCTGCCTCACCCGCTGAGTTTCTCCAACATTTTTGTCTACCTTCAATTTTTACAGCATCTGCAGTTCTTTCTTACACACGTGCAAACGTAGGTTGTTTGAATTCTTTACAAGATTATCAGACACAATATTGGATTCATGTAACCCTGCATCCATTTATGAGAGACTTCAAAACATTTCTATATCTACTCAAACTCTTCCATAGTTTAGAATCATCTATCAGGTTACTTCCCTGACTTTAATTCTCTAGACGAAAACCCGGCCTGTTAAATTTCCTGACTTCTGTGATCTTTCAGCCGTGGGCTCATCCAGGAAAATTGTCAATGCACCAGTGCTTCTACATAATTTTTTGTAAGAGTATTATATAATCATAAATTAATTATTCAGTGTTTTGTCTCTCCAACCTATAGCCTGTCAATAGATGCCCTTGATTCAGTTGTTCTGCACAAATCATTCTAATTAATGGGTCATCTCTTTGCAGCAGAAAAGAACACAGAGAGCTAGAGAGACATCAAGAGTTATGATGGCCTTCCGCTGATCTCAGCACTTTCATTGAAATGATGGCAACTCAAAAGAATGATTCACAAAATGAATGAAACCATTTCCTGCAGTTCACGCTTGAGCAAGATTGTCACTTTGACGCGAATACGACAGTAACGTTAAACGTTATACAATAAAATCATACTATTATTTCATTTGTTTTATTTATATTATTTTATATGCATACTGTTTGGTTTCTTAAACCACGATGATCAGGATTGGCCTCTTAGATGTTTAACTTCCAACAGTCCATGAGCATTTCCGAAAATACTGCCGACCACTCAAAAGTGTTACCACTTATTTCTCTCACTAAAGTCCAAAATGTTCTCCCTTGATGAAAGAGACACTTTCCACCCTCAAAAGTGTAACAGAGTGAGAGTCCTCCAGCCAAACCTTCAGGTTATGATATCATGGCTGTTTTTATATTGGAAGGTACAGGAGGATCCTGGCTGCAAGTTCAGTGAATCTCCTGAAGAGTATTATTCACACCCATTCTAACCTAATAAAGTCTCAGCATGTCAACAACTCTCAGTGGGCAACTTGGCTAAACACTGAAAATACTTTGGGTAAGAATTATAACAAAGCAGATTTTAACAGTAGCCCTGGAACATAACCAGGTTGTGCAAGTGACTGGTACTCAGGGGTAAACAATGCTAGAGGAACTCCACGGATCAGGCGGCATCTGCACGGAGTTTGCATGTTCACCCCGTGACCTGTGTGGGTTTTCTCCGGGAGCTCCGGATTCTTTCCATACTCCAAAGACGTACAGGTTTGTAGGTTAGTTGGCTTCGGTAAAGTTGTAAATTGTCTTTAGTGTGTGTAGGATGGCGTTAGTGTGCGGGGATGCCAGTTCGGCGTGGACTCAGTGGGCTGAAGAGCCTGTTTCCATGCTGTATCTTTAAACTAAATTAAACTAAATAAAAAATTTCCTCCACAACTACTGCCTGACCAATAGGGTTTCTCAAGCACTTTGATTTTGCTAAATATAAAAGTCAGGAAGTCAATGCTGTAGGAAAATAAAACTTTGGTTCAGCCACACTTGGAACACTGCGCCATTAATGGTCACTGCAGTGCAGTAAGGATGTGAAAACTTTTGAGAGGGTGTGGAAAAAATTCGCCAAATTGCTGTCTGGATTATACAGTACCAACTGTAAGGGAAGACTGGACATACTTGGATTCTGGTTCTCCAGAACATCGAAGGCTCAGCAGCAAACTCATATGAGTTTGCTGCTCAGCAAAGTATATAAAATTGTGAGAAGCATAGAATCAGAGTGTTTTACCCTGGGTGGAAAGGTCTAATACTATAGAGCATGCGTTAAAATGAGAGGGAAAAGGTGCAAAAGAGGTCTACATGGCAAATCCTGGAACGTGCTACCAGGGGATGACGGAAGCAACATTTAAGAAGTATTTAGACAGACACAGGTACAGGCCTGTGGGATTGTGTTTAGGGATATAGGTTACTTGCAGGTTAATATGCAGTTTAAATTGGCAACATGGTCATCCAATAACATTGTGTCCATATGGCCTCTTCCTCTGTTGCATTGTTCAAAATTTACAAATTCAATGATAATCAAAGGAAGTAGATGTAAATCTCAGATTTAGGTAACCATGCCACAGGCATGGGGTGTTCAGGTGGGGGTAGTACCTCTGGTTAGGGAGCTTGTCATGCCCTTATCAGGCTTGTCCTGTGGCTCCATGAAGTTGTTTGCATGTGGCAGTGGCTACACCATGGCCAATAGCATTGGCAGGCCAGCTACACTACGTGAAGGTAGCTGATAGGATCGCAAACTCTTGGTGCAATGGGCAATAGTTCATCCCAACATGCCAAGACTGTTCTGGTGGACTGGGTGGAGGAAATTAATGGGGTGCATCAATGCCCTAGTAGGCAATCCATCAGTGTAATGTGGAGTGTGGAGTGGATAGTGCATGTCTGAGAATGGAGAAGACCTGACCATTCACTGTAGCCAAAGATGTTACCTGTGGCAGTGCTTCATTGTGCCATTAGAGTTTGACTTCTGCGGGCAAGTCGATGGGGTTACCCCAGTATCACTGCTGTTTCTCCGCCTTAATCTCTTTCATGCTCAGTTCATGTGCAACTCTTCATCTTCCTATGCCCCCATTGTCTGCAAGTGTGGGCCTCCTGGGCTAGTCCTGCCAGACTCACTTGGGCTCAGCAACAAAGTGTACAATTACGAACATCTAGAGATGTACCTATCAGGATGGATCACAACTTGGCTTGGTAACAACTCTACCCAAAACCACAAGAAATTGCAAAAGGTTGTGGATGTAACTCTGTCCATCACACAACCAACCTCCTCCCATCAACTCCATCTACAATTCATGCTGCCTCAGGAAAGGCACCAACATAATTAAGGACCATTTAAACCCCAGTAATTCCATCTTCACCCCCATCTCATCACACAGAGGATACATAAGCCTGAAAGCATTACCAACAGCTTCCTCCATGCTGTCATCAGATTCTTGCACAGTCCTATCATAAGCTAACAATCTTCTGATCCCCGATCTTAATTGTGCTTCTTGCACTTCACAAGTTTCTCTACAACTGTAACACTATAAAGCTGTAACACGATGTTCTGCACTTTGGTACTATTCTCTTTGCACTACTTGTTGTATTTATGCATGGCCTGATTGTAATCATGTATGGTATGTTTAAGACTAGGTAACATACAAACAATGATTTTCACCGTATCTTGATACATGTGACGATAGTAAACCAATACTAATACCAATTGACTTCAGCTAATTCCATGGTCAACTAATGAGGGGCATGGGCTCATGCATCAACTGCAACCTCCTTTTGTCAGTGCCTCTGAAATTATAATGCATTATTTTATCTATGGATTGCACCATGGTAATTTTACCATGGTCAGCCTCTTATCTTCGTTCATATACAGACTTCTGTATAACTCAAATGCTGCACCAACTTCCATTCACCTATTACTTCCAGGTTATGCTTTTACCTAGATATCCCCTTAAACTACATGGCCCCCAAACTATGACATTTCCTCCTTCGACTTCTGTCTTTATTCCTCTATATGCCTCCAAAAATAATTGTTATTTCTTCATCTATTTTCCATCTGCCCTAATATTTCTCCTTTGAAACCAAATCAAATTTTGTGTAAGAACAGTCTCAGAATATTTTACTATATTCAAAATGAAAGTTGTGGAAAGTGGTGCAAAACAAAACTTGGGCAGATTGTTGTTGTTTGACATGAAGTAAAACTGTATTCAGTGACCCTCCATCCACAGCCCATCCAAACAAATGCAAATTAATTGGAGGTCCATGGAAAAATACTGAATTGGACTAAGGAAACCTTTGGCAAAAAAATAACATGTGAGTGTTTTCATACATACATCACCTTCTACACTTAACAGAGCCAAGAATGAAAGAAAGAATTCATGCTGATTGGTAAATCCACAAAGCTACACTAGCCACTCAGGTGGTCAGGTATTGCGTTGGTGGTTTCTCCTGAAATAAATGTTTTCATTGCCTTATTTGAATCAGCTAAATCCTCACAACAGTTCTCTGGAATTTAGGCACAACTTGCATTCAACTTGAATCATCACAACCATTTGCACAGGAAGTTGAGATAAAACTGCACACCTACCTGGATGGAATTCATCAGCACTGGGGGCTTCTGCTAATTCCATTCATCTGCAAGCTTTTGAGGAGATTCCAAAATTAGTTGGTTCTTTCGTACATGTGGTGCACCTCAAAAACCTTTGAATGTACATTTTTAAAAATGCAAAAGAACGATTACTGCGTACATCTGACGATAATAAACAGTTTTGAATATTTTGAAAATCAGTTTCAGTTATTTTAATCAATCAACGCAGGAGGGCTAAGTTACCGATTTTTTTTTTGTGTTAAACCCCATTTCCAGCCATATTAATAAAATGCACTGTCAACACAAAAATATATAAGAGAATTATATGTTTCAAGCAAATATTATGAAAACAGTGGAGAGGAATGAGAATGCACAACTTGGAATTTTGGCCAAAACCAAAAGCTGGAGAAACTCAATGGATGAAGCAGCATTTGTGGAGGGAAATAAACAGACACCATTTCAGGGTGGGACCCTTCCACACCCAAAAACATTGTCTGTCCATTTCCCGCCACAGAAATCTGAGTTACCCCAGCTTTTTGTGTTTATCTCCCACCACAGATGTTGCCTGATCCACAGGGGGAACATCCTTTGTAATTTATTATTAAAACAATGTTTGAAGCATTGCATAAATTTTAAATCAGCAATTGCTAAGTAGCTTTGAGCACAAAGTTGAGAGAAAAAGATGGTTCACGTTTGGATTCAATTTGCATTCAGATTGGCAATTGCATCCGAATCAGAAAGTTGAAAAAATGAATTTTATTTTATGTATGAGGAAACTGCTATATCTTATAAGCATTACTTCAAAACCCCTTCAGCAATCCTGTGTTAAATATTTGCCCTACTGCACATCACAACACCTGAATTCATAATAAAAGTCTGTGAAAAGTCCAATTATTCCAAACTGCACTCTCCATTTCTAACCATTTCCTTTACGAGTTGAGTATGCATTGCCCTCTGGCTAGCCTACTGATGCTGTATTACAAATCTGATAAATCTAAACTAAAAAGCATAATGGTGACACTTATCACTGACTTGTTAGCAAATCATCACTTCTGGTTGAGCCCCAAAAAGTTAGCAGCAAATCTGAAACAGCATAATGGCTAGTTTGTTATCTCCAGTTCAATGCAATCAAGGAAAATCACAATGCTTCTGTATGAACATAACCAAGTGTCAGGTGTTATACTAGGTTGTAGTGTTCTGTGTAGGTCATGAATACACCAAGCCTTCTTGCTTTACAATGTACAAAATGCCACAATCTGAAAATTAATAAATTGTAGACAAAAGTCATTTGAGTTTATCAGACAATTGACTTGCAGCTAGGTAATGTGATTACTGACTGGCAATTTTTTAAACTATCAGTCATGAAGCATAAGCATATAGTTATATAATTCCTTTGAGAATATTGAAAATGCAAGAAGGATTGTGAAGTTGTCATTTTTAAAGCCCTATATAGCTATAAATTTAGACCCAGAGAAATAAAATATAATTTGGCATCATTTAAAATTTAAAACAGCATGGTTTCATTTTGTAAAGTAGGCCTTTGTCTAAGCACTATATACATTTTGAAAGGAATGAAAACATCTGCTTCCTAAACATGATTTTAAAGTACAAATATTCTAAAACTATTAGCAATCTGGCAAACCAATTAAATAAGAAACCATTTTTACTTACCAACATTTGTCTAAAATATTTAAAAGCTTTTAGAAGCAAAATTATCATTTGGGAACTGATTTGTGGCTGGGACATAGAAGAAAGTGAGGGTGAGGATTAAGTGCAGATTTCACAGTTCTGTTTCATGCATGCCGTCCGCTTGAAAGGGTTGATTTAAATTACAGTTCAGTGAAGGGAGAATAGAATTTCTTAATGATAATCATAAATATCTTTAAATATCAGAGCTATATTTCAATCATTTTGACAGCACAGCTGATAAGCAAATTATTGGGGGCTAAATTCAGTAACCCCGAAAATGGGCATTGGGCAACTTAATGGTGCCTGTGGAGAGAAATGCAAACAGCAGGCCAACTTGCATGCTCATTATTATGATTGTAGCTTCCAGCCAGCTCTAGCTTCATTGGCTGGAAGCTTTGGTAATGGGCCAGAATCGTGAATGACTTACATCAATTAAAATTAGCTTGAAATGCTTAAAGCCTTCACACATCACTCAAAGGGAGAGTTCATTGTGGTTGAAGAAGGTATAGGTCAGCATTCTGTCCGAGAAACTAATGGGAGACTGAAGAGTGATATATTGTGGTAGTGTGCTCCATAAATTGTGAAGGAGGTGAAATGAAGGCGCAATGATTTCCAGACATACAATCAGGAGGAAAGAGAGCAGACAGCATTAGGATCTAATACCAAATGTCAAGTCTTGATGGACGGCATACAATGTGGCAAAATGTTCAATGACTTTGCATAAGGTCATTGGTTAAGGTCATTGACTGCTTGTTCAATTGTCAGATCCAACTAACAGCACCAATACCTTGAGAAGCTGATTGATTTACTATGAATTATTACCAGTAACTGCTGCCATTCTGGACTGACACCCAACATTCACATTGCTCCATTACATCCTGCATGCTTCACAATCATACTTCAGAGCTTTTACACACTGACATTATTGCTCTTTATGTGGAGTTTGCACGTTATTCCTGTAACCACATGGGTTTCCCCTGGGATTTATCTCCTATATCCCAAAAATGTACGGGTTTGTGGCCACAGTAAATAGTTCCTTATGTGTAGGTAGGTATTAGATTCTGGAGAAAGTTGATGAGAATGTGGGAGAATAAATTAAGACTAGTGTAAATGCATGCTTGATGGTTAGTGTGGACTTGTTTGGCCATAGGCTGTGTTTCCATTCTGAATAACTCTATGACTATCAGTTATTCATTCATAACATCCAAGTGGGAAGGAAAATACTTTGCCTCTCCTTTAGCTGAGCATCTCTATGATGTCTGAAATGCAACAATGAGCTGCAACCTGCACCACAAGGCTGATGCATGCCACTGCTCCTTGGCATCTGCTAATGTCCAAGGAGCAAAAGGCCATTATACCATCGCTGTCATGTGATTCTCTTAGTCTCATGCCTGAGTAGTCCAAGGTCAGTTCTATGGCTGGAGCATCTCAGTGACATGATCCTGGCAGAATCTTAGTTTCCAGTCATGTTGCTGTTCCACAAAGTGAAGATACTAGCTCCCACTGATATCCCTTCTTCAGCCTATTCTCACAAAGTGGCCCTGTCTTTCAATTCTCTCTTCCTTTTAGTCGTGACGATGTTCCACTGGTTGCACAACTAATGTTCTCATCTCTAGATTCCTGTCTTTAGGAAAATATTGGTAAATCACAGTTCTCCCATACTAACTGACTGTGATGCTATTCCCATTTGCCTGCATTGGGTCCACATCTGTCTACTCCTTTCCCATCCACGTACTTGTACCTATCCAAATACCTTTTAAATATTGTGATAGCATTGTTGTAGTAGTAACAGCATCTGTCTCCATTACCACCACTTTTTCCAAATATTTGCTAACCTCTGTGAGAAACCTACCCTTCAGATCTCTGATTTTGTTTTCAAGTTGTGGTTCCAACCCAATTTAATTTGAAACTGAAGATAGACACAAAAACAGGGGTAACTCAGCGGGTCAGACAGCATCTCTGGAGAAAAGGGATAGGTGACGTTTTGGATTGAGACTTATTCAGTAGACAATAGATAATAGACAATAGACAATAGGTGCAGGAGTAGGCCATTCAGCCCCTCGAGCCAGCACCGCCATTCAATGTGATCGTGGCTGATCATCCACAATCAGTACCCCGTTCCTGCCTTCTCCCCATATCCCTTGACTCCGCTATCTTTAAGAGCTCTGTCTAGCTCTCTCTTGAAAGCATCCAGAGAACCAGCCTCTGAGGCAGAGAATTCCACATTCACAACTTTCAGTGTGAAAAAGTTTTCCTCATCTCCGTTCTAAATGGCTTACCCCTTATTCTTAAGCAGTGGCCCCTGATTCTGGACTCTCCCAACATCTGGAACATGTTTCCTGCCTCAATCGTCTTCAAACCCTTAATAATCTTATATGTATCAATAAGATATCCTCTCATCCTTCTAAATTCCAGAGTATACAAGCCCAGCCCCTCCATTCTATCAACATATGACAGTCCCGCCTTCCCAGGAATTAACCTGCGCTGCACTCCCTCAATAGCAAGAACGTCCTTCCTCTGATTGGGAGACCAAAACTACACACAATACTCCAGGTGTGGTCTCACTAGGGCTCTGTACAACTACAGAAGGACCTCTTTGCTCCTATACAACTCAATTTCTGATATGAAACAAAAAGAAAATGCTGGAATGCTCAGCAGGCTAAGAAGCACCCGTGGAAAGAGAAACAGAGATATAAAGGTCAAAGACCTTTCATCAGTTTAAAATGTTAACTGATTCTCTTTCCACAGGTGCTGCATGGCCTGTTGAGTCCTGCCACCGTTTTATATCAGATCTCAAGCATCTGGATTATTTTGGTTTTTATCAGTTTCGAATTACCTTGCAAGATTTAACTAACTTTCCATCTTTTGACATTAACTGTTTTATGTTGGCATCATTAATTGTTCATCAGTGAAGTCATTTACTCAATTTGTTGGACATTACTAAAAAAGAAAGGCAAGAACAAAGTAAATTATATATAAATTAGTTGTGTTTAGTCACATTTTAGGAGTTTTTAATTGTTTTAAGTGATTTTGTTTCTTTAATGAATAATATATAATATTTTAAAAGTTAGCAAACAGTTCATCTTAATCAACTTTTTAATGTTGCTGATTTTCCTTTAAATTATTCAGGGTCTAGGCCTGGCTGTCAAGGCTGTTATTTCTAACCCTTGTGAGGTTAGTGGTGAGCTAACTAAATGATTGGCCTTCTGACAAATCAGTGGGCAACCTCGTGGAGTAGGTTTGAACACCAGGTCGGCACGGTGGTGCAGTGGTAGAGTTGCTACCTTACAGTGCTTGCAGCGCCGGAGACCCGGGTTCGAACCCGACTAAGGGTGCTGTCTGTACGGAGTTTGTACATTCCCCCTGATCGCATGGGTCTTCTGCGAGATCTTCAGTTTCTTCCCACACTCCAAAGCCATACAGGTTTGTAGGTTAATTGGCTTGGTATAAATGTAAATTGTCACTGGTGTACGATGGATAGTGTTAATGTGTGGGGATTGCTCGGTGGGTCGAAGGGCCTGTTTCTGCATTGTATCTTTAAACCAGGATTATTTTAAAAGCTTGACAGCAAAACTAGCAACATGAGAAAGATTTCCTCCACAATTATACATGCATGACCTGCTGTGACCCATCCATGCAACTAAACTCTGTTTGTGGAAAACGCTGATGCCTTCATTGGGCCTCACTGATCAGGTCTTCAGTATTCTAAGGTAGCAGTAAAGTAGAGCAAAACCATGTACAGTAAGTGTGGGGTAAAGGAGTATCCACATTGAAAATGGTAGGTCTCATTTAGCAAAATCTCAACCCATGCCTTCAACATGTCAATGTAGTGAATAAAGTCGTGGTAATCTGATCTTGATCAATTAATAACCATTCATCACTAACTTCCCAAATAGTGTTCTTGTATTGACAAAATTAAAACACAGTTAAAAAGTCCTTAAAATAGATCTCCATTTTTCTCCTGACAAATACCATTTTTTTGCTGCCTATGTTCTTTCTGTCATATGGCTCCAAAATTATATATTAGACAGAAATGCAGCCGCTGTTGTCTGCACTGATTGCAAGATGTAGTAACCCATCAATATTGATTCTGAAATTTGATTCCACGACTAAAGTTCAAAACTGGGATTCAATGCAAATTGGTTATCAGATTTCATGCTTAATACAAATAGGAAAAGAAAAATTGCTAAGGCACGATATTTAAAATGTTGTATCTATTTGTAATTATCATTTTACACTCGTAGTTTTGCATTCTTTTTTTCTAAAATATGGAACAATTGTTTTGTAACCATGGATTACTGTAATCAAAGCTTCAAAGAATGTTGTATTTGAACCCTTGAGATAAAAATTCACTGAATTGCTTGTGCCAAATATGAGATAGGTAACAGCTGGGTGTTGCATTTTGTTTCTGAAAAGCTGTTCAGTTGATGACAACGGAATTCCACAAGCGGAGAATAGTGCACAGCTCTACTGTATAAATGCATTTACCATGTGACTGGGCAGAAATTTAGTTGGCCGCATCCTTTAATACCTTTCCATTTATATTATCCTCCTAGTTTCTCCCTCCAAATGTGTTAACTCATATTCTCCCATGTTAATTTACAACTGTCACTAATCTGCCCTTTCCATTAATATAGCTTTGTCTTCTAGAAACCATTCAATCCTCCTTTTGCTTGCCAAATTCTTTCTCTGCATCTCATCAGCACTGTCTTAGGTTTGTGTCTATCAACTAACTTTAATTCCATAATACAACTTTTTTTTAAATATATCTAGATTTTTGTACAAATCTGTTTCAGCACTGTCCAGATTGTCATGCAGACTGCAACAATGGCACCACCTTTATTTAGTTAAACAAGTTTTCAGAAACAAAATCTATTCATATTTTTGAAGATCATTGGCTTTGTAATTCATTCATATGGTACAATGTTTTGATGTGCTATACAATTGAAATTTATTGGAAACCCATTCCTTCAGTTTTCAGTTTTAGTTTAATCAGTTTTAGTTGTCAGTTTTAGTTTATTGTGACGTGTACCGAGGTACAATGAAAAGCTTTTGTTGCGTGCTAACCAGACAGTGGAAAGATAATACATTATTACAATCAAGCAATCCGTAGAGCATACATTATGCACTTTGTAAACTATTATATGGGCATTTGCACAGAGATCACTTGGCATACAAAAAACAAATACCACTGTGTATTCACAGTCTATGATGGATGTCAGCTCTGCTGTGGACCAGCACACTTCGATGTTACTAATATGGTGCCAGGGGTCGGGCAGAGAAGTGCCTTGCTGAATGTTCTATGAGAACTTGAAGTAAGTTTTTGTTTTCCCCCAATATTCTTAGTGACTGCATCCTGTTCCACCCTATTACTAGACTCCACCCCCGACTAATGTCTTCTTCATACTATTGGATTTCCTTTCCACCCATCCCCTTCCTCTACCACACAACCTCTACATTGCTCCATCAGTTTTCTGCCTGTCCTCAAAACCTTCTGCCTGCCAACCTCAATCTCATGTGACTAGTGGTGTGTCTCAGAGTTCGGTGCTGGGCCCGTCACTGTTGGTCATCTACGTCAATGATTTGGAAGAGAACATACAGGGCAAGATTAGCAAATTTGCTAATTATATAAAAGTGAGTGGTTTTGCAGATGGACAAGATAGTTGTGAACGATTACAGCAGGATCTGGATCGATTGGCCAGATGGGCTGAGGAATGGTTGATGGAATTTAATAAGGGAAGTGAGGTGTTGCATTTTGGGACATCTAACAAGGGCAGGACCTACACAGTGAATGATAGGCCTCTGGGGAGTGTTGTAGAGCAGAGGGATCTGGGAGTGCAGGTGCATGCTTCCTTGAAGGTCGAGTCGCAGGTAGATAAGGTAGTCAAAAAGGCTCTTAGCGCATTGGCCTTCAGCAGTCAGAGTTTCATGTATAGAAGTTGGGAGGTCATGTTGCAGTTGTATAAGACGTTGGTGAGGTTTGAGGGAACCCCCGTTCGTCACAGAGTTGGAGCTGCCGTCTGTGAGGGAATCCCTGTTCCAGCGCAGGTCCGCAGAAACAGCAGGTACAGCAAGCACAGTACCTGGAAGCCTCCATTGTGTCCATTGTGTCCGGAAACGTGGCCGACGGGCAGGACTTCAGGTCAGAATGAAGCGCAGGAGACTTCGGCCCCCTCTCCCTACTATCCTACTGGCCAACAGTCCCTTGAAAACAAAGTGGAGGACTTAAGGGCAAGGCTGCTTTATCAAAGGGAGCTGAGGGAATGCTCTGTGTTCTGTTTCACAGAGACATGGCTCACCCCCAGCTCCCCAGACTCAGCGGTCCAGCCTGAAGGGTTCTCCATCCACCATATGGACCGTACCCTGGCATCTGGGAAAGGGAGAGGAGGGGGTGTCTGCCTCATGGTCAACTCTGCGTGGTGCTCAGACGTGGCAGTCCTGTCCAACTCCTGTTCTCCACACCTGGAACATCTGGCGGTGAAGTGCCGTCCCTTCTACCTCCCAAGGGAATTCACCTCCATTATCCTGACCGCGGTCTACATCCCACCCCAGGCAGACGTCCGTCTGGCACTGGAGGAGCTGCACGCTGTGGTCAACAATCACCAGACGTCTTACCCTCGAGGCATTTACCACCATTGCTGGGGACTTCAATAAGGCAAACCTAAAGAAATCACTCCCTAACTTCCACCAACATGTCTCCTGCTGCACCAGAGGACCTAACACCCTTGACCACTGCTACACCACCATCAAGAATGCCTATCGTTCTATCCCTCGCCCTCACTTCGGTTAATCCGACCATACTGCTGCTTCTTCCTGCCTTCAGGCAGCAATTGAAGAGTGCACCCCCAGAGGTGAGGACTGTACAGAGCTGGTTGGGGAGGGCAGAGGAACAACTCCAGGACTGTTTGGAGTCTGTAGACTGGGCAATGTTCAAGGACTCGGCAACGAACTTGAACAAATACGCCACAGTCGTTACAGACTTGATAAAGAAATGTGTGGAGGACTGCATCCCTACAAAAACCTTCCGAGTGTTTCCCAATCAGAAACCTTGGATGAACTTTGAGATCCGCACTCTTCTGAAGTCCAGACACAGGGCATTCACTTCCGATGATACAGTGGCCTACATGAAGTCCAGATACGACCTTGGTAAGGCCATCAAAAAGGCCAAAATGGACTTATGCTCCAAACTGGAGGACGAGACAGATGTTCAGCAGCTGTGGCGGGGCCTGAATGCAATCACCTCCTACAAGGCGAAACCAGGAGGCAGCTCGAATGTCGGCTAAACATCACTCCCTGATGAGCTCAATGCGTTTTACGCACGCTTTGATAGGGAAAATACTGATGTGCCTTCCCGATCCCCCACGTGAGACTGCATTTAGAATATTGTGTTCAGTTCTGTGCACCATGTTATAGGAAAGATATTGTCAAGCTTGAAAGGGTTCAGAGAAGATTTACAAGGATGTTGCCAGGACTAAAGGGTGAGCTATAGGGCGAGGTTTAGTAGGCTGGGTTTCTATTCCTTGGAGCACAAGAGGATGAGGGGTGATCTTACAGAGGTATACAAAATCATGACAGGAATAGATCAGGTAAATGCACAGAGTTTCTTGCCCAGAGTAGGGGAATCGAGGACCAGAATATATAGATTCAAGGTGAAGGGGAAGGTATCTGCTATATAAAAATTGACTGCAATTTGTGCAGAGACCCAGTTCCGTGTGTTTGGTAACCAGTTTGGTGGGTATGATTGATTCCCAGGTGGGAAGCTCAGACCTCAGTAATGAGAGGTTGAAGATGTCCACAATAATGCCAGTCAGTTGTTCTGCACTAGTTTTAAGACCATGACAGGTATACCATCAGATCCAGACGCTTTCCGAGGATCTTCTGACGTCGGCTTCTGTGACTGTGACTGTAATATCATCGGGGGCTTTGGGGGCTCGGGAGGCACATCAGTGTTCTCCCTATCAAAGCGTGGTAGTAGGTATAGAGCTTGTCTGGGTGTGATGCTTTGCTGTCAATTGAGCTAACCCCTGATCTTCCCTTGTAGGAAGTGATGGTGTGCAAACCCCGCCACAGCTGCCGAACATCTATCTCATCCTCCAGTTTAGAGTGAAAGCCCCTTTTAGCATTATTGATGCCTTATCAAGATAATATCTGGACTTCTTGTATGACTCTGCATCACCAGACATGAATGCCTGAGACCTGGTCCTCAGAGGAACGCAGATCTCCTGGTTCATCCAAGGCTTCTGGTTGGGGAACACTCAGATGGTTTTCATGGGAACACATTCTTCCACACATTTCCTTATGAAGTCAGTAACAACTGTGATGTATTCATCTGCCCTTTAAGAATCCCAGGCTAGGGTTGACTGCCAGTGCCAGTCACTCACTAAACTCAGCACCTGCCGCGGTGAAACACTGAGGGACAGCTGAGTTTGGCTACACACTGCAATCATGCAAATGAGCAAACAGTATGAAGTTGGTCTGCTCCTTGTATCAAAATCAACTTCGGCAGCTGTCCAATTTACTTTGAATTCAGTTATAAACTATCTGGAAAGTGAAGGAAATCTTTGTATCCATGAAAACTACCATACCACTGTCTGAATATCAAAACATTCTATTATTATATTATTTAAGAAAGGATATTTGGAACCCTTCCCCAGTTCAGTCTGGCGACGATTCCACTTCCATAACACCATGATGATTCTAAACTACTTTTAGACACTGCTTCCAATGGTAATTGGTACATCAGGGTCCCAACACCATTTTGACAGGACTTTGAGGGATACTTTGGGTTTGTCAATAAAGTGCACATCACAAGATTACCTCCTCACATGTTAACAACGGTCATGACATATTGTTTAAGAAGGAACTGCAGATGCTGGAAAATCGAAGGTACACAAAAAAGCTGGAGAAACTCAGCGGGTGCAGCAGCATCTATGGAGCGAAGGAAATAGGCAACGTTTCGGGCCGAAACCCTTCTTCAGACATGACATATTATGTATTTACTCGTGGAGCTGCAATAATCTTGACCCTATCTCATCAGTACATTATCACAGGAAGAAATTATTGGGCGGGCAGAATCTGGAATGTGCTCCAAATGTCCTTGAAGCGAAGCAACATTCCCACTGCCTCTGGGGAATCTTTGCCTCATGGCCATTCAAAATGAAGAAAGATAACTTGGGATAATATTGAGAACCTAAAGCCATGAATGAGGTGAGTGGTGGTAGGAGTGCACCACTCCATGAACCACGCACCCACCTGTCTCGTCAGGCACCTTCTGCCCATCTGTGGATGAACCTACAGTTCCTACATTGACCTCACATTACCGGAGTGGAAGCAAGTCATCATTCATCATAAGGAGCTGCATAAGAAGACATGCACCCAGCTTTTGTGGCTTGTTTGGGAATTCATGAAAATATTTTCATTTATGCTGCTATTTTAAAAACTGAAAGTGAACTTCACCTGGAGAAAAGAAATAGATTATTTTTCGGGTCAAGACCCTTCTTCTGTCTCAACCCCTGAAACGTCACCCATTCCTTTTCTCCAGAGATGCTGTCTGACCTGCTGAGTTATTCCAGCTTTTTGTGTCTATCTTTGGTTTAAACCAGCATCTGCAGTTCCTTCCTAGACAATGAACTTCACATGACCTTCGTGTGACCTTCTTGCGAGTCCTTCATCTTATCTAATGCGATTTACAAAAAAATCCTCCAAGAGCTTCAATATCATTGTCATAGATCAACTATTAAACTGTTTCTTCAGTACATATGTTATGAAACTACAATTTTAAATGTTGCATCCTATTCTTGAGATAAAGATTTACTAGATAACAAACTGGGAAACAAAAGCTGCTATCTTTGCTGACTGGCTAATTAAGTTCAATTAGCATAATGTTGTTTGATTTTACAGCTAAAGTCAGAAACATTATTTAAACAAATACTGAGCACGAGGAACATTGGTCAACTACATTCTAATATTTTTGTGGCTTTTTTTGGCAATGTTATAAGGTCATAAGTTCATAAGTGATAGGTGTAGAATTAGACCATTCAGCCCATCAAGTCTACTCCGACATTCAATCATGGCTGATCTCTCCTAACCCCATTCTCGTCCGCATAACCTCTGACACCTTTACTAATCAAGAATCCAACTATCTCTCCCTTAAGAGACATGTTTTGTGAGGAGACTCCGTTAGGAGACATGTTTTTCTCTTATTGCAGAAGGAAGGCATGGAGTAGGTTCAAAAAGTTCATTCAACACAGCTTCTCCACACTCCCTCAGTTCAACCCACCACCAACAACCACATAGCACCCCCACCTCCAACAAAATTATGTTCAACATTGAAGAGTATTCTTATCACGTAGCAATTGAATACTTTGTGTGGTTTTTAAATTATAATCCAATCTTGCAGGGGTAATTAAAAGCATAAAGAAATAGTTTAAACCCAGATTACACACAGATATGCCACAAGATCTTGGCTAATGATATAACCATTGAAGGTACTATGTGGATTCACATGTCTTTACTGTTTTTAATCCCTCATCTGTGTATACAAATGTTGGGTTTTGCCTTACTCAACACAATCATGACAGAACAAGCCAAACCCTTGAAAAAATGTCAGGGAATGTTAACCTGAATTATGTTATACCAAAGCAATTTATGCTTGTCATTTTCAGGATTTCAGAGTTCACGGCCTGGATTAGGCCCACACCACAAAATTGGACTGGGTCAAAACACTGGGTAAAGTCTAGCAAATTAATACAACAAAGCTTCCAATTCTGTTCATTTTCTTCAATATACAATGACTTTAATAAAACCTTTTCATATATTTGCTTTACTAAGAAACCAATGAAAGTACTCCAATACCTAATAATGTTATTTTAAAGACATTTTACATGTATTTATATTTGGTTACTCAGGCTAAAGTCTGCAAATACATTTGAGATATTTATATTTTGCATAATCTTATTTGCAGCTAGGTTAATACAACTGCACAGTCTTAGAACCCATGTATTTTAAGATATAATTCTTACTGGCAACAGAGAATTGATTCTATTTAATAATACAATCACAGGAAGATTTTGTGTTTGTCGTTAAGCAAATACATTTCAGCTTTTCTGAAGCGTGAACTGAAATCATGCTGAAATTTGGGGCCAATTTTGCTGCCCTATACATTTGATATTTTCTGATTTATTTTTTAGCCTTTCTCGCAGCTGAGTTACAGCATGAATCCCCCTCCAAGACCAAGCTTTGAGTCGTATTGGCGACTTTAAGCAAGTTATACTATTGTCAGGCTACAGTACATCTGCACCACTCGCACCCCGATAAGAGGGTAACAAAATAACAATTAAAAAAATGAATGACCACTCTGGCTGACTGTTCTTCATCCAAACTAATGATGGAAGCAATTAGTGCAAATGCATTGATTTGCCACCTTAGGTCCAGTAACTTTGAAGCTGGAAATAGGTTTAAATATGGAACCTGATGCTGATGCTCACTTAACACAGCAACCAGTGAGTGCATTTACTCACTGCGCTATTGAGAGCTGCTTCTAAATCACTTGAAATTAGATTCACTTGTGCTTCTCGATTTAAATAGCAATGGGTCTGTGCTATATTACTGATATTGCACCACTTATCACTGAAGTTTACTTCAAAAGAAGTGGTGAGATGTAAGACACCTCCAAATAGTTCGGCTTTATGACTCATTGTCTCTTTAATATCCACTGAGACATCCATTTTAATAGGTAACTGACCATAGATTGGTGAACACATTAAGCTATTGCAACCTATAATCCTGCAATACTACTTCAAAGTTGGCACTAGGCCTTTCATTATAAAGATAAGCACAGATGCAGATTGGAAATCTGAGTAAAGCTTATCTTCTTCTTCTTCTTCAAATTCAACTGCAACTCCAGGTTTCCCAATTAATGGCAGAAGGTTTAGCTGCAGCTCAACAATACAGTGAAATAAAAGCCGATAAACCTGCAATTACATTGGATTCAGATAGAAACTAATAATTCACAAGCACAGCAAGACTGATTACTCTGATTAACTTGAAACAAATTGTTCAGCACCAAATATCTTCAGTGAAAATAATAATTTTAAAATGTGGAATTTTGTATTTATTGAAATACCTTTTCATGTCAAGGGGCAAATCTGACATAGTAACTGACAAAATAAGAGATTCATAGAATGAGGATGAGAAGGGAGACCTAAACCCATTATGCATATGCTAACTCTTTTAAAGAATATCCAATTAGTCCCATCCCGCTGCCTTTTCTCATGGACTATGTATTTGACCATTGACAACACAATAAGTAAAAATTGCCCAGTTCCATCCTACCCACCAAGAGAGGTACAAATCCAATTCAATTACACTCCCAGGACTCATCTCATTCACTCTGGGTGGTTATTATTGACACTCCTTGCACTTCTGTTTCAGGCAGTGAATTGCTGATCTGAAAACCCTGCTGCAGAAATCGTTTCCCCAAAGCATTTCTGTTCAGTTTGCAAATCACTTTAAAACTGTATCTTCTGGTTATTGATCCTCATAACTGAAAATAGATTATTTGATGAAGGGTCCCGACCGGAAATGTCACCTGTTCATTCCCTCCCCAGATGCTGCATGACCCACTGAGTTCCTCCAGACCTTTCTGCTTTGCTCAAGATTCCAGCATCTACAGTCTTCATAGATTTTGAGTCTTCATAGATTTTTTCTCATGCACATAATGAAAATAGTAATGATTGTGTATATCAATTCTTCCTTTATATCTCTGGAGAATCTCCCTGGATTTCACTGCATACTCAATATTTTTCATCGCTGATACCATTCCAGCAATTTTCCCTGCATCCTTTGTATGATGTTGATAATTTTCCGCAATAGTGTATGCATGGCCTATTTGGTATTTTATAAAGATTTTATGTTATTTGTTGTTCCCAGATTGCAACAATAATAATATGTTGAAAACTATGTCTTTGGATGTAGAACAGTTTGGAACATATTTGTAATCAAGATAAAGCCATGGGAATGGCATGGATATACAGCACACGATAAGCCTAATGCTTGGATGAACAATCACAAGAAGCAAGTACAAATTACACAATAACAACTGATGAATTAATGTAATTGAATAAATAAATAGTCCTACAATTTTGAAAACATGTCTCTTCATACTGAATCACCATTTTATAATAATCCATCTGTTCAATATACATCAGAGAGAGCAAAAAAACAATAACAATCTTTAATTAGTTTGGTCCACGTGTGTACCAGCGTAGGCTTGGCTTTTAACTTCCATTTGTTCAAGGTCTGCTGAGGGTGGCCACTTAATACAGGAATCACCAATGTCACCTTTCTATATCTTTATTTATGCAGTTCAGGGTTCAGCATATCTTTCTAAAAGCCTTCTCGGCTTTCTTTATTACTTCCAAAGGTAAGTACACCCCAAGATTCTCTATTCTTACCAGAATCTTTCACCTCACAGTTCACTGCATTTAATTCTACCTGCCATTGCTCCATCTATATTCTTCTGGAGTTTTACACAATGCGGGAGCCACTGTCAAGATCAGCATTTATCTTGCATCCCAAGTTCCCTTTAAGAAGGTGATGGAGATGGTAGACACAAAATGCTGAAGCAACTCAGCGGGATAGGCAGCATCTCTGGAGTGAGTGAGGTTTCAGAATGAAGAAGGGTCTTGACCCGAAACATCACCCATTCCTTCTCTCCAGAGTTGCTGCTTGTCCCGCTGCGTTACTCCAGCATTTTGTATCTATATTCGATTTAAACCAGCATCTGCAGTTCTTTCCTACACATGATGGTGATGGTGGCAGCTTTTGAACTTTCAATCTGAAGAAAGGTCCTGACTCGAAACATAACCCATCCTTTTTCTCCAGAGATGCTGCCTGACCCAAAGAGTTACTGCAGCACTTAGTGTCTATCTTTGGTATGAACCAGCATCTGTCGTTTCTTGTTTCTACAAAGTATTTATATGTTAGTCAGTGAAATGTCTGGTTAATGGTGATTCCTGAATATGAGAAGAGGGGGCAAACAATGTTAATATCATTCATATTATGGGTAGGTGATTAGAGTGCCTTTTGTTGGCCATAGATGCATCTAGCTTTGAAGTACATCTTCAGCATAGTAACTGGCCTGCTGTCTAGTCCAACAGCATTTACATGCTGTGAATGTTATTTATCAACCCACTCTTGAATATTTTCTGGGTCTTGAAACATATGGAATGCTATTTTTCTCCCTGAGGACTTGTGAATGGAATTTAATGTTGTGTAATAAGTAATAAATATCCACACAGAAACAATCTCTCTCTCAATGTCAGCAAAACAAAGGAGCTAGTTATCAATTCAGTCATAGAGTAATTGAGTGATACAGTGTGGAAGCAGGCTTTTTGGCCCAACTTGCCCATGCCGACCAACATGTCCCATCTACACTAGTCCTACCTGCCTACAGTATGTTTGGCCCATGTCCCTCTAAACCTGTCCTATCCATGTGCCTGTCTAATTGTTTCTTAAACGTTGAGAAAGTCCCGACCTCAACCTCCTCTTCTGGCAGCTCGTTCCATACACCCATAACCCGTTGTGTGAAAAAGTTACCCCTCAAGTTCTTAAATCGTTTCCCCTTCATCTTAAACGCATGACCTCTGGATCTCGATTCCTCTACTTTATGCAAGAAGCTCTGTGCGTCTACCCTATCTATTTTATACACCTTTATAACATCACCCTTCATCTTCCTGTGCTCAAAGAATAGTCCCAGCCTTGTGAACCTTTCCCAATAGCTCAGACCCTTGAATCCTGGCAATATCCTTGTAAATCTTTTCTGTAGCCTTTCCAACTTAACAACTTATTTCCTATAACATGGTGCCAAGAACTGAACACAACACTCTAAAGGCGGCCTCACGAACATCGGATATAGCTTAACATGACCTTTCAACTTCTCTACTCAATACTCTGACTGATGAAGGCCTATGTGCCAAAAGTATTTTTGACTAACCTATCTATGTACCTGTGGTGCCACCTTCCAGGAACTATGTACCTGCACTCCTAAATTACTCTGCTCTACAACACTCCCCAGAGCATTATCATCCACCATGTAGTCCTCCCCATGTTGGACTTTTCAAAATGCAACACCTCACATTTCTCTGTATTAAATTCCATCAACCATTCCTCAGCCCATCTAGCCAACCGATCAAGATCCTGCTGCAATTTTTGACAATCATCTTCACTATCTGCAATAATACCCACTTTTGTATAATTTACAAACTTGCCAATCTTGCCATGTATGCTCTCATCCAAATTATTGATATAGATGACAAACAGTAATAGGCCCAGCGCCAAACCCGGAGGCACACCACTAGTTACTAGCCTCCAGTCCGAGAAGCAACCTTCCACCATCAACCTTTGCTTCCTTCCATGAAGCCAATTTTCTATCCATTCAGCCATCTCAGCTATCTCTCCTTGGATCCCATTCAATCTAGAATAAGCAGGATGGAGTATAGGCCGCAGTCTGCATCAATGCTGCTGAAGTTGAGTTAGTCAAGAGCTTCAAGTTCCTAGATGTTAATATCACCAACAATTTGTCCTGATCCATCCATGTCTAAGATATGGTCAGGAAAGCACACCAACTGGCTTTCAGTTGTGACACAGTGGTGCAGTGGTAGAGTTGCTGCCTTACAGTGCCAGAGACCCGAGTTTGATCCTGACTATGGGTACTGTCCATACTGAGCTTGTATGTTGTTCCTATGACTGCGTGGGATTACTCAAATTCTCCGGTTTCCTCCCACAATCCAAAGACGTGCAAGTTTATTGGTTAATTGGCTAATGTGTAGGATAGAATTAGTGTATGGGTGATCATTGATCCTTGCAGACTCAGTGGGCTGACGGGCCTGTTTCCATGCTGTACATCTAACCACCTGTTTCCTCAGAAGACTGAGAAAGCTCGGCAAATGACTCCTCCCAATTTCTACAGATGCATCATAAAAAACATGCTATCAGAATGCATCGCCTTTTCTGTACCAGGTTCCTATAACCTTCTTCTTCTTCTTCTTGCGTATGGCGTGCACAGCCTAAAGTTGTAGGACAACTTGTTCTATTTGATCTTATTTGATTGTCCACGCCAGGTTGATTGCATTCGTCGAAACAGGGCGGATCACTAGAAGGTTGCAATCTCCCACCCCCCCCCATAACCTTCAATTCCTTGATCTTTGAAATATTTACCTATCTCCTCTTTGAAATCTCTAAGTACCTCATCCATAAATAACCAACCCCTTCTTTTGTTATTCTAAACGTTTGTTCATCACTCCTTATATCTTTCATACTTTCCAAAACCGATTCTTAGATTTCTCCTGTCAACTTTTTAATGATGCATCTGCCTCAAATTTCGAAGAAGTACATTGCAGGCAAAACAGCAGCCTCTTAATGCCAAGGGAATATCCAGTTTCCTTAATGGTCTTGAGAGGATGATATTAAAAGCTATACTGAGGCTTTAAAATGCCATCGTGGAAAGTGGTACAAAAAAGTGTGAAACAAATGGAAAAAATATAGAAACATCCACTTTAATTTTCTGGCAGGTGTTCCTATTTATAAAATTCATGAACTTATCTAAATTATTTGCTATCTTTTTTTATTGCATCATTATATAATGGCATCTCATACAATACAAGCTCACTACCTAGCAATCCTGCAGCACACTGTTAAACAGTGTTGATTAACTTTTCCTTTCTAAGACCAACCGTCCAGTTAAATAAAGACTGGAACCAACCTTACATTTTTACCTCTAGTCTTTTTGGTGTTCAGTGAATCAAAACTACACTTAATGCTTCAGTTGAAAAAAAAGATATGATCTTGCTGAAGAATAGATAAACTGAATTCCAATAAAGTTAACTGTTAAATGTGATGGATTGTGCAGAAATTGCTCAACTCTAAATAATAAATTATTTTGTACGTTGAAGCAGTGCAGTATGCCGTTCCTCAAGTTACGAAATACACAGCTTATCAGATCATCAACCTGCTGAGTTACTCCAACACCTTTTATTAGTAAACCAGCATCTGCATTTCTTTGTTTCCACATTATCAGATCATCTCCATATTCATGTTCATGAGATCATAACATAGGAGCAAAATTAGGCCATTCGGCCCATCAAGTCTACCCTGCCATTCAATCATGGCTGATCTAGCTTTCCCTCTCAACTCCATTCTCCTGCCTTCTCCCTATAACCCCTGACACCCGTACTAATCACGAACCTGTCAATCTACACCTTAAAAATATTAATTGACGGCCTCCACAGCTGTCAATGGCAATGAATCCTACAGATTCACCACAGATTCAGACTAAAGAAATACCTCCACATCTCCTTTCTTTATGGCATCTGGTCCTAGACTCTCCCCCTCATGGACGTATCCTCTCCCACTTTATCCAGATCTTTCACTATTCAGTAGGTTTCAATGAGGTCCCCCATCATCTTTATAAACTCCAGCGAGTACAGACCCAGTGCCATCAATCGATCATCATATATAAACCCATTCATTCCTGGGATAATTCCCATAAACCTCCTCGGGACCCTCGACAATGCCAGCACATCTTTACTAAGAAATAGGGCCTAAAATTGCTCACAATATTCCAAATGTGGTCTGACCAGTGCCTTATAAAGCCCCAGCATTACCTCAGGGTTTTTATATTCAAGCCCTCTTGAAATAAATGCAATGTATTAGCATTGTTCCTTCCAACCGGTTCAACTTGCAAATTAACTTTTTGGGAATCCTGCACCAGCACTCCCGAGTCCCTTTGCACCTCTGAATACTCTCCCCATTTAGAAAATAGTCTACACCTTTATTCCTACTACCAAAATGCATGACTCCACACTTTGCTACACTGTACTCAATCTGCCACTTATTTGCCCACGCTCCCAACCTGTCCAGGTCCTTCTGCTTTCTCTACACTACCTGCCCCTCCACCAATAAGATTAAGAGATTGAAAAAAAAGTTTCCCCAACCCCACATCCCCCACCCCCCACATAAAACAAACCAAGGAACATTAAAACATACTTTTTAACACATAATTAAAATAACTAAAAGAAGAAAGGACAGGCAGACTGTTGGCGAGGCAGCCACTTCCATCATCCAAGTCATTGATATACTACATGAAGAATAGCGGACTCAGCACTGACCCCTGTGGAACACCGGGATTAATAGTAATATCCAAATTACTATTAATCTGTAAACGCATAAGTTTACCCGAAAGGCCTCCTGAAAAGCCTGGTTTGAATACTTAGACAATTAACCCTGGTCCACGGTTGCAAAACACAGTTTGTACTGGATTCTCTCTCCACCTCTAGCAAGGGATGAGATATTGCATGAAACATAATTTCATTATTTTTTAAAGTTATTTAGGGACTGTCCCACTTGGGCGACCTAATTGGCGAGTTTAGAAGAGTTTGAAAAAAATGACACGTTGAAGACCTCCTTGGACTACGTAGAAGGCCTCCTTTGACCTCCTTCGACTAAGTTGAAGACCAGCTTCGACTAGCTACGACTAACTTCGGGAAAATTGGACACCGCATAGTGGAGAGTGAAGACGACCTCCTTCGATCTCCTTCAACCTCCCTTCGACCTCCCTTCGACTATGATGAAGACTATCTACGACTACCCTCGACTACCTTCAACTACCCTCGATTACCTATGATTAACATGCCGACCTACTACGACCTACTACAACTAAACCTACGAATAAAAAAAGTATCTATTTTTTTCCATGGCGACCTTTTTTTTACTCGTGGGCATTTATTAACATTGAAAAAAACGGCACGACCTAGCTGAGGCCTCGAGTATATGGAGACCACTCTCGAGCATGAAGGAGAGTTACGAAGACCTCCTACGATCTTGTGTCGACCATGCTGCGAGTATGAGTCGAGGGTAAACTCGCCAGAACTCGTGGATTAGGTCGCCCAAGTGGGACAGACCCTTAAGCATGTGGATAAATGTTACTTAACCGGATTTTCATTTAGTTTTTGCATATTGTCCTGGTTATCCTAAAGAAACCTTTGAAAAGTGGTAGATTTATAGTACTGCTATGCGTGGTAGTGTAGAGATTTAAAAAATGAATGTATGAATGCTAATTTCCTGAAAGGCTTCTGGTCAGAACTCAATATACCAGTTGTACATCTCAGAGTAAAATTAAACAACTCATTATGTGGACTATAAAGTGGGGAAAGATGATTTATATGATTTTGTATTTCCTCCCATAAAGGCTTCCATTATTGGGCTTTTTTCATTATAATTGTGCAATAAGGATAAATTCTCGATGTTCTGGCTGGAGAAAAAAGCTATGACTATGGTATACATGAATACAAAAGATTTTGTTGTTAAAATATAATGTTAACACCACTCATTTATTGTTAGACAGTGACTGAGCTTCACACCCATAGTTTGGCATGTTCTCTATAGAAACACACAAAGCAATACATTTGAACAAAAAAATCTTGTCACAAAATAATTTACTCTTTTTGTCATCTTCACTGTAACCCAAACAATGTTTGAAAAAACTAGCATTTAAATAGTACCTTTTGCACCATCATCAAGCTCCGTGTAATTTTAGATCCCATCAATTACTTTTGAATGTTAATTTCTGGGTTTGCCTGCCCACTGCATACATTGCAGTCTAAAACACCAAATATACCAATGCAGATAATATGAACTGATGCTATTAACACTGGAATCATCACCATGTCAATGCCACATGCGCCAATACCCATTCATGACATAGAAGCCTCATTGAAGTTACATTTGTCAATTTCCCTTGGCTTCCCTCAAATATTTCATATCAGCTGTAATGACCCACATTCTAGTCAGAAATTCAGACATGTAGCAACTTTGTTTCAGAATGATGAGTCTGCGAAATTCTTATCTCAAATGGATTCAATTGCAACCATTTCCAAATCAAATCAGTCACTCTAGAAATCTAATTGAACATTTTCAATAGAAATCCGATAATAATTTGAGCCGGAGGACAGTGAGATCAGTGTGGAGATTACCAATATGCTAGGGCAGTTTTAGATCTAGAAGAGCTGGGGTTGGAGCTCATGAAGAGCATTAAAGTGGAAAATCCCCAGGGCCTGATGGGACCTATCCCAGGTTAGTGAGAGAGAGAGGATATAGGAATTTGCAGGGGCTTTGATGAAGATCTTTGTATCTTCTCTATCCCCTGGCAAGGTCACGGAGGACTGGAGAGTAGCCACTCGTGTTCCTTCATTTCAGAATCCAATAAATTATAGGCCAGTGAGCCTGAGGTCAGTGATAGCAAAATACTGAAGAGAATTCTTCAGGATAGGATTTAGATGCATTTGCAGAGAGTGGGCTAATTATGGACAGTCCATGGCTTTGTTCATTGCAGGTTAGGTCTTATGAATGGTTGAGTTTTTTGAGTAGGTTATAAAGGTGATCGATGAGGTTAAGGCAGTGAATGTTGTCGACATGGGTTTTAGTAAGGCATTTGATAAAGGTGACTGAGAAGGTTAAGATGCATGGGATCCATGGTGACGTGGACATGTGGATTCAGTACTGGCTTACCCATTGAAGACATAGGTTTGTAGTGGAACATGTATTCTGGCTGGAAGTCTGTGAACAGTGGAGTTCTGCAGGGGTCCGTGTTGGGACCTGCTGTTTGTGATATAAATAAATGTCTTGGATGTAACGCAATTGGCTGGTTAGTGAGTTTACATATGACACCAAGATTGCAGGGGTCGCATACTGTGAGAAAAGCTGTTAAAGGTTACAGTGGGATATACTCAGCGACAGAAATGGGCGGAGAAATGGAAGATGAAGTTTAATCTGAGCAATTGTGAGGTGTTGCACTTTAGGAGGTTGAATATATGGGGGAAATATACAATTAATGGCATGAATCTTAGCAGCTTTGATGCACAGAGTAATCTTGGGGTCCAAGTCCCTGATAGTGGCAACACTAATAGAGTGGTAAAAAGAGGCACGTGGTATGCTTGCTTTTATTGGTGGGGGCTTAGAGATCCCCTGGTCTTCACCTTTCACTCCACCAGACTCCTTGGATGTTTTCATCTCTAGCCTTTGTGAGTTACTCCACCCATCTGGCATTCAAACCCCCCATCAGCTGTATCCACCTATCACTTGCCAGCATTCTCCCGTCCTCACCTCTCTTGTCCAGATTTCTCCTCCCCACTACTATCAGACTAAAGAAGGATCTCCACTCAAAACGTCTTCAGTCCATTTCCTCCATAGATATTGCCTGACACATTAAGTTCCTCTGGCATGTTGTGTTTTGTTCAAGAATCAAATGTCTGCAAGTTCCTTGCATCTCCGTAAAGACTGTTCCAGTGCACACCCATGACTGAAATACCATAAATCAGGTAAATGTTCCGCTGGTGAGTTGAACATAGATACCCTGGCTCCCCTCACTTTATTGTTGTTTTGACCACCAATAAGGCCCCACTCCCTGGCACACAGGCATCACTGTTAATGATATTGGGGCCATTGCACTCTGGTCAATGCTCTTTACCTTCACAAAACTTTAAGTAATGCCTGGGATCAGGTTAATGTCTCGTGTCCTTTGAAACTGTACAACAAGATTGACTATTGCTTTTTCTTACAGTTTGCACAGGGAAAAACCAAATGTATATCAAAAAATTAATTCCAATCTTAAAAGCTTTCAAATATATAATAAATAAATTATTTCAGCAGGATGGTCAGGTCACCCTGTCTGTGTGACTAGAGCGTTGTGCTGCCTCTTTGGATTCTGTGGGAAATCCACTGGAGCAGCAGCAGCAGAGAGTGGTCCAGGAGTGTGAAACTGGATGAGGATGAGGTCTGGCATCTTAGATGTCTTTTGAAGGTTCTTGCTATTATAGAAACATAGAAACATAGAAAATAGGTACAGGAGTAGGCCACCACCACCATTCAATATGATCATGGCTGATCATCCAAATTCAGTACCCCATATCCCTTGATTGCCTTCGCCCCAATCTCTCTATCACTTAGTAGTCTCTGTAATTTTATTATATTCCTATATCATTTGCATCTGTGGGGGGTCAAGCAGATAAGGATGGAAAATATACATTGAGACTGTGCTGTGCGATTAACCAATACCATTTGGTGAAGTATTAGTCATTGGACTTGGCTGTCGCTCAGTGATCAGTTGGCAATAACTGTGTAGTCGAATCACCTTGCATATAACCACAGGCACAAATTTTGCAAGTGAGTAGTATACGTTAAAGTTAGATACTGGTAACTAAAGCTAATCTGTGCCTCTTGTAGTGGAACATCTATGTTATGTGACTGAGTGGTAGATGCCAATCCAGTGGGATTTGCTGGAAACACAGCAAAATATTTACAAGATCTAACTGAACCAGCAAAGTGGGCAAATGAATGGCAGATTAAATTTATTTCAGATAAGTGCAGACTGAGGCACTTTGGGAGGTTAAACTTGGGAGTTTCAGAGTGCAGAGATTCAAATGCAATAAAGAAGCCTTAGTAAAAAAGTAAAGTAGGGCGAGAGGAGTGATCTAATCCACAGGGAGCAGGAAGCCACAGACAGGCATATGGTTAATGTCAGAAAAGTCGATTCAGAATAGTGATGTCCCATGGACATGAGCTGTTCTTTAACATGTGGCCAGTGTTAGTGAATGCATCTTAAACTCCTATCTGTCACCATTCACATCATCAGCTTCAGTCACCACATCCAGAGATAATCTCCAACTCTTGGGACGGGTGTCTAACTTTCAAATAGCCCAACATTCTTAATAGCATTGCAAGCCTCCAGCCACACCTCACAGATTATGCACAGTCACAGTTATTATATTAATGATTATGGTATAATTATTTGTTGTGTTGTTGCATTAGTGTATCTGTTAAGCTGCTGCAAGTAAGAATGTCATTGTTTGGTTCCTGATGCATATGACAATTCAACACTTGACTCCATTCTACATCAATGGAGCAGCTGCCAAAGAAAGAGATGACTATGCACAATGAATTTCTTAGTTTATAGGCAGACCAAGCAGAACGCTGGCCAAGCAGATGACTGTCAAGGAGCATTGATCAATCCAACTCGAAACTTGCACAGGATTTATTGCCATGCTGGATCAAATTAGCATTGAATGACCCTGTGAGTCTCGGGGATACCAACATCCTCCCCACTTTGAATAAGGGCATATTGGTTGCAACATAATAGTACAAGATAATGGGCAATACAATGGGGCCTGTGTTTTGCCTGACATTTTATGCAAAAAAGATAAGGGAGGACTTTCAGACCGTTGAGTAACTGATGGTTAACTATCTTGATCTGTGAAATGACAGCTTTCTTGCAGCTTGCCTAGTGCACAAGTATTATTGTATTATAACAGAGTGTATGGAACAGTTAATTACTGCTTCTGGCATATTATTACTCTGATTTACAAAACCTAAAGAACACATCACTGTAATTTATGTTTCTCACTTACTTATAACTTCAAATCTTTGAATTGTTGGAGAGTAAATGTTACTCAAGGAGTTAATTTAAAATAATTTTAAAGTAAAATAGACTTCTAATGTTTTCAACCAAATGATAGGTTTGAAATATGAAACACACTTTTGTCTTATGATGTACACCATTAAGATGGCTGACAGTGTGCTTAGTGTTGTGATTTGTTTTCTATGTATTGAAATATTAGTGTTTACTTTACATGAAGTGAAACTGAACAAGAGAAATGTCATTAAAAGGACACGATTCAAAATTCATGGAAGAATTCAATAGACAATAGACAATAGGTGCAGGAGTAGGCCATACGGCCCTTCAAGCCAGCACCACCATTCAATGTGATCATGGCTGATCATCCACAATCAGTACCCCTTTCCTGCCTTCTTCCCATATCCGCTGACTCCGCTATCTTCAAGAGCCTATCTAGCTCTCTCTTGAAAGTTTCCAGAGAACCGACCTCCACCGCCCTCTGAGGCAGAGAATTCCACAGACTCACAACTCTCTGTATGAAAAAATGGAACCTATTGCGTGTAACTTTATTTTCTCTTTCCTTTCATTGTCAATAGCTACAAGAGAGTTTTTCTCAATTTCAGGTTTGCAGTCGTTAAATGTTTGCATTTGGTATTTAGAAGTTGTTACTAGAAGTTGTTAAACTAGGCAGATTGTGGCTTTCTTTCAGTGCTTGTTGACAGTCGCAAATGTTGATCTTTTCCTGTAAATGAGGGGACAGCTTCTACTGTGATAGATGGGTATTATCTTGCATAAGACTCTGCCGGACTGACTCAAGGGACCCTGAATTCACATTGCACAAACCAGAGCCAAAAGACAGCCTCTGTCAGATACAGATTTATGTATAAAAGATTTATGTAATCTTTGCAACATTTTCTCTGGCATTGCATTCATGAAAATGTATCCGAGACAATAAATTTAATCCAAATAAATATTGAATATACCGTTTTTGACAAATGAACTCGACAGATAAAAGCTGCTACCAAGGTCAGATGTTGCATTTTAAGGCCTGCATTAAACTCAGGGCTCTTGCAACTCTGGCATTGAGAAGACCTGACAGGGGTGCCTATCGTTCATTTAATTATAAAATCCCTTTCACTGCTCCGTTCATTTTTGCTTATTTTTATTTATTTCATAGAATATATATATAAATGTAAATTTATATATCAAGTGTAGGCCTTTTGTTGGCAACAGCATTTACAATCAAGTGTAGGCCTTTTGTTGGCAACATAACTGCATTAGAGATGCAGCTAGTTGCTGTGCTACAGAAGTGTACACTTTGATTATTTGAATTACATGGCCTTTCTAAAGCTGAAGGTAACTTCTTCCTGATGAATAACCATTGGTGGCTGGCTGTGCAGCTCTGTTACCCTCCAGCCAATTAGAAGACGTAACAGCAACAACAATGGTCACGTTACTGGACGAGCATTCAGACATGAGTTCAAATCCCACATGGGAGTTAGGGTATTTAAATTCAATTAATTCTGGAATTAAGAGCGTTTTAGTTAATATTAACATCGCTGTCCGTGAATCTACTGGTCAATTGTCCAACCAAAGTAAAACAGAATGGGCTGGAAAAACTCAGCAGAACAGGCTGTACTTGTGGTCAAATGCAGGGATTGTATAAGTAATGGCATACAAAGGCTAAAGACAATTAACCTGGAAAATTACAAGAGGGGCGGCATTTGCAGAGCAACATCCACTGGATGAAGATGCAATTTATAATCAATGAATTAATATTGAAGTACTGTCAAATAAAGTGCAGCAGTTGATTCATGCTTAGCAAGGGTCTAAAAACAAGTAGCAAGCTGATGACCAATAATGTGTTCTGAAGAAGGGTCTCGGCCCAAAACGTCACCCATTTTTCTATCCAGAGATGCTGCCTGTCCCGCTAAATTACTCCAGCATTTTGTGTCTATGTTCAGTTTAAACCAGCATCTGCAATTCCTTCCTACGACCAGTAATGTTTTTGGTAGTTTTGGCCAAAGAAGATGTATTAAATCAACATTTTGGGTAAATACACAAGTCTACTTTGGGAGTTGGAGATAGGACCTTGGTTTAAACTTTCATCTGAACGTCACAATTTTCTCTTAGTACTGGATTGAAATGCTCACCTAAATTGTACTGATGTCTTCATAGGGTTGAACCATGAACTTCTAACTCATGTAAAGGTGCTACCAACTGAGACCAGTAAATATGATCTAAGTAACCTAATCTTTAATTTTAGGCATGTTGGTATAGAGTCAGCATAATGAATGATAGGATTAATGCTCCTGAGATAATTTGAAAATGTGTTATCAAAAATACTTTGTATATCAACAACATTTAGTGGACTGTGATTTGGTCTTTTGAAAGTGAACATAAATAGTTAATAGCATGTGTGAATACTGATTATATTCAATAATTTTCATCTTTATTGAAGAATTATTTATTACCTTTAACTGTGGTTGTAATACTTCAACGATTTCTAATGTATTTATTGCTGGGTTTTTTCAGTCTAGGGTAATTAAAGCAAAATGTTGCCAGTTCCCATTTATACTAGATTCTTAACCATGCAAGAACAATAACATGTTTTGAAAGTAACTGAATTTCAATTATTAGTCTTGTCTCTTGCTCAGATGTCTCTTAAGTGAGGGCCTATTTCATTTTTTTTATTGGACAGAATATTTATAAGACATAAAATTTTATCTTGCATATAGTTGGTCTTGTGGGATGTTACACACCAACATACACTTTTGAATTGCAGTTCCTGTAACTTGCCTCTATTTAATTCTTCATAATTTAATCTCTAAAAAGCTTTTGCCTCTCTTTTCATGATATCATTTTTTGGTTTTGCTCCTGTATCTCTATTTCTTGCATGACTCCTCCGTTCTCTGTAAGTGTCCCACACCAGAAGTTTGATGCAGAAGTACAAGATGAAATATTGGTGCATGTTGGAAATTTAGCCTCCTGGCTTCGCAGATAGGACTTTTAGGAGTAATCCAAAAATTATATATTACTTTACATTCACGCTCCTATGCACTATCATGAACTTTTTTAAATATCTTTTAAACATTGTTATTGCATCTGCCTCAACCACTTCCTCTGGCAGATCATTCCATATATGCACCACTATGCAAAACAGTTCTCCCTCAGGTGCCTTTTATCTTATCTCTACTTATCTTAAACTTATACCCTCTAGTTTTAGACTGTGTACATTCACCTTATCTCTGTCTCTCATGAATTTATGCACTGTTAGAAGGTTCTGCTTCTGCTGCCCCTTGACGGTTCTGCAGGAGATTAATTACGCAGATATGGACTTTCAAGGTAAAGATGCTTTGCGTTCTATTGTACACAGGGAGGCAGAGGGTCATACAGTAGGAAAACAGGCACTTTGGCATGGCATGTCCTTGCCGACGCAGATACCAATCTACACTACCCCATTTTCCTGGCCCGTATCACTATTTTCCTTTCCTGTCCATGTATTTGTGCAAATGTGTTTTTTAAACACTGGAATTGTACCTGCCTCGACCACCTTCTCTGGCAGCTTGTTGCATATACTCACCATTTTCCGTTAATTATTCTTTATATATTTCCTTTCTCACTTTAAAACAATGTATTTGATTTTAGACCCACTCACCCACCTCCCCTTGGGAGACTACCTCTGCCCTTCATAATTTTGTGAACATTTTTGGGGTCACCCCTCAGCCTCCTGTGCTCCTGTCAGAGTTATCCCAGCCTATCCAAAAGCTCTTTGTAAATAAAGCCTTCTATTTCAGGCAACATCCTGGTGAATTTCTTCTGCATTCTTTATTGTGTTACTGCATCTTTTCTATAGTGTGGTGACTGGAACTGCACACAATATTCCAGTTGTAGTCTAATCACTGTGTGTACAACTGCTACAGTTGATGTGCCAACTCTTGTACTCAAAACCACAGTCTTTGAAGCTAGGCAAGCTGAATTCCTTCTTCACTACCCTATCTACTTGTGTCTTGAACTCATACCCTGGGGACTTTCTGTACATCAACACTTATAAGGTCCCTGTCGTTTTCTGTTTGTCTTGTCAGTAATAAATAACCAAATGTGTTTTACCTCACATTTGTCTGAATTAAATTCCATCTGCCACTGCTTCACCTACATTTCCAGCTGATCTATATTCCTCTGTACCTGTAGGCAACCATTCTCTCTATTTGCAAAACACTTTAACTATCCTTCCCATTCCCACACATACTTTTCTGTCCTAGGTCTCCTCCATTGTCAGAGTGAGGCAAAATGCAAATTGGAGGACCAGCTACTGATCTTTTGCTTGGGCAGTGGTTTGACTTCTCTAACTTCAGGTAGCCCAGCATTCCCTCTCTCTCTATCCCCCACCCAAGACACACTAGCTTCTTGTTTTCACCCAACAAACAGCAAACAATGGTATTTCCTTTATCATCTTCACTTTTTTGCATATCTTTCATTCAACGATCTTTATCTAATCGTCTATATCTCTAGTTTCCCTTATCACTAACCAGTCTGAAGAAGTGTCTCAACCTGAATCATCACTCATTCCTTCTCTCCAGAGATGCTGCCTGTCCCATTAAGTTACTCCAGCTATTTTGTGTCTATCTTCTCTCTATTTGTAACTATCATTTTTGTATCATCAACAAATTTACATATCAGACCACAGAAAATCTCCTCTAAGCCACATAGATATGACAAATAAAAAGATCCCAGCACCAATCCCTGTTATATACCACTGCTGGAGAAAACCCATGCAGTCACAGGGGGAACAAACCAAATCCATACAGATAGCACCCACAGTCAGGATCGAACCCGGGTTCCGGCACTGTAAGGCAGCAACTCTACCGTTGCATCACTGTACCATCCTAAACATAATCAGAATTAAAAGGCTGAATTTCTCATGCACAAAACCCTGCTGATTCATTCTCTTCAGTTTTTGCCTTTCCAAATAATCATAAATCCCATCCTAAAGGGCCTGTCCCACTTAGGCAACTTTTTAGGCGAGTGCAGGAGACCCTGCGCTCGCCACATGATAGCCACATGCTCGCCACATGCTCGCTGGTGGTGTTTGGTGAGTGTCGTTCATGGTCGCGAGGAGTTCCCACATTCTGGGAACTAGTCGCGGCCTCAGTATGGTCGCCACAAATCTTTCAACATGTTGAAAAATTGGTCGCAATGGAGACAATCGATACTTTTGTAGTCATAGGTGCAGTTGTAGTGGGGTCACCATGTAGTTATAGATAGTCGAGCTAGTCGTAGGTAGTTTTAGTTAATCGCCTTTGCTGACCAGGCATTTTCATTGGCTCATTGGGGGGGGAAAATGTAAGCACCTCCCCACCACTCTTCTCTTCCTCCCCCCTTCCCCCCCCCCCCCCCTACTCCCCCCCCACACTTCTCCCCCCCCCCACACTTCTCCCCCCCACACTTCTCCCCCCCCCACACTTCTCCCCCCCCACACTTCTCCCCCCCCCCCACACTTCGCTCCCCCCCCCACACTCCCCCCCCACTTCTCCCCCCCCCCACTTCTCCCCCCCCCCCTTCTCTCCCCCCCACACTTCTCCCCCCCCACTTCTTCTCCCCCCCCCCATTCTCCCCTCCCCCTCCCCCCCCCCCCACTTCCCCCCCCACTTCTCCCCCCACCCCTCCCCCCCCACCCCCCCCCCCTCTCTCCCCCCTCACAACCTTCTCCCCCCCACACTTCTCTCCCCCCCACACTTCTCCCCCCCCACACTTCTCCCCCCCACACTTCTCTCCCCCCCCACACTTCTCCCCCCTCCCACACTTCTCCCCCCCACACTTCTCCCCCCCCACACTTCTCCCCCCCCCCCACACTTCTCTCCCCCACCCTTCTGACTGACGTGATAGAAATGTGCCAAGTTAAAGTGAAAAACAATGGAATTAAACTAAGCTTTTTCTTCGATTATTCCAGGATTATTATAAGGATCCGATTCATTTCACTCATTGAGCAGTGTCCTTTCAGTACGCACATGTTGGATTCCATGAACAATGCATCATCTCCAAACTCACTGTGTTCAGCAATATGCCTCAAATCTGCAACAATGTCTGCAAAAGATGATCTGGATGCTGCTTCCTGCTGTTCAACATGTACCTTTGAACAACAGAACTAGGAGTTGGGGTATCCTGCTGTCACCATTCTATAAATGTTGTTGGAAGCCAGCAAGGTTTTCACCAACTTGTGTATTTTATCACCTACAGAAAAAATGAATGTGAACTTCTACCCTTCTGAAATGTCATTTGCAATATAATTGTTCTATGTCTTCTACATAATTAGCGTATGATCAGATTGAACTATTGAATGAATCTGAGGAACCTATTGTGATTATCTTGATCTGATTATGTTGCAATTCAAGAGATGCAATGTGGTCTTGACCATACAGCCTCATAGTCCTAGAGAAATAATAGAGAGGAATAGGGTCTTCTTCTTCTTCTTGCGTATAGCGTGCACAGCCTAAAGTTGTCGGACAACTTGTTCTATTTGATCTTATTTGATTGTGCACGCCGGGTTGATTGCATTCGTCGAAACAGGGCGGACCATGTGAAGTTTGCAATCTTCCACCACAGGAATAGGGTGGCACAGCAGTAGAGCTGCTGCCTTACAGCACCAGAGACCCGGGGTCGATCCTGACTACGGGTGCTGTCTATACGGAGTTTGTATGTTTTCCCCGTGACCTGCATGGGTTTTCTCAAAGATCTTCGGTTTCCTCACATACACCAAAGACGTACTGGTTTGTCGGTTAATTGGCTTGGTATAGGTGTAAAGTGTCCCTTGTGAATGTAGGATAGTGTTAATGTGTGGGGATCGCTGGTTGGCGTGGATTCGGTGGGCCGAAGGGCCTGTTTCTACGCTGTATCTCTAAACTAAACTAAACTAAACTAAACTAAATAATCTGAAAACCTTACAGAAGGCAAAACAAATTCCTGCAATCATCCTGGTTAATCTTCGTTTATCCCTGTGATTTATTATAGTTCAACATCTTCAAACATCAAGCATGCACCATGCAAAGGCATTTCAAACTTAAACAACTGAGACTATGTAGGGAGCCATTTTTATTATTTTTCCACTAGAAGGCACTAATAATAGATTTACAATACACAAGAGGGCATCAATAATAAAATTATAATACAGGTTATACACATGATGACTTGTAACCAAAGGCTTATCAGACTCTTCTCATGTCTACTTCGCCACTATTAATTAATTAATTAATGATTTTCTACTCTCATCCCAAACATTGCTTGAAATTACTTTTCTTGGTTGTGATTTATAACACCAGTAGCTTGCTCAATAACAATAAAACTTGCAGCTAGCAGTTACAAATTGGAGTTGGGGGGAGTGGGAATTTGGGGGTGAGGAAGGGCAAACACAATCACTCCATCTTCCCCATTCCTTTAATGAAAAATGCACAATTTGCAGGGAGGCCTGTGAAAGGAAGCAACAGATGCTGTCCCAATTCAGGAAGTAACTCTTTTGCAACATTCAAATGCATTATATTCAGAAAGGTGTGGTACATGGTGGCAGACCACCTACTGGCGGGACCCTTCTTAGACAGATGAAGAAAATACCCAGGTAGAATAGGAGCACATCACGTTAGTCCACAATGATATTTCAAGGCTTACTGCACTTTCCACAGTGAGCAGGCATTTTCTACAATCAAATTCCAGACAATCAAGCATGATTTAACAATGCTGCTCAATATATTTACCAGATGGTTTCTTGCCATTCGGAAATGTATGCGTTTTGATAAATTATATTTTTGGTGTCGACATTTTCAAAGTTGGCTGTTGGCAGTTTGGCACAGCCAAAGTCTAGCTTTGGCCTTAGTTTATTAATGTAAATTATTGGCAAGTTATTCACCATTCTGCTGATTCTATATTTCATACAGAGGTCCTTTGCAACCATTTAGAATATTTCAGTCTTCTTGTGCTAAATTACAAACATTAGACTATATTTATAGGCATCTTGAAGGAACAATGTGAATTGCTGTTGCTCATCTATACAACCTATTATTGGATCACAGAAGCTTTACTCTGGGGGTGAATTATGGTTTAACTAATCCATTTACAAATGCTGAGGGGTGATGCCCATGTCTTCCATTTGACACCATTAGGATCTTTCACCTTGAGTGCAGAACTTTGAAAACAATCCATTTATCCTGATTACTCCAAAATTAGTTATCAGGTTCATCTTAATTTATCATCAAGAGCAAAGCTCACTACCCAGGGCCACATTTAAAATCAGCTGACATTAAACAGTGGCAATCTGTTATTATTAACCCAAACCAGCACCCCAAAGCATTCAAATAATGTATGGTTAAAATATTGGAACCTTCATCCCAAAAGATAAGTGTAAAGTAGTCTGAAGAAGGGTCTCGTCCCAAAACGTCACCTATTCCTTCTCTCCAGAGATGCTGTCTTTCCCGCTGAGTTACTCCAGCTTTTGGTGTCTATCTTAGGTGTGAAGTAATTCTATGCCTGGTGACTTTTTAAAATTTAGATAAAATTTATTTGCGATGCCCAAAAGATTACCAATTGGTGACCGCCCTCTGAATGTGAAATGTGGGGGAAATTAAGGTTATCTTGCATTTTCAGTGGAGACACTTTTATTCAAACTATTAGGCTGCTGCACTGCTCATTCATATTCTTAACTCTCCTCGTAACGGTTCTCGAGAATAGTTTACATCCATCAATGTCAGATTTAATAGATTTCTTTCACATTCGTTTTGTTTTTCAAAGTTAGTCCTGCTTTTTGAAAAATTGTAATACCTCTTACCTTATCTTTTCAAAGGGGAGAAGATGTTGAAAGTGTGTGTAGTTAATAGGTGTTGAGTGAAGGGCATCAGATAATTGAGGAGAAATGTGACCTTTCAGATGTCATGTCTAACATTGATTTATTTTGTTTAACATTTGTAACTAGAGTAGTCTACTGAGATGAAATACTGTATCTCATATTTTGCCAGTTTCTGATGACAGGGGTTGAATCTATCTGATGAACAAATGTAGAGCTTTTATTTTAGCCCTCCAAAGACCATTCCCACATTGCCCCATCTTAAATTGCCTTTTCTGCAAATGTTTAGAATAAATGCTGTATCACTATTGTTCTGTGGCTGTGAATACAGTGGCGTTGCACTTAACTCCCCTAAACTGAAAGCCAACCAGTTTACCAATTACTAATCTGTAACCAATTACCTAAAGTTCAGCTTCAGGATGTTTTTCTTATCTTTATTGTTTTGCATTGTTTAATGAAATGTTGCAATTTAGAACTCAAGGTATGTGGAATAGTGGGCAGAAGCTTACTTCCTACAATTCTGTTACACATTAGTAAACTAATGCACTGTTGCTGATGCTCCCCGGGGTACTAATTAGACTGCTTTGTTAATAAAATAAGTGCCAAAGCTTCCTGCAAATATTTCAAATGTGAAATTAAAAAATAAACTTAATTAGTCAACTAAGATTGTTTCTCTGGACTTCAGTGCTTGGATTTTCTTTTTGTTGTCAGCTAAGTGATTGAATAAAGATTCAAATGAGGCTCCTGAGACTGAAGAAGCCCCATTAGAGGCCTGAGAAGCACCATGGAGAGAGATAGCTGAGGCAAATGTAAGCAACTCTGCTATGCTACAAACCTGGGATATTAAATCATCTCGGAGGACAGCTGAAATAGGTAAAGATATTGTTTTAACCTGATATGTATCACATTTCACCATGATCCACCATACTGTGTGTGCCATTAAAAGGGTTAAAACAAAAATTATACTGTTAATATCCCTGGAAACAATAATGCCCTCTTTAACATCATGTCTCTGTTTGAATTTACAATGTTCCATAAAGGATTTTGTTTTTAAGTGGAAAAATTTCCAAGAGGAAGAGCAATTACTAGCATCATCATCATGGGATGAATGCAGACACGTGGATGAGCTGTTAATTTCTCTCATATTTCTCTCTGTTTTCTCCAAACAAATGAAACTATTGATCGCAGGAAGAAGAGAACAATTCGAGGACAAACTCACAGGCACCAGATTTTGTTTTGTTTTGCAGACTGGACAATGGAAAAAACAGAACATAGAACATAGAACATTGCACCACAGGCACAGGTCCTTCGGCCTATAATGCATGTGCCGAACATAATGCCAAGGCCAACTCTTATCTGCGTGCACATAATCCACATCCCTCCATTACCTGCATATTCATGTGCCTATCCAAAAGCTCTTCAATGCCACTTCCATATCTGCCTCCACCATCACCCCTGGCAGTGCATTCCAAGCACCCACTGTGTAAAAAACACATCTAATTAATCTTTAACCTTCTCACCTTAAATATTAGAGGGTATATCAAATACCCTCTAGTGTTTGATATTTCCACCCTGGGAAAGAAGTTCTGACTCTCTATCCTATCTATGCCTCTCATAATTTTGTATATTCTTACAGAGGCCAATTAATCTAAAAACCTGCACATCTTTGGAATGTGGGTGGAAACTGGAGCACTTGGAGAAATCCCATGCAGTCACAAGGAGAACATACATACTCCATACAGACAGTACCTGTAGTGAGAATCAAACCTGGGTTTCTGGTGCTGTAAGACAGCAATTCTATGCGCCACTGTGCTGCCCATTGTTTCTTTTGCTATACAAAGCAGGAGATATCTGTTGCAATAAAGCATTATGAAAATAATAATTTCACCGAAGCCAGTTCACCTACAAACCTGTATGTCTTTGGAGTGTGGGATGAAACTGGAGCACCCGGAGTAAACCCAAGTGGTCACAGGGAGAACATACAAACTCCGTACAGACAGAACCCGTAGTTCTGTTCAAACCTGAATCTGTGACTCTGTAAGCAGCAACTCCACCTCTGCACCACTGTGCCACCAAAATGAGCCTGCGCAATATTCAGTATCAGGTAACGGATGCCATTGCATTTCACCTTATTATATTCTTACAGGTGATCACATTGTGCACAGTAACATATTTGTAACAAAGCAACCAGCTGCTAAAATAAAATGTACCTTCAAGACCAGTTGAATCAGAAGTTATCAATCTTGATCACTTCTATCAGCTGTGAGAAAACAGAAGCAATATTTAACCCCACATTTATACCTAGCAAAGTGTTGGTTAGAAATCAATGCTATGAAATAAGAAGGAGATAATAATCAAGGAACCTGTTGAGAAGTAGTAAGCTAATGACAGAAAAAAGCTTCATACCTCTTAAGCAATAGCACTTCATCCAATAAATAGCTGTCACTGCTTATAATCTAATTTTAGCGAGTGTAAATGCTTCCATTTTTGGAACTGCCAAATGGATCATGAAAAGAGATGCAGTGTGAAAATGCACCATTATGTAGCGTGTGAGAAGGCACATTAAAATGCCACTAATGGGTAATCTACATTAGTTTCTTCCAGAACTGGGGGGATGATTTTTTTTCAGACAGGGTGCAGGATGTCACACATATTGGTGACATAATTGAGAGATCTTCAGTGCACTTACATGAGTAATTTCAAGAGGTGCACTAGATTTGCAAACCTAGTTTGTACTCCTGTGCACTCTTCCATCATTTCTTAATGTCATGGGAAATGGATTGTTCACACCAGAAGACCAAAGCTGGGACCCACATCTGTAATGGGAAATCAGATATTACAGTGGCAGAGATAGACAATCAGGAGAAGCAATGTTGCGGCTGTTGCCTTACCCTGCTGACCCCACCCAAAGAAAGATGCTTAGAAACATAGAAAATATAAAAGCATAGAAAATAGGTGCAGGAGTAGGCCATTCGGCCCTTCGAGCCAGTTGCGTCATTCAATATGACCATGGCTGATCATCCAAAATCAATACCCCGTTCCTGCTTTCTCTCCATATCCCCTGATTCTGTTAACCCTGAGAGCTATATCTAACTTGAACCTCATAAACTTCATGTTCATCAACAAGAATTCTATGACTGACTTCAGTTGCATATTCCTCAAAAGCAGCTCAGGTAAATGTAACTCCCTTTGTTTATACTCAAGCGGCCCTATCCCCTCCTGTTCAGACTTCCTCTTGTAACTGATGTCCATATTATTTATTTAGTCAAACATGTGCTTCAACTTTACAACAGCGGCACCGAACATGTAGAACATGTGGACCAACATCACTGTTGCATGCCCTGTGATCTTCATATATAAGCGCATGATACTGACAGAAGCTCGTGAAACAGTTTTCTTTTGCACACTCTGGAAATGCTTTTTGCAACTAATAAAACATTTGGATCTTCAAGTCAATAGTTCAACACATTAAAAAAAACTGTGCTACACAGCTGAATAAGCATTGCAATATTACTGAAAACTACAACGGGAGTTTGTATGTTAAGCTAGTATGTCCATATGGAACAGTGTACGCTGGTGCTGCTTATTATATATAGTAAATATATAGTGAACATTAGTGATGTATCACTTTGGTTAACCAATTGTTCATCATGACTTGTACTTCATGTAAAAGCGTCAAGCTTATTGCTTTCTCATTCATCTATGGACTGGAGAAGGGTTTCGGCCCGAAACGTTGCCTATTTCGTAAATCGCCCGGCACGGCCTAAAATGGCCGTGGGACTTATCATCGCCCGCCTGGGGCTTGGACATCGGGAGAGAAGTGGAGAAACAGGGGAGAGAAAAGACTTTGCCTTCCATCACAGTGGGTCACTGTGATGGATGTTTGTGTGAATTAAATTGTGTGTATGTCTAGGAAATTGTCTTTGTTTGTATGGCTGTGGAAACAGAATTTTGTTTGAGCCTCACTGAGGCTCAAATGACAATAAATTGTATTGTATTGTATTGTATCGTATTTCCTTCGCTCCAAAGATGCTGCTGCACCCGCTGAGTTTCTCCAGCTTTTTTGTGTACCTTTGAGAACTATAGTGTTTGGCAGAAGGTGAGCCAGACATTGGCAGTGTTCATGTAGAATGAATTGGAGGAGGTTATTGCATAATATTCGGAGAAACATTCAAAATGCAGGAAGCAGATGAGTTAAACATTCAGTATGACAATGTTAAATGGTTCTATTTCTAAAATAAAAGAGGCCTTTTGCAATTTGCTAGGATAACAATCCTGAAAGGAAACATAGCATAAAGGTTGCCCACGGCTTTGAGTTAAACATTGATTATTATCGGGACGAAGGGTCTCGACCTGCAACATCACCCATTCCTTCCCTCCAGAGATGCAGTCTGTCCCGCTGAGTTACACCAGTATTTTGTGTCTATCTTCAATTTAAACCAGCATCTGCAGTTCCTTCCGACACATTATTATCGGGAGTTGTGTGAAAAAAGGTGGCGAAAATAATAATACTTGCCCTCAACACTTTCCTCAAATGATCAATATCTACCTCCTCCAAACCAGTGACATCAACATCACCAGGCAACCCCACCCAGACCTACGATATGATACAATAGAACTTTATTTATCCCAGGAGGGAAATTGATTAGCCTACAGTCATAAAAACACAAATAACGTGAAACATGAAATTAAAGTGATGAGTGGAAAGAATTGGGGATGTGCAAAGATGTGCAAAGATGGGGGGAGGGGGAGGGGGGGGGGAAGGGGTGGGGGGGAGGGGAGTCAGACTCAGTCGAGATTGGTAAAACATCTGCAGCATCTTACTGCAGACATTGAAAGAGCGGAGCCTTTTCAAAAAGTACAGCCAGCTCTGTCCCTTCTTGTTCAGGGCCTCAGTGTTCCTGGACCAGTTTTCAGTCCAGGTACACTCCAAGGTATTTGTACTCCCTAGTAAACTGCACATCCACACTATAGATGGAGACAGTAGACAGAGGTGTTCCTCTCCTCCTAAAGTCCACCATTAACTCCTTAGTCTTGTCAGTGTTGCCTATTGCCTCAATGCCTAACTCACTCATCACTCTTCCCTTCTCCTCCAGCAGTAACTGAGGAATCATCTGTTTACTTATCATACCACTTACTTCAGCAGAAATGTTAGCTTTTTCTCTCTCTTAATGTCGTGTTTTATGTAATTAAAAACCACATTTTTAGTTTAGTTTAGTTTAGAGATAAAGCGCGGAAACATGCCCTTCGGCCCAGCGGGTCCGCTCGGACCAGCGATCCCCGGACATTAACACCATCCTACACCCACTAGGGACTATTTTTACATTTACCAAGCCAATTAACCTACAAATCTGTACGTCTTTGGAGTGTGGGATGAAACTGAAGATCTCGGAGAAATCCCATGCAGGTCACGAGGAGAACGTACAAAGTCTGTACAGACTGAACCCATAGTCGGGATCGAACCCGGGTCTCTGGCGCTGCATTCGCTGTAAGGCAGCAACTCAATCGCTGTGCCACCGTGATCGTGTTTTGAGTCATATATTTTGACTTGCATTATCAAAAATCCTAGAGTTAGGTGCCTTGTACGAATACAAATGTTTGTTCAACAATGTTCTTTTGGAACCTAAACTTTTCATTAACCAGAGGTGACTTTACTGGGAGAGAATTCAATATCATTGGAAACTGCATCACAACATTGATTTGAGCCAGTTGAGAGCATATGAGAAATCATTACTCAGAACTCACCATTATGATTATAGTGGTCAACCTGTGTAAATCACACTGCTGCTAGCCTTACTGCTGAAACATGACCTCCATTTCTGAATTGGCTGGTGAAGATGGACTAGCCAGGGATAATCAAAGCCAGGGATAATCAAATCAAGTGATGCACATCTCCCACCACAGAAGGGAGACAGTCTCCATTTCTCAAACCTCACTTTAGAGTCATCGGTTGATGAGGTGGAGAGAAGAAGAGATCCACTCACTGGCTCCTAAGGCAGCCCTCTGGACATAACACTTGAGCAACATTGGGAGGAGAGCCAAAGTAAGACAAAGCAGAATAATTCAGAAGGCATGCCGCACTTAATCATAAGATTGCAGTGTAGGTTGGGGGCCAAAAATTCCAAGTGTTATTTTATTTGATTATTTTATTATTTTATTTGATAGCAAATTTACATTAAGATTCATATTTCACTGAATGATCACTAATTATGCTTGTTATTTTATTTTACAAGATTCATTGACTAATTAGTTATTTTTTAACCTTTTCTAAATAATTCCTCTTGATAGTATAGCTTCTTACTCTTAAACAAAACTTGGCTGCAGTTAATTTTATTGGATGAAATAACCTATTTGTGTGCTATTAATAGAGTCTGTCATATCAGGAGAAGCATCTAATAATGTATTCCCATTGGGCTGTTGCACCGTCATTTGCCCTATTGCATCTACATCTATTTCAAGTATGTATTACTGATTTGCAATGAAATTCATCTTCCCTTCCTTAGCCACTCTTCTTAATTGGACTCTTTGAATGTTGTTTATCTAACATTTCTTTGTCCTATTCGCCCTGTGATAAACAATTAGCATAGGCATCCTGATTATTTCTAAAAGTAGAATTTATTTTGTTATTTTTCTCTTCAGTAGTTAATTAAGCTACAGAACAGTCAGAAAAGTTAGAAATATTTCTGTTATTAATGGACCATCAGTATTAAATGTATTATCTCTCTAATTAGCTATTATTTACTGGAAGAACGGAGCAAAGAAAATCAAGGTTTGATTTATTGGTTTGTGGACTTATATAGTTTCACTATATTTTAGCTGTATGCTCAGTTACTCCTATTTTTATGATTTTCCCAAATTAAATTATATAATCTTTGATTAAGGGTTGTGTAATGTTACAAACAATGTTACATACAATTAAAATTCAACACAAAAATACTTCCTATAATTTTACTTCAGGAATCCGTGACAACCTGTGTAAACTTGATCTGGAAATTTGTGCATTGTAAACTTGGCAGTATGAATACTTCATTGCCATAGTAAACTTGTCTTTTCTAAATCTACTTTTCATATTGTGTTGATATCATTCTATTTAATGGAGTGATTAGTTCCACCTAATATATAGATGAGCATCACAATGGATGGCATAAGTAAAATTCAACACAAAGAAAGGATTATGAGTGTTATGCTCACATAAATATTTTTGATATTTGTGTCATAAAGTCATAAGGTCATGTAATAGGAGCAGATTTAGGCCATTCAGCCCATCAAGTCGACTGCCATTCAATCATGGCTGATCCATCTCTCCCTCCTAACCCCATTCACCTCCCTTCTCCCCATAACCCCTGACACCTGTACTAATTAAGAATCTATCTATCTCTGCCTTAAAAATCTCTGCCATTGGCTTCACCTCCACAGCCTTATGTGACAAAGAATTCCACAGATTCACCACCCTTTGACTAAAGAAATTCCTCCTCATCTCCTTCCTAAAGTAACGTCCGTTTATTTTGAGGTTAGTACCACTGGTCCTAGAGTCTCCCACTAGTGGAAACATCCTCTCCACATCCACTCTATCCAAGCCAATCCAATCTTTTTTAAATGATAAATTTGAGAAAACCCTTGGGCAAAAATCCCAATATGTCTAACCAATGCAGCACACTAAATCACTACAACAGATTGATAAAACTGTGGTTTTGTAGGTTGCCTCAGAAGGCATTTAAGAGAAACCACATTAGTGTATAACAAGGATAAAATATAGATCAGACTTTAATTGCGGTACATTTTTTTGAATTAGCCAAAGTATCTGTGATATCCCACACAATCAACGGGTAAGATTTATATTTATTTGATAATGGGTGAAAAAGTTTACTTTGGACCTTTGGGTGAAAAAGTTACCCCTCAGAGTCCTATTGAATCTTTTCCCCTTCACCTTAAACCCATGTCCTCTGGTCCTTGATTCACTTTGGGCAAGGGACTACCCGATCTAATCCTCTCATGATTTTATACACCTCAATAACCCCTCATCGTCCTGCGCTCCAAGGAATAGAGAGCCAGCCTACTCAACCTCTCCCTATAGCTCAGACCTTCTAGCCCTGGCAACATCCTGGTAAATCTTCTCTGTACCCTTTCCAGCTTGATAACATATTTTCTATAACACGATGCCCAGAACTGAACACAATACTCTAAATGCGGCCTCACCAACGTCTTATACAATTGCAACATGACCTCCTGACTTCTATACTCAATTTTCTGACTGATGAAGGCCAATGAGCCGAACGCCTTTTTGACCACCTGCGACTCCACCTTCAAGGAACCATGCACCTGCACTCCTAGATCCCTCTGCTCTACAACACTTCCCAGAGCCCTAACATTCCCTGTGTAGGTCTTCCCCATGTTAGACTTCACAAAATGCAACACCTCACATTTCTGACATTTTAATTTAAGCAGGTGTAAATAGCATAGTGATCGTGATAGAGCTGTAATCCCTCCTTGAGCACCCAAACGCTAGAAAATCCTGTTCCGCAGAATCTTCTCCAAGACCTTTCTCACCACTGACATCAGGCTCAATGGTTTGTAGTTCCCAGGCTTGCCCTCCTTAAATTACAGTATAACTTTAGTCACTCTCCAGTCTCCCATAACTCCATCTGTGGCTAAAGTTGATGCAAATATCTCTGCAAGGGCCTCTGCAATTTCTTCCTTAGATTTCCATATAGTCCATGGATGATGCACTTGGTCACGCCCTTGGGATTTATCCACCTTAAACTCGCTGATACCTCCTCTTTGGTAGTTGGTAAATGGTCTAAGACATCACAACATAGAAACATAGAAACATAGAAAGTAGGTGCAGGAGGAGGCCATTCAGTCCTTCGAGCCTGCACCGCCATTCATTGTGATCATGGCTGATCATCCCCTATCAATAACCCATGCCTGCCTTCTCCCCATATCCCTTGATTCCACTAGCCCCTACAGCTCTATCTAAATCTCTCTTAAATCCATCCAGTGATTTGGCCTCAACTGCCCTCTGTGGCAGGGAATTCCATGAATTCACAAATCTCTGGGTGAAAATGTTTTTTCTCACCTCAGTCTTAAATGGCCTCCCCTTTATTCTAAGCCTGTAGCCCCTGGTTCTGGACTCGCTCAACATTGGGAACATTTTTCCTGCATCTAGCTTGTCCAGTCCTTTTATAATTTTATATGTTTCTATAAGATATCCCCTCATCCTTCTAAACTCCAGTGAATACAAGCCTAGTCTTTTCAATCTTTCCTCATATGACAGTCCCGCCATCCCAGGGATCAATCTCGTGAACCTACGCTGCACTGCCTCAATCACAAGGATGTCCTTCTTCAAATTAGGAGACCAAAACTGTACACAGTACTCCAGATGTGGTCTCACCAGAGCCCTATACAACTGCAGAACACATATGCTTTAATTCCTTAGCTTCCATGTTCTCTTTGGTGAATGAGAATGAGAATTAATTATATAATACCTCCTCAATCTCCTGTGGCTCTATACAAAGACAGCCATCTGATCTTTTCGTGGACATGTTCTTTCCTTAGCCACCCTTTTGCTCCAAATATACTTGTAATAATCTCTTTGGACTTTCCTTTACCTTGTCTACCACAACCATTTCATGTCCTTTTCTTGTCCTCCTGGTTGACTACTTAAGTATACTCCTACACTTTTTATATTTGCCAAGGGATTTGTTTGATCCCAACTTCCTGAATCTGACACACTCCTCCTTCTTTTTCCTGACCTGAGCCTCAACATCTCTCATCAACCAGGGTTCCCTAAATTTGGGGAACATGGAGTAGTCATTGGAAGTGTCTTTAGAGCAGTCAGTGTTATGGTCGCAGAGTGTATATGAAGATTGACAAATCTCCCGGGCCTGATCAGAAATATCCGAGGACACTGTGGGAAGCTAGAAAGGAAATTGCAGGAGCCCTCAATAAGATTTGTGCATCGTCGTTAAATACAGGCAAGGTGCCGGAAGACTGCAAGGAGGCAAATGTTGTGCCTCTATTCAAGAAGGGGTGTAGGGAAAAGGCTGGGAACTACAGGCCAGTGAGCTCAACATCTGTGGTCAGAAGGTTACTATAGAGCTTTCTGAGCGATAGGATGTACATGCACTTAGATGGACAAGGGCTGATTAGCGATAGTCTGCATGGTTTTGTACGTGTGAAGTCGTGTCTTCACGAATTTGATTGAGTTTTCTGAAGATGTGACCAAACAGGTTGATGAGGACAGAGCTGTCGATGTAGTATATTTCAGCAAGGCATTTGACAAGGTTCTACATGGTAGGTTGCTCTCGAAGGTTAGATCGCATGGGATCCAAGGCGAGATAGCTGAATGGATAGAAAATTGGCTTCATTGATTCAGATTCAGATTCAGATTCAACTTTAATTGTCATTGTCAGTGTGCAATACAGAGACAACAACATGCAGTTAGCATCTCCCTGGAAGAGCGACATAGAATATGATTTCAATAAATAAATCTATTTACATGTACACAGACATAGTGTATTTTCCTGTGCGAGGATTGTCCGTGGGGGGGGGGGGGGGTGATTGGCAGTCACCGAGGTACATTGTTGAGTAGTGTGACAGCCACAGGGAAGAAGCTGTTCCTGGACCTGCTGGTCCGGCAACGGAGAGACCTGTAGCGCCTCCCGGATGGTAGGAGGGTAAACAGTCCATGGTTGGGGTGAGAGCAGTCCTTGGCGATGCTGAGCGCCCTCCGCAGACAACGCTTGCTTTGGACAGACTCAATGGAGGGGAGCGAGGAACCGGTGATGCGTTGGGCAATTTTCACCATCCTCTGCAGTGCTGTCCGGTCGGAGACAGAGCAGTTGCCATACCATACTGTGATACAGTTGGTAAGGATGCTCTCGATGGTGCAGTGGTAGAAGTTCACCAGGATCTGAGGAGACAGATGGACTTTCTTCAGTCTCCTCAGGAAGAAGAGACGCTGGTGAGCCTTCTTGACCAGAGTTGAGGTATTGTGGGTCCAAGAGAGGTCATCGGAGATGTTGACCCCCAGGAACCTGAAGCTGGAAACACGTTCCACCTCCGTCCCGTTGATGTGGATGGGGGTGTGTGTGCCGCCCCTAGACTTCCTGAAGTCTACAATGAGCTCCTTGGTCTTCTTGGAGTTAAGGGCCAGGTTGTTGTCAGCGCACCATGCTGCTAGGAGCTGGACCTCCTCCCGATAGGCCGACTCATCGTTGTTGCTGATGAGGCCAATCACCGTTGTATCATCTGCATACTTGATGATGGTGTTAGTACTATGTACAGGTGTGCAGTCGTAGGTGAAGAGGGAGTAGAGGAGGGGGCTCAGCACACAGCCCTGTGGAACGCCGGTGTTCAGGGTGAGGGTTGAAGAGGTGTGCTTGTCTAACCTAACAGACTGGGGTCTGTTGGTTAGAAAGTCCAGTATCCAGTTGCAGAGGGAGGGGTTGATGCCCAGGTTACCGAGTTTGGTGATCAGTTTAGAGGGTATAATGGTGTTGAATGCTGAACTGTAATCGACGAACAGCATTCTTACATAAGTGTCTCTGTTGTCGAGGTGGGAGAGGGCGGAGTGAAGTGCCGTTGAGATGGCATCCTCCGTACTCCTATTCTTGCGGTAGGCAAACTGATAGGGATCCAATGTGGGGGGTAGGCAGCCTTTGAGGTGTGCCAGGACCAGCCTCTCGAAGCACTTGGTGATGATGGGGGTAAGTGCAACTGGGCGGAAGTCGTTGAGGCTTGCCGCAGTGGAGTGTTTTGGCACCGGCACGATGGAGGTGGTTTTAAGGCACATGGGGACAACTGCTTGGGCAAGTGACAGGTTGAAGATGTCAGTCCAGACGTCTGTCAGCTGCGCAGCACAGGTCCTGAGGACGTGCCCGGGGATGCCGTCAGGGACAGCAGCCTTACGTGCATTAGTCCTACTCAGTGCCACGTATACGTCGTAGGGGGTGAGTGTGAGGGGTTGGTGATCAGCAGGGAGCACAGCTTTGATGGCTGTCTCTAGATTGTCCCTGTCGAAGCGGCCATAGAAGTGATTAAGCTCCTCAAGGAAGGAGGCGTCGCTAGATGTGGAGGTGGTGTTGGAGGGTCTGTAGTCCGTGATGGCCTGGATGCCTTGCCACATGCGTCGGGGGTCGGAGTTGTTGTTGAAGTGCTCCTCAATCCTGAGAATATGGCAGTGCTTGGCCTTCTTGATGCCCCTCTTCAGGTTAGCCCTGGATGAACTGTAGGCTCGAGCATCGCCTGACCTGAACGTGGTGTCCCGTGCTTTCAGCAGTAGCCTGACCTCGCTGTTCATCCATGGCTTCTGATTCGGGAATATGGTCACCCGTTTGAGGGAGGTGACACTATTGATGGTGGAGTTTATAAAGTCCAGAACAGAGGATGTGTAGGAATCAATGTCCGTGTGGGAGTCAAGGGTGGCCTGGGCTGCAAACGCCTTCCAGTCAGTGTTTCCAAAACACTGCTGAAGTGTGAAGTCCGCTTCCTCTGACCAGACTTTAACTGTCCTCACAGTGGGTTTAACCTGTCTGATGAGTGGGAAGTACTTAGGGAGCAGGAACAATGAGAGGTGATCAGACTGACTTAAGGTGGGGGAGGGGGACGGCTTTGTAAGCTTCAGCCATGTTAGTGTAGACTTTGTCCAGTGTCTTGTCTACTCTAGTGGGGAAGGATACATGTTGGTGGAATTTGGGGAGTACAGTCTTCAGGTTGGAGTGATTGAAGTCACCCGCAACAATGAAGGCTGCCTCGGGGTTGTGCGTCTGTTGTTTGCTAATGGCAGTATGCAGCTCTTTCATTGCAAGCTTGGCATTAGCATCAGGAGGGATATAGGCTGCAGTCACAACAGTGGAGGTGAACTCTCTGGGCAGATAGAACGGTCTGCATCTAACCAAGAGGAACTCAAGGTTAGCTGAGCAGTGACTCTCGATGATGGTGGAGTCCGTGCACCATGCTTTATTTACATAAATGCACAGACCCCCACCTCTGGTCTTACCGGAGTCTGTTGTCCTGTCCGCTCGGAGTAAATGATGCCCCGTTAGCTGGATGGCGCTATCAGGAACGTCGATGTTGAGCCAAATTTCCGTGAAGATCAGGATGTTGCAGTCTTTGATCCAGTTGTGGGAGGTGATCCTTAGCCGGAGTTCGTCCATTGAAGGATGCAGAGGGTGATAATGGAAGGGTTTTTTTCGGACTGGAGGATTGTGACTAGTGGTGTGCCTCAGGGTTCAGTGCTGAGCCCATTGCTGTTTGTCATTGATATCAGTGATTTGGATGGGAACATATATGGCATGCTTAGCAAGTTTGTAGATAACATAAAAGTGGGTGGTACTGTAGATAGTGACGATGGTTGTCAAAAAATGAAGCAGCATCTTGATCGGTTGGGTAAGTGGGCTAAGGAACAGTTGATGGAATTTAACACAGAGAAATGTGAGGTGTTGCATTTAGGAAAGTTTAACATGGGCAGGACCTACACGGTGAATAGTAGGGCACTGAAGGGTGCTGTAAAGCAGAAGGACCTAGGAGTGCAGGTACAGAGTTTCCTTGAAAGTGGCGTCACAGGTAGATAGGGTGGTGAAAAATGATTTTGGCACATTGGCCTTCAAGAGTCAGAGTATTGAGTATAGACATTGGGAGGTCGTATTGTAGTTATACAAGAAATGATTCAGTCCTCATTTAGAGTATCGTGTTCAGTTTTAGTCACGATGATATAGGTAGGATGTTGTCAAGCTGAAAAGGGTGCAGAGAAGATTTACGAAGATGTAGCCAGGACTCGAAGGCCTGAGCTATAAGGAGATGTTGAGCAGGCGACTTTATTCCTTGGAATGCAGGAGGATGAGGGATGGTCTTGGAGGTGAACGAAATCTTGAGTGGAATAGATCAGGTAAACACACAGAGCCATTTACCCAGAGTAGGGGAATCGAGAACAATAGGTTTAAGGTGAGGGGGGAAAGATTTAATAGGAACCTGAGGGGTAACTTTTTTACAACAAAGGTGGTGGGTGTATTGTACGAGCTGCCAGAGGAGGTAGTTGACGCAGGTACTATTGCAACATTTAAGAAGAATTTAGACAGGTACTTGGATAGGATAGGTTTACTGGGATATGATCTAAATGCAAGCACGTGGGACGTATAGATGGGGCATGTTGGTCAGCATGGGAAGGGCCTGTTTCCACCCTGCATGATTCTATGACTATGACACTCTCTCAACATACTCCCCTATTTTCCAAGACCTATGTATATATAAAGTCCCTCTGTTCTTGCATACTATTTAAAAATGGGCCATATATTCTCTCCAAATTCTTTCTGCCAAAGTGCATCACTTTTCTGTTTGATGATGTCCACGAACACAAATGGGAACAGGCTCCAATTGGAGAAAAACTCATAAAATGCTGATATTTCACAGATCGTTTATAAAATACAAATGTACTTGACCTGCACAAAACCTGCCGCATTTTCAGATTTTTAAAATTATCACAGGTCTCTTACTGTCTTGGGAACAGCTACTCAAAACATCAGAAGGTTAAAGCATGAAACAGCAATACAGCTGGAACAATTTTAAGTATTTCTAAGAAGTCTGATTCATAGAGATCTCAGAAAATGACCTTATGATTACTTGTGTCTACAAATATGGTTTGTGTCTGCATGATTTATCTAATTCCTTGAATGGTCCATATCCACCAGATGAGGTTGAAATGTGGAGGAATAAAGCTAAGGTGTTTGAGGAAGAATATAAATTTCCATACAGTGAGAAGTTGTTTTCAATGCCTATTATGGTAATCACCATGCCTGTGCAAATTCACATTGATATGGCGATTGTCAGATACAAACATAAACTGAGATTGGAGATATTAAATTGTTTTCAGGAAAAAAACCCAATAGAGAGTGTCAAATACAGTGCAAAGCAAAACAGGCCATGCAATACATTGCAATACTGGACACTCTGTTCTCTTGATCTCCCTCGAGTTACAGTATATGGCATCCTTTGGATATTGCCGAACCAGCAGATTCGATACCCCGGCTTCCTTTGATTTTACTATTCTTATAGGTTGCTCAGCAATATCATAAACAATAACATTTCCTGTGAACCGTCAATTTAAAGAGAATGAAAGATATACAACTCCCACCACGTCCCCATGTTACTGACCCCTAGTGGAATTAAATTATGTGAGGTATAGATAGGGTAGACAGTCAGAACTTTTTCCCCAGAGTGGAAAAGGCCAATACCAGAGGGCATAGCTTTAAAGTGAGAGGGACAAAGTTCAAATGAGATGTACGGGGCAGGTATTTTATACAGAGGATGGTGAGTGCCTAGAACACACTGTCAGGAGTGGTGGTGGAAGCAGATACAATTGTGGTATTTAAGAGACTTTTGGATAAGCATACAGATATGCAGGGAATGGAGGATTATGGGTTATGTGCAGACAGATAAGAGTTGATCTTGGCATCATGTTCAGCATAGAGTTTGTGGCCCAAAGGGCATGTTCCAGTGCTGTCCTGTTCTATGTTCTATGGTCCGAAGCTGACCTCGGCTCCATTGCACCCTCGGTCCATGGTCCAATCTCTGCTACAAGTTGCACCCCAGACTCCCTGCTCTGGCTCCACATCCGGAACTCTGAACCCTAGTTCACACTGCATACTAACTGAGCGAGCCAGATGCCAAATTACCGGGGTTTCAGACTTATCAGAAACAGAACAATCATAAGTTTTATAGCATGTTAGACTTCATAAAGACTCGATACCTATGCGTCCAAATTGCACTCCTTTCAACATCCATTCCAGAGCCCATACTAGATTCTGTAACAGTCTTTTACACAGTCAAATGTGGACTTTCTGTTCCAAATTTTATAAAATATTATTAGGAACACCAATGGGTCAATGCTAATGTGAGAGGGGAAAGATTTAAGGTGAGAGAAGAAATATTGAAAAGAGACATTTGGAACAGCTTTTACACATAAAAAGAGCCAGGTAAATGGAATGACCTGTCAGAGGAAGTGTTAGAGTCGGGTAACATTGCAACATTTAATAGATGCATGGGCAGCTTCTGATACAAACTTCAATAATCCATAGATGGAAGTACATGGATAGGAATCTGTTGGAAGGATATGGACCAGGCACAGGCAAGTGGGACTAGCTCATTGGGCAACTTGGTTGACATTGACAAGTTGGGCAAAAGTTCCTTTGCTGTATGACTTTATGACATTATCAATTATTATTGAAGTTTTATCTTTGGAACAAGAAAAAGATGATTTGCAGTTAAGTTTAAGATTAATACTATTTCAAGTATTTATCATTTATCATCCTCACAATGCTCTGTGAGGTGAGATCCACTATGGGAATAACAAAATGGTCATTAAAACATATTCACTAACTGGTCAGTTTGTACATTGCAGAGCATAATTTAATTACTACCAAAAGCTGTTTATTCATTTATGTGCTGGGGATGATTATGTTTTCAACAATCTGTCACAGAGCGATGAGCTCAGTTGTTGGTATTAACAGATATCTGTCTGGACATTAGCTGGAACCGGGTTATTTTTCCGTCTGTGTGGGCTGCACTTTCATATTTTCCCATTGGAAACAAAGGCGTGTAACTCATTTTTTTTTCAACTTTGATTAGCTGTGGAGCTGGGAGATCGGCCAGTGCTCTTGCATCAAAAATATGGCATTGCCATGGTAACTAACCCCTTAGCAATACAGATAAAACAGATCCAGCACAATTCAATGCAAAAATTAAATGTCAGTAAGTAATCCCAAAATAACAGAAGTTGCTTTACTTCTACCAATAGGGTCAGCATTTTGAGAATGTCTTATGCTAATAAATTCCTTCCTGATAACCTCACCGTCAATCAGAGAGACACACTTGCAGATGTTTTCATTTCCTGCCGGATGGGTTTACTGTGATTGTGCTAAAGGTAGCGTTGCCATATTAACACATCCATTCATTGTGGGATGGACCTTAGTAGTCTGCAAACGCGTCATCCTGCTTATTAAAAGATTCTTAACCCTGACCTCAGCAGAGCCTCTGCACCTGCCCGAGCAAAGACATTTCTAATTCCTCCACCAATTAACATTCAAATGAGTTTACTAATTTCATGTAAAGTTGGTGGCTCAAAGCTGTTGGAAATTGAGGCTGGAAATTGACACTCATCAAAGTCATTTCATGTTGGACTCTATTGTGGTCAAATACAGGAGACATCCAAGGTTAGATCTTCATTTTAGCGTAATTTCTGTCAGAAAGTCTATTGGCATCTTTCACTGAAATAGAAAAGGACTGTGCACACCTGGCGGCACAGTAGTACAGCAGTAGATTTGCTGCCTTAAAGCACCAGATACCCGGATTTAATCCTGACAATGGATGCTCTCTGTACAGAGTTTGGCTGTTCTCCCTGTGACCGTGTGGTCAATGACAAAATGTGCACTTATATAGCGCCTTTCACCTGGGAAAACATCCCTGGGAAACAAGTCATTTCCTTTGCTATTTTCTACATGGGCGAAAAATCCAGATACTGACATAGAGAGTGCAGAGCCTCTTGGCTGTGTGCAGCTAACAACAACAGACAGTACTTTCCCATTGAGAACGGTTCCATAATTTACAGAGCTGATGTCAATTATTTTCCGATGAATTAAAGATTGCAGTGAACCAAATTGCTGACCAATAGGGATGGTTTGGTAAGTATTTTTCATGGTAAGGAGGATGATTGAGAGAATGAGGAAGTCCATATTGATCAAGATACTCAAATAGAAAAGGGGGAGGAGAAAGGCTAGACATCATATCTGCCAATAAGATTTCTCAGACTGAACATTAATTAACTAAAAAGTACTTTAGACTAACGTACTAGTCTAAAGAGGTCGCAAATATAATCTGCTTGCTGCTATAAATTGCTGAAGTTGCCCATATGCAGGAAGATATCCTCTTCCCATTCTCCTTTGCTGTGGAGAGCATGGAGTCTTGCACATCTTGCAGGTTTGCCGTGGTGCAGAGTGATCCTTGTCCTGTGAATGCCTCTTGCCAACATTACTATTTTCATGAACTCAGAAGAATTCCATTCACTCACTAAAGAGGAAACATGTGACTACACATCATGCATCATCAACGCCTGTTTTCTTGACAGAGGCCTGTGATTTATTCAACCTGTGGCACTCTGCATCTTTTCTACTTGGTCTGATGAGACAAATCAAAGGCTGGCAACCAGGAGGCAACATAGCTTAAATCTCTGTTCATGTCACTTAAGTATCCCCGCCCTCCCCTCCCCTCCCCTCCCCTCCCCTCCCCTCCCCTCCCCTCCCCTCCCCTCCCCTCCCCTCCCCTCCCCTCCCCTCCCCTCCCCTCCCCTCCCTTCCCCTCCCCTCCCCTGCCCTGCCCTCCCCTCCCCTCCCATCCCCTCCCCTCCCCTCCCCAGTACGCCCCTCCCCTCCCCTCCCCTCCCCTGCATCATGTCTATGTCCTGTATACCTTTTCACTGTTTTTTACCTCATATCCCAAAGACATGATGATTAGTGGGTTAATTGGTTATTGATAATTACTCTGTGCTGGAAGAAACAGGACAATGTTGATGAGCAAGTGAGGTAGAATTAGTTACAGGATGGGCAAATTGGACTGACGGAATGCTCAGCTTGCAGAGATACAGTGAGCAAAATGGTCTTCTACATCAAGAGAATTGAACAATAATAAAAATAATTAAACTGATTGCCATCACTTCTTGCCATTTTTGCTGCACAGTTGCACAGCTGGTAGGGCGGCTGCCTCACACGCCAAGACCTGGGTTCAATCCTGACCTCAGGTGCTGTCTGTGTGGAGCTCGCACGTTCTCCCTGTGACCACGTGGGTTTCCACCGAGTGCTCTGGTTTCTTCCCATATATAATACAATACAATACAATAATACTTTATTAGCCAAGTATGTTTTGAAACAAAAAGACGTACGGGATTTATACGTTAATTGACCTCGGTAAAATTTCCCCTAGTGTATAGGGAGTGGATGAGAAAGTAGGATAACATAGAACTAATGTGAGCAAGTGATCGATGGTCGGCATGGACTTGTTTCTGACTTGGGCCAAAGGGTTTGTTTCTTTGCTGTATTCTGAACTAAATTTAACTTACAAAGAGCTAGTACTTCATAATATCAGGACCCTTGCTGGTGCATGGCTCACATGAATAGCAAGCCCCTTATTTAGGTATCAGTATTTTTTTTCTCCTCACTAAGTGTAAGGTTCACTGGAATTTTAGTCAACATGGTTATTTGATAATTGTACTCGTGTTCCTTTGGTGTGACTGTTTTAGGGATCATTAATTGCTATAATTCATTTGAAAAAGGTCTCATTAATGGTTTAAGGAATCCTTCAGTAAAAGTACGCCGTCAGATGAAATATGGACTGAAAGACATGACATTAACAATTTTCCCTCACTGCACAAGTACTTTATTAGTGCTACAAAAATGGGATGTTTGCTCGAATTGAATCCACATTCATACTAAATAAGCCAGATAGTCTCACTCTATTAAAAGGAGAAATTAGCAGAATGCAGATGAGCTTATTATTTCCCCTCACAAAATGCAGCACAACTCTATGTGATGTTTGAGCACTATAAATACCAAATATGTATCACAATACAGTCCAACAAAGGCACCTGTGCATTTGTGGCAAAATTCTTAAGGGGTTGGACAGGCTAGATGCAGGAAGATTGTTCCCGATGTTGCGGAAGTCCAGAACAAGGGGTCACAGTTTAAGGATAAGGGGGAAATCTTTTAGGACCGAGATGAGGAAAACATTTTTCACACAGAGAGTGGTGAATCTCTGGAATTCTCTCCCGCAGAAGGTAGTTGAGGCCAGTTCATTGGCTATATTTAAGAGGGAGTTAGATGTGGCCCTTGTGGCTAAAGGGGTCAGGGGGTATGGAGAGAAGGCAGGTACAGGATACTGAGTTGGATGATCAGCCATGATCATATTGAATGGCGGTGCAGGCTCGAAGGGCCGAATGGCCTACTCCTGCACCTATTTTCTATGTTTCTATGTTTCTATGAATTACACCTGTTGCCATGTCGATGACAATGCTAATGATACATAGATAAATAGTCCAATCATTAGCGGCACATTTGGAAAACAGTAACAGGATCTGTCCTAGTCAGCATGGATTTAAAAAGGGGAAATCATGATTGACTAATCTTCTGGAATTTTTTGAGGATATAATTAGGAAAATGGACAAGGGAGAGCCAGTGTACCTGGACTTTCAGAAAGCATTTGATAAGGTCCCACATAGGAGATTAGAGGGCAAAATTAGAGCACATGATATTGGGGTTAGGGTACTGTCATGGATAGAAAACTGATTGGCAGACAGGAAACAAAGAGTAGGGATTAATGGGTCCCTTTCAGAATGGCAGGCAATGACCAGTGGGGTACCGCAAGGCTCGGTGCTAGGACCGCAGCTATTTATAATATACATCAATGATTTAGATGAAGGGATTCAAAGTAACATCAGTAAATTTGCAGATGGCATAAAGCTGGGTGGCAGTGTGAACTGTGAGGAGGATGCTATTAGGATGCACGGTGACTCGGACAGGTTGGGTGAGTGGGTGGATGCAAGGCAGATGCAGTTTAATGTGGATAAATGTGAGGCTATCCATTTTGGTGACAGAAACAGGAAGGCAGATTATTATCTGACTGGTATCAAGTTGGGAAAAGGGGAAGTACAAAGAGATCTGAGGGGGGGTCCTTGTTCATCACTCACTGAGAGTAAGCATGCAGGCACAGCAGGCAGTGAAGAAAGCTAATGGTATGTTGGCCTTCATAACAAGAGGAGTTGAGTATAGGAGCAAAGAGGTCCTTCTGCAGTTGTACAGGGCCCTAGTGAGACCACACCTCAAGATTCAAGATTCAAGAGAGTTTATTGTCATGTGTCCCTGATAGGACAATGAAATTCTTGCTTTGCTTCAGCACAACAGAACATAGTAGGCATGACTACAGAACAGATCAGTGTGTCCATATACCATTGTATAAATATATACACACATGGATAAATAAACTGATAAAGTGCAAATAACAGATAATGGGTTATTAATGTTCAGAGTTTTGTCCGAGCCAAGTTTAATAACATAGAAACATAGAAACATAGAAATTAGGTGCAGGAGTAGGCCATTCGGCCCTTCGAGCCTGCACCGCCATTCAATATGATCATGGCTGATCATCCAACTCAGTATCCCGTACCTGCCTTCTCTCCATACCCTCTGATCCCCTTAGCCACAAGGGCCACATCTAACTCCCTCTTAAATATAGCCAATGAACTGGCCTCGACTACCCTCTGTGGCAGAGAGTTCCAGAGATCACCACTCTCTGTGTGAAAAAAGTTCTTCTCATCTCGGTTTTAAAGGATTTCCCCCTTATCCTTAAGCTGTGACCCCTTGTCCTGGACTTCCCCAACATCGGGAGCAATCTTCCTGCATCTAGCCTGTTCAACCCCTTAAGATTTTGTAAGTTTCTATAAGATCCCCTCTCAATCTCCTAAATTCTAGAGAGTATAAACCAAGTCTATCCAGTCTTTCTTCATAAGACAGTCCTGACATCCCAGGAATCAGTCTGGTGAACCTTCTCTGCACTCCCTCTATGGCAATAATGTCCTTCCTCAGATTTGGAGACCAAAACTGTACATAACCTGATGGCTGTGGGGAAGTAGCTATTCCTGAACCTGGTCGTTGCAGTTTTCAGGCTCCTGTACCTTCTACATGAAGGTAGCGGGGAGATGAGTGTGTGGCCAGGATGATGTGGGTCCTTGATGATGCTGCCAGCCTTTTTGAGGCAGCGACTGCGATAGATCCCCTCGATGAAGGGAGGTCAGAGCCGATGATGAACTGGGCAGTGTTTACTACTTATTGTAATCTTTTCCTCTCCAGGGCGCTCAAGTTGCCGAACCAAGCCATGATGCAACCGGTCAGCATGCTCTCTACTGTGCACCTGTAGAAGTTAGAGAGAGTCCTCCTTGACAAACCGACTCTCCGTAATCTTCTCAGGAAGTAGAGGCGCTGATATACTTTCTTAATAATAACATCAGTGTTCTCGGACCAGGAAAGATCTTCAGAGATGTGCACGCCCAGGAATTTGAAGCTCTTGACCCTTTCAACCATCAACCCGTTGATATAAACAGGACTGTGGGTCCCCATCCTACTCATTCCAAAGTCCACAATCAGTTCATTGGTTTTGCTGGTGTTGAGGGCCAGGTTATTGTGCTGGCACCATATGGACAGTCGCTCGATATCTCTTCTATACTCTGACTCATCCCCATCAGTGATACGTCCCACAACAGTGGTGTCGTCAGCGAACTTGCTGATGGAATATTGGAGTATTGTGTGCTGTTTTGGTCACCAAAATTGAGGGACATTCTTGCTATTGAGGGAGTGGAGTGTAGGTTCACGAGGTTAATTCCCGGGATGGCGGGACTGTCATCTGTTGATAGAATGGAGCAGCTGGGCTTGTATACTCTGGAATTGAGAAGGATGAGAGGGTATCATTGAAATATATGAGATTATTAAGGAATTAGACACGCTAGAGGCAGGAAACATGTTTCCGATGATGGGGGAGTCCAGAACCAGGGGCCACAGTATAAGAATAAGGAGTAGGCCATTTAGAACGGAGATGAGGAAAAACATTTTTACCCAGAGTTGTGGATCTATGGAATTCTCAGCCTCAGAAGGCAGTGGAGGCCAATTCTCTAGATGTTTTCAAGAGAGAGTTAGATAGAGCTCTTAAAGATAGTGGAGTCAGGGGATAGAAACATATGGTGAGAAGGCAGGAACATATCTTAACTAGAGTTTGGGCATTGAGTCAGGCAGGAACTAATCTTAACTAGAGTTTGTTTTTAACATCAGATGATTAATTGACTAAGCTGCCATCATGGGATTTGGACTCCAGTCCCTTGATTCAGTAATTTAATCAATGTTCTACCATTGCACTGAAGGAATTTCAGTCCATTTGACAACCAGCTGGATGGAGGTGACTGACCATGAACAGCACATGAAGTAAATCATAAGTGAGTTCATAGGGATACGGTTAGAAGGCAGGAACGGGTTACTGAATGTAAATGATCAGCCATGATCACAGTGAATGGAGTTGCTGGCTCGAAGGGCCGAATGGCCTACACCTGCACCTATTGTCTATTGTCTATTGTCTATTGTCTGTTACTTGGTGCCCGCTCCACTATTTTGGAATTCAATGCTCCAAGAATGCCCTGATGCAAACGTGACCACCTGAAGAGCAGCAAGGCATCACCAGATGGATCTCAACATAATTCATCAATTACCGTAGATTAATAATTTATTGATTTCTCCGAGACATTACTATAATTATTTAGTGCTTTTGCATCTAGATTTACTGAAATCTAGCAAGCGGGATAGCAGAATACATAGGGTGCTGGAGAATTTGCCCAGGTGTGAGGATTGCAAGTCATGGATGCATTAGTTGACACGTGTCTGGAATAAAGCAGATCAGAGGATAGGGAGGGCAGTACAAACACCTGCAGGGATCGCAGCACCAGAGTCATATTGAACTTGACTGTTCAAGGAGCAATTCTCACTGAAACTCGTGGTTTATTAAGGACTGAATCTGCTACGTGTTCAAGCAACAATTAATGGACATACATCTTAGCAAGGATTGTAAACTTTCATGTGGTGCAGGGAGTTCAGGTTCTTAAGTGATAGGTGCAGAATTAGGCCATTCAGCCCATCAAGTCTGCTCTGCCATTCAATCATGACTGATCTAACTCTCCCACTCAACCCCATTCTTCTGCCTTCTCCCCATAACCTGTGATACCCTTACTAATCAAAAATAGTAAGATTAAACGAGAACTTACCAGTTTGAAGTTTGATCTGTATTTTATGAGGAGTTACGATGAGGGATTACGTGAAGAGCCCGCTCAGCACGCATGCGCGGCATACTTCAAAGCAGCGGTGTGGAATCACAGATAGACACAGTTATTGAAGTAAACATAGTAAAGAAAAGGAGACATCAGTTTATCAGTTTGACCCATATTATTGTGGGTGGGAGCGGAGGGCACGTAATCCCTCATCGTAACTCCTCATAAAATACAGATCAAACTTCAAACTGGTAAGTTCTCGTTTAATCTTACTATTTTACTTCGGAGTCACGTGAGTGACTACGTGAAGATTTCAAAGCTCTGTGATTTTAAACCATGTAACAGTTCATACTTCACTCACTGCCGAAGTCATTTGAGGGAGGAAGTATGTTATCGTAATCAACCATGAATCTGTTTGTAAAAACAATAATGGTGTTATTAACAACAACAAGACCAAATGCTCCCCCGGACTTAAATTATATATTTTTTGCAGATTCTTTTTCTGCAAACGATACAGGTTCTGTCAGTGGTTTGTTATAAAAGTTTGGAACGTATACTCCCTAGACCACCCTCCTATAGCCAGGATGTGGTCCATAGGCTCGTCCATCCTCTTAGTTACTGACGTGGAAGCTGTCCTGGTGGAATAAGATTTATACACGTTAGTATTTACTCCAGCAACTCCCAGTACCTGCTTGAGCCACTAGAGATAGTTTAGCTCATCACCCGACCATGAGGTTTCTTGTGGCTGACCCATAAGGCTTTTTCCTCTCCCTCGGTATTCCTTATTGTGTCGATGTAGATCTCTAAGTGGGTCATGACACATAAAACGTGGTTCAGGTGGGTATGCCCGGAATTTCATGACTGGACCTGATGTCCCTGGTCTGTTCTGTTTGGCCAGCCTTGAATGGGAAATGTGACACTATCTGGTGTTATAACCATGTTGTCCAATCGCAGTAGATGGGAGAACTGGCTCTTTATATTGAGGTAAGGCCACCAGCATGTCCATCTTCAGGGTAGGCTGTTCCAGGGTGAGTGACCTGGCTGGTGATCATCCCCTAAGGTATGTCAGGATTTCACTGACATCCCAATTTGGGTGTACCTATTTCTGGGGAATGGATTGAATATACCTCTCCTGTATCTGATCACCAGTGAGTGGTACCCTTTGCCCTGTTGTCATGGTGCCCAAGTTAAGTAGGCTGACAGAACATTTCCTTCGTTGTGGTGAAGACCTGCCAGGAACTCCAGTACAGTTTTTTGTTGTAGTTGAATGTGTAGTTCCTGTTTTGGAACAGTTTCCCATTTCTTGATGTTCCTCAGGTATGTTCCCTAGTGGATATGCGACAGAATGCTGTCATCATGTTGATAGTGCTGCTGATCCAAGCACAGCAGTGGTCTTCCCAATTCTGTAATTCTTTTAATGACCATGTTGAGGACCACTGGGAACCATACCTGTGGACTTAGTCCACTGTAATTTGCGTAGTACCCGACTGATGAAGCCGTAGTACCTATTGAAGAGGTAGAAGGAAGGGAGAACATAGAGATTAGATTCCCCCCCGCCCCTCAATACGCGGGAATGTATCCATCGCCGCTGCCTTGAGATTGGTTTCATGCGACGTAGGTTAGTACGTGGCGATTTAATTGAATATAAGGAAATCAATATCTGGTGTCCATATTGCTTAGTAATTTCAGCAAATATTTTTTGGTTTAAATGTTTGTTTACAGCATTTAGCTCACCTGAATAGGTAAGTTACTGATGGTCAAACATGTTTGACGACATACGGTTACCAATTGTTAATAAATTGTCACCTCCCTTCTTCTTATCGAGTCCACACACAAGATTAGAAGTTGTTCAGCCAGAGCTGAACACACTTCTCGGCATCTGCACAATGGTGTCTGTCTTGCGCTTCTTGTGCTTCTTGTGCGTGGTGGTGGAAATATTGGTTGAAACAGGGCCGCGACGTGAACGCTCTTTCCTTGGCCCCATTGTCACCTAATATCGATGTTCTCCGCCCAAGTGGTTTGGTATATGCCACCACTGTGATGTTGTTAACTTATAAAGGAACATGCAAAATGGTGCATTACTGAGCAAATGCTTCACTAGAAGTAAGTAATTTAATATATAACACGTTTAAGTCCTTTCGCATTGGCACTAAGTATTACAAGCTCAGTAACACATCAGGACACATAAGATGTTACTCAAAACAGGTGGAAGTGTACAACCATAATCCTTCCTATGCAGATAAATTCCATGATAACACTCCAGATTAGTCCATTTGCCCCCATATTACAGGTATGGAGATAGTTTGAACACTAGTATCTCAGCTCATAGGAAAGGTACAATGTTCAGTAGCTGGTAATGCTGCTACTATCCCAATTACTTTGCCACGTAGTTGATTGGTGGTTAAATGTTACCATAACTGATAGTCTTAATGAATACCAGATAGACAATGTTGTGGATGGTCAACGTAAATATCTGGATATATGACAGAGCCCGCTAAATAAGTTAGTAGCTAAAGCAGCTAATAAGCTATATCCAAGGATAGTCTGTCGTTAATATATAGACATGCCATGACGGAATGTTTCTTAAGTGTCAGGGCTGGTTGATTCTGGAATAGCTTCGACTTAAATGCCAATTCAATATTCAAATCAAGTTTATTTATCACATACCCACGCGAGATGTGCAGTGAATGAAAATGGCAATGCACATCATGGTTACCCCATCCAGGTAATTGTGGTATATCCGAAACTTATATGAAAAGGTACTGAATAGTATGCATCTTCAAGGTCGATGTCTACCATAAAGTATCCTTGGATCCATGGTAGAAGTTACAAATCCCATAAGTGGGTATACCTGGTGAATAACTCAAGTGGTTAATCAATGATGGTGCGACATTCACCATCGTGGGAGGGTAGACCCCTTGGGGTGCTTGCTGAATTGGTGGCAAAATATTAATTCTATTCCCCTTGAATATATTTTTTGGTATATAACTACCAAGAGTGATAGCTTCCTAACCAGGCGTGATTCACCCACCCCTTGTTAGTACAACCCTTCACCTTTATGTGATGGTAGGAACCATACTTATCTGTCTTCATTGTTGTTTTCTTCGGTTTCTGGTTCCTTGTTCTTGTAGGGACGATGTTTGTTGGGGGGTGGCGCATTTTCCATGGGGCCTGCTGTGGGCCCTGGCCTAAAAGGCTTACGGGATTGGCATGCAGGCCCCGAGCTTTCACCAGTACCATGAAGTAGACGCCCCTGGTGGACGCGTAGAGGTACTGCTGTCTGGTTTAGTGTGGTGCTCATTCCAGACTCTGCCCTCTTGTGCCGAATAGTTTGAACACTTCGTCCAGTTTTTTAGGACTGGTTTGGTAAGTGCCAGGTAGCAGGATCTGTGGTTGCGAGGTCGGCGTTCTCACAGTCCTGTTAATTGCATAGATTGAGGGCAGGTTTGTGACTTCCCTTGAGAAGTTGAACAGTAGGGTCAGGTGTTTTGCCATACTACCCTGCCCTTCTGGAATGAGCAGGTGGACATGGATAGCCGACGTCAGGGTATCAAATGCAATTTTGAGATATTTGGGTTAAATGCGCTGCTCAATGTATCCCCCAATAATGGCGGGCACTTTGAGTAAATGCAATTTAGGGGAGGCGTGATGAAACCAACGCCTCATGGCTACCTGTCTTGGAGAGGTTTTTTGGAAAAGATAGGTAGTAGGCTGGCCATCAGTTAAGACTGAAAGCCATCTTGCTCGTGGTGAAACCACGTAGCGGCCACACCCAGCAGCTCTCCCTGATCCTGTACCTCAAAGCATACTCCCAATGTTGTTCAGCCAGTGCCCCTCTTCTTGACCAGCCCAGCTCTGGTCGCCAAAACTGTCCTCGGATGAGGAGGAAGCAATGGCCAGTGCACGAGGCACTGTGGAGGGAGTGCCTGAACTCCCTCTGCGAAACTGCTCCTCACGAAGCAAGTCTCGCTGGAGCTTATGCTCCACGAGCCGCTCCACGAGCCGCTCCATGCGGCTCAGGCGGCTGTCTCTGCCCTAAACGGGCTGTGAGACGTCCCCGTCCGACGAATCGGATACCACCGGCTGGATGTCTTGACATCCAGTCCGCTGCTCAGGTGCTAGCGGAACTGGGCTCGGCTCGGTGTCGGGGACGGCGGAGCGCCAGGTTAGCGGTCCTACTGCCCTCTGTCCCCCTCTGATGAGACGCCTGTCTGCTGGCGCCGAGCTGGGGACAGATTTCTTGGAGAGTCTTGTTCCTTAAACTGTGGCGGTAGCGCCTGACTCCCGCTGTGCCTCTGGACTGGAAACCGGCGCAGCTCTGTCTGTGGACCGCAGCGTGTGCGGTCCTGTGCCATCTCTCCGCCTTCCGCGAACAGAACACTCCTTCCCCGGAGTCCAAGGGGGGCCGCTTGCGTCTGGACTGGCACCGGCGCAGCTCCCTGCCCGTGGACCGCAGCGTGTGCGGTCCTGTGCCGTCTCTCCCCCTTCCGCGAACGGAACACTCTTTCCCTAGTCCAAGGGGGGCCGCTTGCGTCTGGACTGGCACCGGCGCAGCTCCCTGTCTGTGGACTGCAGCGTGTGTGGTCCTGGTGGCGTCTCTCCCCCTTCCGCGAACGGAACGCTTCTTCCCCGGAGTCCAATGGGGGCCGCTTGCGTCTGCTGCTTTGCTCCACCTGGAGCAACAAACAGACACGAGTCGCTGGTTAAACTGAAGGTAAGTACTTACCTAAAGCTTCCTCTTTCAGGCTTGTAGCGGGAGCGCCTGACTCCCGCCTGCCGCTGTTGCCTGCTGAAACGTAATGCCGCGCATGTGTGCTGAGCGGGCTCTTCAGGTAGTCACTCACGTGACTCCGAAGTAAAATCTACCTATCTCTGCCTTAAAAATATTCATTGATTTGCACAACCTTCCGTGGCAATGGATTCCACAGATTTATCACCCTCTGACTAAAGAAATTCCTCCTCCTCCTCTCCTTCCTAAAGTAATGTCCTTTTATTCTGAGGCTATGACCTCTGCTTCCTGGGATCATGGTCGTAAACATACACTGGACCCTCTCCAGTGCCAACACATCTTTCTTCAGAAATGTGGCCCATAATCGCCCACAATATTCCAAATGCGGTTTGACCAGCACCTTATAAACCTCAGCATTACATACCTGTTTTGTATTCTAGTCCTCTCGAAATAAATACTAGCATTGCGTTTGCCTTCCTTACTACTGGTGAAATGTGCACACTTTAATTTGTGTGGCATAAATACCACAAGATATAATACAACCTTTCAGGATTTGTGCTTCACTGGAAAAGCCAACATTTATTGTCTATTCCTAAATCCCATTGAACTGAATGGTGTGCCAGTCCATCTCAGAGGTCAACCAAAATGGAATAATGTATAGAATGGTAGATTTCATCAACCAATCCAAATGGGTTTTAACAATCTGGGATTTTTATGATTGTCATTAATCTTAACTAGAGTTTGTTTTTAACATCAGATGATTAATTGACTAAGCTGCCATCATGGGATTTGAACTCCAGTCCCTTGATTCAGTAATTTAATCAATGTTCTACCACTGCACTGAAGGAATTTCAGTCCATTTGACAACCAGCTGGAGGTGACTGACCATGAACAGCACATGAAGCAAATCATAAGTGAGTTCATAAATGATAGGAGCAGAATTAGACTATTCGGCACATCTGCCATTCAACCATGGCATTATGCTGTTTTATCTCAGAAGGCACAATATTTCCCTTCTGCAAGGCCATCCATGCCAGCTGCAACTGAGTCACGGTGTAAGTTATTGGGGCAAATCCTCCAAAATTATGGAAGAACTCGGATAAGGACATGGATATTTTAAAAAGACAGATTTGCTGGCTGCAACGGAAAAAACCCCAATCCACAGAAAGAATCAGTTTCAAGCTTCAAACCTGTCTGGCCTGTGGACTTGGGCATCACACAACTATGCGAATGGTATGGGCAGGAAAGGCTGAGACGGAGATAACGAGATTATCTTGGATACACAAAGGAAGGAACCAAGCCTCAGCAGACGGTGGTAAACAGGCCAGCACAAGCACAATCACAATCTTGGATGACCCATCCATCGAGACAATAGGAGCCCATCCAGGCGATGGGATAACGATCAGGCTGAGGGATCATGACATCAGCAAACCCCTTATCATCGGAAGCCTATTGTTCATGCCAGATCGAAACTGGGAATCATCAAAAGAACCCTTTTATCCAGAGGACCACCTGGGGGTTTCAAAGGAAGCTCAGGTATAAAAACAGGAATCAAGCCAGAACTCGCTCTCTTTCTGCTCTGCTGGACAGCTCGTGGGCCTGCATCGACCTAGCTGTGACTATCCCGGTGACTTGGTGAAATTCCCGAAATAGGATAGAGGTTGAGAAAATAAAGGGAAAGGGGGGTAAAATTGTGTAAAGTAAGTTTTACGACGTGCTCGATAGTTTTCCGTCCATAGTCTTAGTTTAAAGCATAAGTTTAGCCACGTATTATGTAGTGTTGGTGCGATTCGATTTCTCATTGTTTAATAAAGCCTGTAAATTTTAGACTTGCTTTGAGTCCATCTTGGTTTCTGTTTTCTCTCATCAGCACACTCTGGTCAATTCAACCTTTTTTTTTATCATATCCCATCATAATTCCGAGGTCTAGAACCTAGGGGAATCCCTTTTGTTGTATTCTCTCTCTTGGAAACCGCTCGAGTGGAGTGGTGGCCGTTTGACCCTCCGACAAGGGAGAGAATAACTCGGGCAGTTGGGCCCGAAGTGGAGTAAAGGGAAACGCAAAACCCCTACAGAATGGCGACCGTGACAGGACCTCGGTGGTTTGGGATATGTGATTTGCCAGAGGGGGTGAGAGAACGTAGCAAGATGGAGGAGAGAATCTCCTCTTATCTGTTTAAAAAGATCAATCTCACCAAACAATGGGTGATAGCATTGTTGACAGCACAGCAGCCTGCAGCAGCTGCTGCTCAATGGACGGAAAGCAAAGCGTATAATAAAGGGCAGGAAAAGGCAGTTTGGCTAGCGTGCCTATCACAGCAGGTAGCAAAAATGCAGAGACAGGTAGACAGACTGGAAGAGCAACTGAGAGAAGCTAGGGCCAGCGCTGAAGAAAGCGCTAGAGAAGGGGAAGGGCTATCTGAGGAATGCAGTAAAGCCAGGCAGTGTATCTTGCAGGCGAGGGAGTCCCACAGAAATGCCCAGGAATTCCTCCAATGTCAGGTGGTAGAGGCAAAGGAGAGGGTACGGAACGCCCAGGAACTCCTGGCTCAGAGTACACAGAAGTGCAGGGAGCTGGAGGGAAAGTTCCAAAATATCCAAGCAGCATACAGGGTGGCCCGTAGCGAGCTAGGGGATAGTGATCACGGGCCTTGCCAGGCTAGGATAGCGCAGCTGGAGGAGACTCTGTCCAAGACTAGGGGACGGGTTCACCTGGTAGGACCAGGGGGGTCCCCCGGGGGCAGAGGGCTTCCCTCAGCAGATGATTCCCCAGGGGCAAAGGGGAATAGACTGCCTCCTGAGGCGCCGGGGATAGGTCCGGGTTGGCAGGTGGGGTTCGGGTTGTCCGGGGAGGGACAGGCCCAAGGAGGGGCGGGAGAGCACCCTCAGTTAGCGGCTTCCGCGCCATGTGTAGCACACCACGAGGTGGTGGGGTTACCGATCATGGTGGGAAAGCCGGGGGTAAATGGGCAACAGCCCCGGGTAGGGCAGATGTGCCCGGTACGGCAAAGGAAATATGGTCCCCCGGTAGGGCAGGCAGATAGGGGGCCCATAGAGAGTGATATCATCATTCCCCATGGGGCACATGTGCTGAGGGGGATGGTGGCTCACTTTCCCAGGTTAACCAGGGTGGGAGACCCATCATTGCATTTTATGGAGGTGCAGCAGGCAGTCGACATAAACGATTGCGATGAGGTAGGACGGGTAAAGCTGCTACTGATGACCCTTGATTCATACCTATGCAAGGCGACGACCTCCAGGGAAGGGGGAAGACCTGAAACATGGGTAGCGGCACAGACAGCGGTTCTGGAGGCCATGGGGTTGAATCAGGGTAGTCCTTTCACCAGGGTGGGGGAGACGAAGCAGCAGGTAGCTGAGTCCCCGGACATGTTCGCAGACAGGCTGTGGGCAGTGTATGAGGGAGCGTGTGGGATACCTTTAGATAGGCAGAATTTAGATGAGAGAACAGCTCACTGGCTGAAGACTCTGGTGGCGAATTGCCTCCCGCGAGTTAGGGCAAAGGCCGAGCACTGGTTCGACCCAGCGGACCCAAACCTTAACGAGGCGGAGGTGATCAGGAAGCTCACCCTTGCATACCGCAATGGGGAGAGAAGTGAAGAGAAGCCCTTTAAGGGCAAGGTGCATGAAATAGTACGGCACCCCCCAAAAGGAGGCAGTGGAAACAGGAAGGCAGCCAGACCTCTTCCGAGATGAAGCTGGTGTGCTACGGGTGTGGGAAGCCCGGGCACTACAAGAGGGAGTGCAGAAACCCAAGTAGACCAGTGGGGGATAGGACCCCGGTAACAATAGATATAAAAGATCTATTGAACTATTTGCAGTCCAAGGCGGGAGGGTCCGGACAGGTAGCCATGGCAACAGGCCAGGGTGCGCCCATATCCGCACCCCCGGCACCTTTATGACTGCCAGCGAAACAGCTCACATTCCTATGCCCGTTAGAGTATGGCCCATGTGGGAGACCCTGGGTCAAGATGGAGGTCCAGGATGTGGTCGGGAGTTATCTGCTGGACATTGGTGCTTCCAGTAGCATTGTCCACACGGACAACCCCCGTACATCCCCTCTATCTAGTAGGGCGCCCTATAGTCCACGAGGCGAGGGTAATCAGAGGGCGGTTTGCTTGGCCAGGGAAGGAGCCAGGAGTGGGAAGCATGGGATCCCCATGAGGAAGGACAGGTAGCTGCAGCCAAGGAGCAGCCTCGAGAAAAGGAGAGTGTGGGAGTGGTTTTGGCCCTGGACCTGACCACGGTCCAGGCACAAGACCCTATTTTAAAGGCTGCCTCAGCAGCCATTTGCAGGCAGGAGAAGATAGAGGGACCGTATGGGGGTAAAGATCAAGAACAGACCCGGGTTGATGTGGAAACCGTAGGGGAGCCAGGCGAGTCCACAGGTAGTCAGCCTGAAGTAGCCGGCTGTGTTCCAGGGCGAGGACTGGAAGCAGTGGAGAAGGAAGCTGACTCCAGCCCTCCGCAGGCAGGTACCGTAGACTGCCTAAGAGAGGCAGAACTAGCAGAAGCAGAGGAGATGGAGGTATCACCTCTGGTGTGGGAACCACCGGTCAGACGTAGGAGTGACAGGGTCACTAAACCCCCAGTAAAGTGGTCCCCATCCCTAATTAAACCTAGGGCTAGGGCCGGCCACAGGAGGGCCGGGAAGGAGAGTGGTCGAAACAGGGCACTACGGAGTGCGGCTGGAGGGAGCCCAGTCTCCACAGGGAACGTAGGGGTATCTCGAAACCCCGTAGTGCACAGGGAGGTGAAGGGCAGTCAGGCCCCTCGACAGGAGGAGTTCTGGCCTGCACGGGTGGGCCCACCAGAGGGGTGGCCCCAGCGTGACGGGGACCAGTTATGAGTTGGCCACCCGGAGACGGGTGACGTTGTATATAGCATTGGTTTGTGTGTAAGTAGATGTAGTTAGCGTAATTAGATATAGCGTTTTGTATAGATACAGCGGAGTACAGGGACAGACAGTATGGGATCGAAGGGATGTGCTGTGGAAAAGTAGACCATAACAGACAAAATCAAAGCCCCAAATGCCATTATTAGGCAGATAGCTCTGTGGAGGCAAGGAGGTGTTTTGCTTTGTTTTCCAGATAAGTAGCCCCGCCGTATGGATGATGGAAACGATGTGCCTCCGGATGTGCGTGGCGCGTCGCGGGGTCACGGAGGAGTCCATCGGATTTGACTGAAGTGCGGTTACCCGCATGGTGCCCCCCCCCCCCCGAGATGGAATTATTATATCAGGCCCTGTAAAAAGACATGTTCCAGAAATTCCACAACCTGGATTTCGGGGACATAGACATAGAAGAGATGTACCGCGGGGGAGGGGATTTCACTTTGGGGTCCGGTAGGCAAAGACGAGGGGTGGTTAACGACGGGTTTACAGCATTTAACACGGGGACGTCTATTATTGGGCGCTGAGGCTAGGCCTCAGTGTGGGTTCAGGGCTGTTGGGGCACAGCCTATAAACTGCACCATGGAGGCGATGGCGGCAGACCATGTCCCTCCACAGGTGGCGTATATAGGCAGTGGGACGTACTGTGTCACCACAAGTGCCCAGCGGTATCAGCACGGATCACAGCTGTGGTGCCCGATACCGCACAGCAGCTTCTGCTTTAAACCCAGGGCAGAAGTCCATGTTGCACAGCAGCGAATATTACCCATCCCGGAACCTTCTTCGGTTCACCTCTCGTTACGAGAAAATGTAACTGACTTATTTAACTATGTTGCCCATTTTGGGTATGATATTCCCCCAGTGAATGAAAAAATTAAAAGAGTTGCTGGTGGCGGTCGAGTTGTCGCACAAACACTTCTTCTCCCTGGAACAAAAGACTCTGGATATCGCCAGGGAGATCGAAGAGATCAAGTCTCCAAGTTGGTGGGACCTGGAGTCCTGGATCATAGTTCCAGCATGGGTCCGCATTGTGTCCCATGTTCTGATCATCTGCCAGATGATAATTGTGCTGTATTTGCTATGCATTAATGGCAAATTTAAAAGGCGGAGGAGGATGGCCAAATTACAACAGCTGGTAAATCGAGCCGCCCGACGTCACCGTAACGACACCCCATCACTGTAAAATGTCTGTACTCTAGTGCAATAGTTTTTGTACATATGTTGTAATCCCTGCATTTTCAGGTAATGGTCGTGAGGGTACGGTATGGTTTGTGGGATTGATGTAAATTAAAAGGTGTATAGTGTAAGTTAATGTGCTTCGAGGGCCTAGTTTAGCAATTAAGGGGGCTTTCGGGGTACATAATTTCACCTTCTCACCAGGAGTGTTTACAGCTCTTGAGGCTGTAGGATTGCCCACTAACTCTGTCAATCGATACGGTCCGTGCAAGCCTGGACATATCGTAGGGGCATGTAAGTTATTGGGGCAAATCCTCCAAAATAATGGAAGAACTCGGATAAGGACAAGGATATTTTAAAAAGACAGATTTGCTGGCTCCAACGGAAAAAACCCCAATCCACAGAAAGAATCAGTTTCAAGTTTCAAACCTGTCTGGCCTGTGGACTTGGGAATCACACAACTATGCGAATGGTATGGGCAGGAAAGGCTGAGACGGAGATAACGAGATTATCTTGGATACACAAAGGAAGGAACCAAGCCTCAGCAGACGGTGGTAAACAGGCCAGCACAAGCACAATCACAATCTTGGATGACCCATCCATCGAGACAATAGGAGCCCATCCAGGCGATGGGATAACGATCAGGCTGAGGGATCATGACATCAGCAAACCCCTTATCATCGGAAGCCTATTGTTCATGCCAGATCGAAACTGGGAATCATTAAAAGAACCCTTTTATCCAGAGGACCACCTGGGGGTTTCAAAGGAAGCTCAGGTATAAAAACAGGAGTCAAGCCAGAACTCGCTCTCTTTCTGCTCTGCTGGACAGCTCGTGGGCCTGCATCAACCTAGCTGTGAGTATCCCGGTGACCTGGTGAAATTCCCGAAATAGGATAGAGGTTGAGAAAATAAAGGGAAAGGGGGGTTAAATTGTGTAAAGTAAGTTTTACAATGTGCCCGATAGTTTTCCGTCCATAGTCTTAGTTTAAAGCATAAGTTTAGCCACGTATTATGTAGTGTTGGTGAGATTCGATTTCTCATTGTTTAATAAAGCCTGTAAATTTTAGACTTGCTTTGAGTCCATCTTGGTTTCTGTTTTCTCTCATCAGCACACTCTGGTCAATTCAACCTTTTTTAATCATATCCCATCATAATTCCGAGGTCTAGAACCTAGGGGAATCCCTTTTGTTGTATTCTCTCTCTTGGAAACCGCTCGAGTGGAGTGGTGGCCGTTTGACCCTCCGACAAGGGAGAGAATAACTCGGGCAGTTGGGCCCGAAGTGGAGTAAAGGGAAATGCAAAACCCCTACAACGGGAACAAACAAAACATTGACTAGCAGGTGAAAGAACTATCCACTGACATTAGATAACCTCTAAGGCATAAGATCATTCCTATACTCGAGGCAGGTTTCAACAAAGGAACTGGAGTTCTGCTGCAGATGCTGCAGACCGTGCAAATGATGAGCGAAGAAGGGCCGACTCCAAAGTACATCAAATGCCTACAAATCTTTTCTTAATGGCTTTTAATTCTTCTTTTGAAAACACATCGGCTTCAACAGAATGTTATAGAACCATAATTGCTTCTGATCTAATCAGTTGATCCAAGGGCAGGTTGGGATAAATTTGTCCTCTAAGGTTCATGAAAGTTGTGACAAATTAGCCAGCTGGATTGTAAATTTTATTGTCGTTAGGTGTTGTTACAAATTACAGAGGAAGAGTCATCCACAAAATCCCCCTTACTGAAGGCAATAAAAAAACTAGCAGCAACGTCTGGCAAAGAAATGTGTCAAATGTTATTTCACATGATACATTCAATTTTTAAAAGACACACTTAGAAAAAGCTTCCACTTTGAAAGAGGATAAATGACCCGCTGAGTTACTCCACTTTGTGCCTTTTTTGGAATATCCTATTCTGTTGTGTTTTACATTGTTATAATCATCTCCATATTCAAGTTTAAGAAAACAAAGGTTACAGGAGAGCCCTCAATGTACCCATGTAGGGTAAAAGTTCGGTTATCCAATGGATGTTGGACTTGACAATTATTGGTTAGTTTTTGATTGCTAATTATTGGTTAGTTATTGATTGCTAGTTTTGTCCATATTCTAGGACTTTTCAGTGTCTACCAGGTCACCAGCCTAGACCTCCTGTAGACACAGGACATCTCAATTTTAAGAGTTGGAGGCCAGCTTCAAGCAATTCCTTTACATTATGCCATCTACTCATGACAATGAACTTGTATTAAGGCATGCACCCATCAAATATTATGAAGAGCACCAGCTATACACATTTAAAATAACATGAAGCTCAATTACCACTGAGGTTATTCAACATGGTCATTGGGTGATGAAACCAGGGAAGGTATGACAACATTTTTGATTCAAGACCAGATCAACTATAGAATGCAAAAAAACAAAACAAGTGGGAGAAAGGAGTTTAAGAAGGAACTGCAGATGCTGGAAAATCGAAGGTACACAAAAAAGCTGGAGAAACTCAGCGGGTGCAGCAGCATCTATGGAGCGAAAGAAAAAGGCAATGTTTCGGGCCGAAACCCTTCTTCAGACTGATCGGGGGTGGGGGGGCAGGGAGAAGAAAGGAAAAAAGAGGAGGAGCTCGAAGGCTGGGGGATGGGAGGAGACAGCAGGAGGGCTGAGGAAGGGGAGGAGACAGCAAGGACTAACAAAATTGGGAGAATTCAATATTCATGCCCCCAGGATGCAGACTCCCCAAGGGTGCTGTTCCTCCAATTTCCGATGTTGCTCGCTCTGGCCATGGAGGTGACCCACGACAGAGAGGTTGGATTCGGAGTGGGAGGGGGAGTTGAAGTGCTGAGCCACCGGGAGGTCAGGTAGGTTCTTGCGGACCGAGCGGAGGTGTTCGGCGAAACGATCGCCCAACCTCCGCTTGGTCTCACCGATATAGATCTGCTGACACCTAGAGCAGCGGATGCAATAGATGAGGTTCGAGGAGATGCAGGTAAACCTCTGTCGTACCTGGAACGACTGCTTGGGTCCTTGAATGGAGTCGACGGTGGAGGTAAAGGGGCAAGTGTTGCATTTCTTGCGGTTGCAAGGGAAAGTGCCCGGGGAGGGGGTGGTACGGGAAGGAAGGGAAGAATTGACAAGGGACCTAAAACCTGAAGAAATTACACACACTCTGGCAGAAGTTATTTTTCAATGATGTCGACTTGGTATGACATTAATTTTAAAAAGCTTCAATTTTTAATGAGCTTTTCAAAACCTCAGGACATCCTAAATTACTTTACAATTAATGAAGTTCCCCTAAAACTTTTGTAATGAAGTAAATTGTGACTTAATACATTGTTAAATTCACTTAGAGTGAAATGGATATATCCTCATTTTTTTCTGGCATATTAAGTGTGTAGCACAGTGGCACAGCGGCAGAGTTGCTGCCATACAGAGCCAGAGACCCAGGTTCAATCCTGACTACGGGTGCTGTCTGTGCAGAGTTTGTGCGCCTGTGTGGGTTTTCTCTGGGAGCTCCGGTTTCCTCCCACACTTCTAAGACGTACAGGTTTGTAGGTTAATTGGCTTGGTATAATTGTAAAATTGGCCATAGCGTGCGTAGCATAATGTAAGTGTGCGGGGATCGCTGGTCAGCGCAGACTCGGTGGGCTGAAGGGCCTGTTTCCGCGCTGTATCTCTAAACTAAACTAAACCTAAGTGTGTGTTGGATGAAAGGATAATTCAGGTAGCAACTCTCTAGTTTCCACATTTAACCCTGAAAACAGAGTTCGATTTATCCCCTGACGTTGCAAATACAGAGAGCCTCTTCATCACTGGTTGCTGATCCGAGCTGAGCTGGATTCAGCCATCATTTGCACTCATCGGTTGTGGGCCATCTGCACTTACCATGTGTAGATGAGACCTGAGTAAACTGACGCTCCATTCAGCATTGTGGCAAGCTGTTGCAAGGTTTCCAGCCTTGGCTAAGGACAACCCATGGAATATCTTGGACAAGAGGTGGGCCTTATTTCTTATGAAGAGTGGGTGGCATGGTTAATAATAATGTTAAGAACCTTTTTAAATTGTTAGTACTAATAATATTAAAATGTAAAACTATTCATAGTTAAAAAATAAAATGAAAATTGAGTCGTTCATTAAAACACAAAGAAATTATTTGAACATTACAAAAAGTCAGTAAAATTAAAGCTTCAACATTCTCTTTTCCTGATAATTTCCAGGCCACTATGCCTGGCTCACATGGAAATACTGAGATAGATTCCCGTAGAACCATGGGTTGTTGTTAAGGCTGGCATCTGTGACTCAGTAGGTTCATACCAGCCCCAGATGAATATGAGAATCCAGGAGTTTATGAGCATAGACAACTGGACCAATTTTAACTGACACTCACCATTCGACACAAAGGTTACATTCTGATGGTCTGGCCCATTACCTTCCATCTGTGTACATCATGTTGTGTGAAGTCAGCACCATCGGTCTGTTGTCATTGGAGGAGCTGAGGCGCGTCTGTCCTCTTTGGTACAGCAACCAGGCAGGACATCACAGGAACTCTCTCCCGGCTCAGGCTCAGGTTGAAGATATGCTGAAGTACTCTGCACAACTGACTGGCACACACGGGGTCTGACACCATGGCTTTGCTCAGCTCCTTCCTCACCTGCTCAGCCTTGATGGTCAGGCGTGACAAAGAAAGGGCAGAGGAAGTGGACCAGAGGGATTGCGGGGGAAATGCTGTCGAGGAGCAGGGGGGGAGAGTGGGCAGAGGGCCCACCATCAAATCTATTATAAAACAGGTTTAGCTTGTTGGCCCAGCCCTGATTGCTTTCCCTCCCCAGGCCACTGGTCTTCCTGTAGACTGTAATGCTACATACCGCTCCACACATCCTTACTGTTGTTCTGCTGAAGTTTTAGTCCCAGCTTCCACCTGTAGTGGTCCTTTCCCTATCTCAGTCTCGCCTTCAGGTCCTCCCAGTCACCATTCCTGAAGGCCCGCTTCTTCTGGCTGAGAAGGGCCTTTATGTCACTGGTGATCCAGGGTTTGTTGTTAGAGAAACAGTGTACAGTCTCCTCAGGGACAACGTTATCCACACAGGACTTTATGTAGTTGGTAACACAGTCCGTCAATGTCCTCTCCCTGGGGACTACAGAGTACGCCCAGTCTGTGACCTCAAAACAGTCCTGTAGCGTGTCACAGGCTTCCTGTGACCACCTCCTCACTGACCTTGTGGTCACAGGCAGCCTCTGGACCATCGGCTTATACCTGGGTAGGCAGTGACCCAGGTTGTGGTCAGATCTTTCCAGTGGCGGAAGGGCTATGGAGCTGTACGCCTCTTTAACATTCGCATACAGCAGATCCAATGTTTTCATATCCCTGGTGGGACAGTTAACAAACCGATTGAAAGTGGGTACTGTATCGTCCAAAGTCAAGTGGTTGAAATCCGCCGAGACAGCGATGAAAGCACACGGGTGCTGTGCCTGGAGTCTTGCGTTGACTGTGTGGATGACGTCATTCGTACGCAACAGGTTGGCGGATGAACAGCTGCCACAATGGTGTGTGAGAATTGCCTGGGCATATAGTATGGATGAAAACCCACAGCCCTCAGTTCAATGTCCAGACTACACACACCCTCCTTAAGCGTGATGTGATCAGGGTTGCACCATTTGGTGTTAACGAGAATAGCAAGGCTCCCACCTTTAAGGTAACATTACAAAGTAGTGGATTACTTACCATTGAAATAAGAAGAAAATTATTAAAAAAGAAGCATGAGTAATAAAATAATATGAGCATAGGAGCATGAGTAATAAAGTTTTAATCAAGTTATTTAATTTCGATTGACTGCATGCATTTTATATACATAAATCGCGGGGAAGAATGGTGTTTCATTTTTCTTAGAGTATTGCATATGTAGAATAATTTTCCAAAGGGAATTCTTTATAGTTTAATTAACTCCTCTGTGTAAGAATCACAGAGATTAGGTTAAATTCGTTTTAGCAGAAATGTACAATAAGAGATTTTGTTCTCACATGATTTACGTCCCTTTGGAAAATATGCTGATTTCCCATCACACATTTTATACCTCAACCCAAACCAGTTTTACCTCCAACACTATAGGATTGGAAAGCCCTATATAATGATGGAAATGTGATGAAACCCGTATTAGTTCCCATGCAGCTAAAGCTGATTTTTGCATGCCATCTGCCTTTTCATCTTCATTCGTAAATACTAGGTATGTTGCAAAGCCTACCTGAAGCGTCTTTGAAAATCTGCCGCTACGGGTGTGCGCGATTTTGGCGCCGTTTAGAGGGGGCGGGTTTAAAACGCGATTTTCTCTAGGCTGTTCAAATCGAAGATGTTCAGCCTAGTTAATTATTAACGAAAAATCGCTGGAAGACCCCGTCGCAAAAGCTATTATTAGGTTTAAAGGCCTTGAATAATAGTTATAGTAGTTTAAAAATCAATCTCTAAACCCGCGAACACCAGCAACCGCAGGGTCTCATAAAGCAGACAACTGAAGGAAGGCTGTATATTTTTACATTAAAAAGGGCTTCTAAAGATCCCGTTATACAAAGTTTAATATTGCGAGTAGCTCATTTTGGCCCCATTATATCGCGCAGTATTTTTCTCGGCATTTGGGGCACAAATCTACCGCAATGTGAACGTTCTAAACCAGCGCGTTCCACAGGGACCCACTGGAAAGCTGATTTAAATGGGCATTTATTTACAGCAATTGAACACTGAATTCCTTCCATTTGGCCTATAAATGAATGTAAATGAGATTTAAAAATCATGTTTTATTGTGAATTATTTGTGAATATTATTTGGACATTTAGGCTATTTAAAAATGTTAATCATTTATTAAGAAATGGATAGATGTTTAGATCTAGTAATTGAAGTCTGAAATTAGCTACAATTAGGTAACTAACTAATTATATGCTTTAATTTCAGGTCATCCAAGTAAGATTATTTTATATTTGTTTCAGAATGCTTCAATCTATGATAACTGAAAATTTCATTCAGTTCTCTTAATTTTTAAGAAAGTTATGGGCTTTTGACTGTTCACGATCACAACTTTTTTGTTATGTCCATAGAAAATCAATAGGGAACAAGATGCTCATTTCCGAGTATGAAAATGGCCATAACTTTTTAAATACTTGAGATATGAAAGTGAATTAGGTGTCAAATTAAACTTATTTTTATGCTTTATCTGATGGGATAAATTACAGACTTGATTTTTTAAATCTCAACATTTTGTAACATTGCTATAAATACTATGCATTTCAAAGAGAATAGTTGTAAAAACTAATCTCTGAGGACTTTGTATTCAAGCAACCTTTCTGAATATAGCTGCAAAATCTATTAGTGAAATGTATTAAACTGTAGATTAATAACTAATTTATTAACAATAATTAATTATTCATTGTTTTTAGCAAGATAAACTAATTCAGAAATCTTAATTTCACTTAGGGAATAGTGAAATAACGTAATTTCAACCATCTTAACAAGGTTCACACAATATCTCAAACTATAATGTATTACCTTACTTGGTTGCAAGACCTCGCTTTGCTAGAATTTACTCCAATGATTTCAGCTGTGCTGCAATCTTTATGGGCTGCAAGGGAGCAGATTAGTTCACAAATACACCATCTGACTACCATGGATTCATGTATATCTCCTTATGTGGATCAAGGTTCATGCCAGATCAGCCATCCAGTGAACCACCAAAAAATATGGCGAGCTAGATTTATCGAATGTATTTGCTTTCTTTGCTTTTTCAAAATGCCTTAGTCACAGAATAGCCAAGTGCAGTAGGCAATTTCCCCACTTTTCACACTGACCACACGTCAAACCTAAATCAAGCTGTTTTGTGCTGTGCTGTGAGGCTGGCAGAATTTATTATTCGTTCTCCTATTTAAACATCTCTTTTTTATTAAAAAGCAAGAATTGTCTCCAGCCTCCCTCCTTTCCCAAGACTCCTGCATTAATCTCTGTTGTTTTGATGTTTTGTGGTTTGTTGTTTTGAGTGGTATGGAAGTCTGTGTTGTGAATGAGTTAGACTAATTTAATATCAGAGCTTGATCTCTTCTCTGAGGGTTAGGTTTGATCATTAAGAAAGACACAAACAATCTCCAAGAAAGACTAGGGCACCGAGGATCTAGTGGGAAGGAGGAACTGAAGGAAATCCACATTAAGCAGGAAATGGCGTTAGGTAAACTGTTCTTACTGAAGGCAGATAAATCCCCAGGGCCTGATGGTCTGCATCCCAGAGTACTCAAGGAGATAGCACTAGAAATAGGGAATGTATTGGTGATCATTTCCCAATGTTCTATAGACTCTGGATCAGTTCATTTGTGCAGATCAGCTAATGTAACCCCACTTTTTAAGAAAGGTGGAGAGAGAAAACAGGGAATTATAGACCAGTTAGCCTGACATGTAACTAGCCTGCTAGTGGGGAATATGCTTGAGTCGATTAATGAAGATGTAATAGCAGCACATTTGGAAAGCAGTGACAGAATCTGTCTAAGTCAGCATGGATTTATGAAGGGAAAATCATGCTTGACTAATCTTCTGGAATTTTTTCAGGATGTAACAAGTAGAATGGATAAGGGAAATCCAGTGGATGTGGTGTGCCTGGACTGTCAAAAAGCCTTTGACAAGGTCCCACACAAGAGATTAGTGTGCAAAATTAGACCACATGGTATTGGGGGTAGGGTATTGACATGGATTGAGAACTGGCTGGCAGGCAGGAAGCAAAGAGTAGGAATTAACGGATCATTTTCAGAATGGCAGGCAGTAACTAGTGGGGTGCCGCAAGGCTTAGCTCTGGGACTCCAGTTATTTACAATATATATTAACGATGTAGATGAAGGAATCTCCATCTCCAAGTCTGCGGATGACAAAGCTGGGTGGCAGTGTGAGCTGCTATGAGGCTGCAGGGTGAATTGGATAGGTTTGGTGAGTGGGCAGATGCATGGCAGATGCAGTATAATGTGGATAAATGTGAGGTTGGCCACTTTGGTGGCAAGAACAAAAAGGCAGATTATTATCTGAATGGTGTCAGATTAAGAAAAGGGGGGGTGCAACAGACCTGGGTGTCCTGTGTTCATCAGTCACTGAAAGTAAGCGTGCAGTTACAGCAGGCAGTGAAGAAAGCAAATGGCATGTTGGCCTTCAAAGCGAGAGGATTTGTGTATAGGAGCAAGAAGGTCCTACTGTAGTTGTACAGGACCGTGGTGAGACCACACCTGGAGTTTTGTGTGCAGTTTTGGTTTCCTAATTTGAGGAAAGACATTCTTGCTATTGAGAGAACGCAGCGTAGGTTCACCAGGTTTATTCCCGGGATGGCGGGATTGACATATGATGAAAGAATGGATCAACTGGGCTTATATTCACTGGAATTTAGAAGGATGAGAGGATCTCTTATAGAAACATATAAATTCTTAATGGATTGGACAGGCTAGTTGCAGGAAAAAATGTTCTCGTTGTTGGTGGAGTCCAGAGCCAGGGGTCACAGTTTAAGAATAAGGGTAGGCCATTTAGCACTTAGATGAGGAAAAACTTTTTCACCCATGTGAATCTGTGGAATTCTCTGCCACAGATGGAAGTAGAGGCCAATTCACTGGATATATTCAAGAGTGAGTTAGACATAGCTCTTAGGGCTAATGGAATCAAGGCATATGGGGAGAATGCAGGAACGGGGTTTTGGATGATCTGCCAAGATCACATTGAATGGCGGTGCTGACTCGTAGAGCCAAATGGCCTACTCCTGCACATATTTTCTATGTTTGAAAGTCCTGACAGAGGAACTATCATATTTAGACAACATATCATGGGGAGGGGAACGAAACCAAGGCATATTTATTTAGATAATTATCTTAGGTATCCAATCACACTTCAGGAGTATGAAAGAACTGCAAATGCTGGTTTATGCCAGCGAAGATAGACACAAAGTAGCTGGAATAACTCAATGGATCTGGCAGCATCCCTGGAGAAAAGTAATAGGTGACATTTCAGGTTGCAACCTTTCTTCAGACTGAGGGTGGATGTATTCAAGTTCTACAGCCAGTAAGTTGGAGGAATCGTTTGGCCATCCACTCAGCAAGCGGGTGCTTCATGAAGTGTGGAGATTTAAAAGAGGAGGAAAATAATATTAATGAAAAGCACTTACTGAAAGTTACAAATTCTGAATAATGCCTAGAGATATTTAGACCCATTAAAAGTAGGAGAGACTCAATAATAGTTCTAAGTAATAGAGCCTTAAATGATTATATAGTGCACTTTGTTACTAAAATTGTGTTTTAAAACATCAAACTATCCGGCAGTTAGGTAACATATTATACATAGTTTCAGCTTTCCATTGCTCTAATATATTGCACTTAGCCTCTAAATAAGAATGCAGCAATATTTAAAATTCCCTAATGGATTCCCAGAGGGAGAATTTTTGAAGTCATGCATTTTGGATTAGAAATCCTTGAGTACATTATTAACCTTTCTATGATTTTAAGTACCATCGTCTTTATCGTCTCATGGAGTCATTATCCTTTTATCATACATATCTTCCACGAACTATAAAGATATATATTTAATGCTATTAAAAAATGAATTCATTAACCATGATGAGAGTATAGGCTTTAATAAACCCTTGTAATTATTAGCAGGGATACATTAATAAAGGCAAATGAAGCAGAGAGTTACTTTGAGAGGAAAATCAAAGGGGATTAATATTGTTGCTATCCAAGTAATGAGATAAACTTTCTCTGTCGCAATGCAATGCAATAGTCTAGAAATCGGTTTGCACCCAAAAGGTGCCCAACCGGCATTGAATTGGGGGTGTCAATTCTGGTCAAGTAATTGCAGAATAAGTCATTAACTATAAATAATTCCAGTTATCTGCAATTCAATTTGTGACAAAAGGTCATGAAGATAGCTTTGTTACCTTTTAAAAAATCAATCTGTAAGATTTAATTGGAGTTTCAAATTGGTGAACAGGTTTCTATCTGACTCAGGCTACAGATTTAAGATAAAATGTACAGAGGCACAACCATACTCACCTTTAATCCAGTATATCTTTTACCCTACAAAATGAAATTACATTTCCATGCAATGGTGAAGAAGTATTGTGTGGAGTGCTACCTTTTGAATGGCAAATCAAGTTGAGGCGTTGTTTATATCTTCAATTAGATATTAATGATCCCATGGCAATAGTTGAAGGTGGAATTAACTGTTGATTCATCTCACCACTGTGTGCCAAATGTGCGCGTTGGTTTATAGAGCAATGGTAACTGCACTATACATAATTCATTGTTTAGTTTAGTTTAGTTTAGTTTACTGATACAGCAAGGAAAAAGTCCTATCAGCCCACCGAGTCAATTGATCACCCGTTCACACCAGTTCTATGTTGTCCCACTTTCTCAACCGCTCCTTACACTCTAGGGGTTATTTACAGAGGCCAATTAACCTACAAACTCACAAATCATTGGGTTGAAACCAAAGCACCAGGCGGCAACCCACAGGGAGAAATTGTAAACTCCACACGTACAGCACTCAAGGTCAGGATTAAGCCTGTGCCTCTGCTGCTGTGAGGCAGCAGCTCTACCAGCTGTACCATTGTGCCACCCTTAATACTTTAATGTCTTGGGAAAACTTGTACAGGTCTATAGAAATGGCAGTTTCCTTTTTAGGGCAGTACAATGGCACAGTGGTAGAATTGCACCAGAGATCCGGGTTCAATCCTGACTACAGGTGCTGTCTGTTTCTTCCCGTGACCGCATGTGTTTTCTATGGATGCTCCAGTTTCCTCCCATATTCCAAAGGTATAAGGCTTTGTAAGTTAATTGGTTTCTGTAAATTGCCCCTAGTGTGTATGATAGAACTAATGTATGGGTGATCATTGGTTGGCGTGGACTCAGTGAACCAAAGGGCCTGTTTCCACGCAGCATCTCTAAACTAACTAAACGTTTTCCTGCAAAGTCAGATTTTGACATCTACAAATATTAAGCCAAAATAATTTATCAAGTTTATTATTGTAAACGTCATGAAATTAACATGTTTGCAAAAGTAACCTTAAAATGCAGATAGTACTTAATCTGGGTGGCATCGATACTGAGGTAAATAGAACTTAAATTATATTGTGATCTCGAAATATCATACATTTCACAGGATGCATCTCTGACCCCCATCCACTTGTTAAGCTTCAATATCAATTAATTACTTTGGCTCAATTCCACCTCCTCCTCCACCCTAATGATGTGCCTAGCATGAAGCTCTTATCATGGGAGAGGAGGTGGAGGAGGACGAGGAATTTCACAACTGTTTCTTGCCACACCAATTGAAACCCATGCATGTGCCTGGAAAGCAAGTCAGATTTTCATTTTATATCTCTGGATGGTTCTTCAGTCATTCTTCTCAATAGAATTGACTGAATTGGCCAAAGCAACCTTGGTAATTTAAACTCTCTGCACCTATAATGAAACCACTGCAGGCTATATGCTCCCTCTGTATTCCTGCATTTTCATTAAGTTGAATAGGTGTGAGGAAGTCCAAATCATCGACACACGCTATAAAAAAGAAGAATCACACATTGAGCACTGTGTAAAACTAAACAACTTTCCAGTCACTAAAATAGTAAGATTAAACGAGAACTTACCAGTTTGAAGTTTGATCGTTATTTTATGAGGAGTAACGTTGAGGGATTACGTGAAGAACCCCGCCAGGACGCATGCGTGTCATTCTTCAAAGCAGCGGTGTGAAATCACAGATAACTGTAATGACTAAACATAGTAAGATTAGAGAAGAGATACCAGTTGAGTATATGATCAAGGGTGGGAGCGGAGGGCACGTAATCCCTCAACGTTACTCCTCATAAAATAACGATCAAACTTCAAACTGGTAAGTTCTCGTTTAATCTTACTATTTTACTTCGGAGTCACGTGAGTGACTACGTGAAGATTTTAAAGCTCTGTGATTTCATGCCGTGGAAACAAGTCCATGCATCACATCTGCCTTGATTATGGGGAGAATAGTGTTAACATCATTAGACATCAATACGATATTGAAAACCCAACGATAAATATATTAACACCAAATTATGGCCCCTATTTATGGGGTAAATTATATTACAGAACTTAAAATTGTTTCTGCAAATGTTCCAGGTTCAATGACTGGTTTGTTATAAAATCGTTGGAAAGTTTTCTCCGTTGACCATCCTGCTGTCTTGAGGATTTGGTCCATAGGAACATCCAACTTCATAGCTGCCGATGTAGCTGCAGCCCTGGTGGAGTGAGATTTAAAAATGCTAGTGTCTACTCCAGCCTTTATTAGGACCTGTTTTAGCCATCTAGAGATGGTCTGGACTGTCACTGTTTTGAGTGGCTGTTTGTAGCTGATTAAAAGTGACAATTCTTTCCCTCTGATGATCTTAGTATACTCCATATATAATAGTAAGTGTGTTACAATACAGAGACGATCATCTGTCGGGTAGGCCCTGAATTCTGTTTTTAGGCGTGCTGACCCCCCCCCCCCCCTGTTTTGTTTGACTAATTAATTGATGTGAAAAGTTAAATTTCCAGATGAAATAGTCATGTTGTCCAGCCTTAGTTTCTGTAGTGACTGGACCCTTTGTGCCGTGACCAAGGCCATCAGCATGACTGTTTTCATAGTCAGTTTCTGTAGGGACAGAGCTGTAGCTGGAGACCAGTTTCTTAACATGGTCAGTACAATGCTCACATCCCATATTTGGGAGTACCTGGTTCTTGGGGGATTAACATTAAAAATGCCCCTCATGAGTTTGGTTACCAGGGTGTGTCCCAACAGAATGCCGCTCTGTTCCTTGCCACAGGTATGTTGACAGAGCACTTCTGGCGCAGTTGATGGCACTATGACTGAGCCTCTCATCATAATGGAGGCTTGCCAGGAATTCCAGAACAGACGGGATGTTCATAGATCTGTGGGTGATGTTTATTGTTGTGACAGTACTTCCCATTTCTTGATGACACCAAGTACTGTTTTTTGGTGGACTGTCTGTGGGCCACTGAAATAATATCCACTGTTCGGTCTGTCAGTCCCAGGTGTAGTAGAGGTGCTTTCAAACTCTACAAATTAATAGGTTTATATAATTATGACATGGGTAACTTCCCCTTGTTGCGGGATGAACCAGTAAATTAGGTCTATGATGGATGGTGATGCATGGTTCTAATACCATGTCGAGTATCACCGGGACCCATGGTTGAGTAGGCCAATCGGGTACTATCAAAATACCAGACGCGGAGTCTTGCTGTATATTCCTAAATACCCGACTGATGAGGCAGAAAGGAGGGAATGCATAAATAAACAATCCCCCAATGCAGCGAAAATGCATCTGTTGCCACTGCCCCAGGTTCTGGTTCCCATGAACATAATTTGATAGCTGGTGTGAGCCTGGATGCGAATAGGTCGATATCTGGTGTTCCATACCGTGCTGTAATTTCAGCAAATACATTTTTATCCAACATTCATTTAGTGTTTTCATTGAATTTGCGTGACCTGTTGTCTGCCACTAAATTTAGTTTACTTGGTAAGTAGGTAGCTGATATCCAAATATCTCTCTCTGGATACATTATTGCCAAATTGTGTTGCCCAGATTGTCACATAATGTCGATTTGTTTCCACCCATATTGGTGATATATGCTACCACGGTGGTGTTGTCAATTTGTAGTCTAACATGCTGGTGATATAACCCAGAACGATATGACTTAAGGCCATGGAATGCACTTAACATTCCCAGGTAGTTAATGCCCAGTGTTTGTAATAATGATGCCTCCTGTGCATTCCATCTCCCCCACAGCTGGAGATGGAATTGGTAGCACCCCATCCAAGTGCACTGGCATCAGTTTGTAGTTCCATAGACGGATAGCTGATAATGTTTGGATTGGAACAATGCCTAATGTTATCTTTCCACCATTTTAGTTCCATTATGGCCTCTGTTGGTAGCTTCATTGGTCTGTCAAAATGACCACCATAATTTTTGAGTGCTCGTATTTTAGCCCTCTGTAATTTTTGATAATGTAAAGGTCCGATTTGTGTGGCTGGAAACGCAGCCACTATAATGCCAATTATTCTTGCTACCAGTCTGATGGATGGTTTTGTGATGTCAATGATTTTGCTGCAAGCCTCCATGAAGGCTGTAACCTTTTCGTTCGGCAAAGTCACTGACATGTGAACTGTGTTAAGGGCGAACCCCAGATGATCCATTGTGTTAAATAACATCTGTGGTCACCTCTAATGGGTACTGTATAGTAAGCATATTTTAAACAATGCTTGCCATGTAGTAACCTAGGAAATCAATTGCTTAGCAGTAACAAAGGTTTCCATCTGGTAATGAATATATAGTACGAAAGTATTCAAATTAGTCAAATCTATGATGATGCGGCAAACACCATCTTGTTTATGATAAAGATTTTGGACCCGAATTCCTGTGATTCGTGTTGGGTTTCCTCCCTTACTCATTTTTTATATGGCCACTGTAGTTCAGCATGCGCTTTTGATTTTTCTTTGCCTGTAAGCATGAACATTCGGTTCGGTACATGCTGATCTGGAGGATTATGTTTTTGTATAAATTCTATGGTATAACCCTATACTTCTGAAAATATAAGTGTCGGTAGTTAATTTATTCCATGCATCCAGATAGAATTGTAATCTCCCACCAACCTCGTAAGGAACCAGACCCACCTACCTCCATGGTTACTATTGGTAGGTTTGTTACTTTTTCGGCATCCTCCGTGGACGTTGAGGCGCCGGTGTCTGGATCTGTAGTTGGTTCGGTGTTGAGGGTTAGCGCATTCCCCAGGAAAGCCGGTCTGGGCCATGGCCTAAAAAGACCGATGTTGAGTGTTCCTGGCCTTTGAGCTTTCACCAGTTTGTCTTGGCCGACTGGGGTGCTTTTCCCTGGCCGAAGTAGTTTTTAGACGTTGCTTTAATGAGCCCCAGGGTTTTACCCTCTTCGTCAAGTTCTTTTACCTGTTTTGATAAGTTGCCTCCAAATAGTAATATTGGTGGTTTGGAGGTTCCAGGTTTGCATAGGCCTGCAAATTAGGGCCTAAAGCCGGTTGGATGGCACTTCTTCCTAATGCTGTTTACTCGTATTGGTAGTTGCAAAATAAAGCCAGTGCATCCTGGTGATCTTGTGTCATGTCTTTTTTGTTTATTGTGCGGGCGAAAACCGTAATTCCCGCTGTTAGGACTTTCAGAACTTTCTGTAGTTTCAAGTCCCTGCCTCTGATTGAGGCTCCGACATGTTTTCAAATACACTGGTTGACACTGGGAACATTCAGTGTTTTGCATTTCCCTGGTGGTAAGTGTCTTGCTGTGGTGTCCAGTAATGCCTGTCCTTGTAGCTGATTGACTGACATGTAGTCAATACTTGCAGCTATTTTAGGTTCCAGGTTTTGGCCAGTTTGGTCGGGTTGAATAAACTGGGACACCATATCCAATAGGTTTTCTTGCACCCCATGTGCACTAGGGGTATGTTCTGCACCCCTCTTCAGGGGCAGCCCAGAATTGACCCCCTGTACTCCCCTCTGATGAGGGAGAAACACTGTGCAGCCCTACAAGAGGTACTGCTGTAGGACTTACTAGCTGCCCACTGTGACTAGTCTCCATCTCCCGGAGCCTGTCACTTTGGAGTACTTGCTCCAACAGCCGCTCCAACTGGCTCCAATGCTCTCGGGCATTGGTCACTCACGGCTGCTCCAGTTCCTGCAGCCGCTCCAACCGGCTCCAATGCTCACGGGCACTGGCCGTCACGGCTGCTCCTGAAGTCGCTCCTGCTCCAGTTCCTGCAGCCGCTCCAACCGGCTCCAATGCTCATGGGCACTGGCCGTCGCGGCTGCTCTTGTTCCGCGCTCCCAGCCGCTCCAACCGGCTCCATTGCGCATGGGCACTGGCCGCTCGCGGCTGCTCCTGAAGCCACTTCAACCGGCCCCAATGCTCACGGGCACTGGCCGCTCGCGGCTATTCAGAGTCGGACTCATCGGAGTCAACGACTCTGTTAGTTTTTTGCTTCGCTCTACCACCCGGCCGTGGCCGGTGCGGGTGCGAAGTCGGGCACAGCTGTTCCCATTTCGGGAGATTGGCGTGCCGTTGGCTGCTGCTGCTGGCTGCCCGCAACTCCGCGGTTCTCCCCCGCCAGCTTTTTCGCAGCCTTCGTGGATCTGGTCCATGTCTCCACCTGTAAGGTAAGTGGAAGGAACGCAGTCTCCTTACCTGCTGTTCCCGGCTTTCAAATTCTGCCGCTAAGGGGAACGTCATTCCCCCTGCTGTGACTCGTTGCAATGCGTGTGGCGATATGACACGAATGCGTCCTGGCGGGGTTCTTCACGTAGTCACTCACGTGACTCCGAAGTAAAACACCCATTGCCTCTCATTCTTTGCTTTCTTACACTGAGCAAATTTCCGATGTAACCTGCCTCTTCCTTTTGGATCCAATGGATTTTATTTTACTGACAACTCTATCTTGTGGGATTTTATCAAATACCTTTCCAAACTGTATGTCAATTATTTCAAATGTGTTATCTTCTTTGACCTTCCTTGTTACCCTCCTCAAACAATTTGATCAAATTATCCAGGAAAATTCTTCCCTGTAACAAACCCAAACATCAGGCCTCAAAGTCAATATGTAGAAATATGGAACTGCGGACGCTTGTTTACAAAAAAAAGACACAAATTGCTGGAGAAACTCAGCGGGTCAGTCAGCATCTCCAGAGAACACGAATAGGTGATGTTTAGGGTTGATACCTTTCTTCAAACTGATTGTGGTGAGGGGGCAAGAAAGGTGGAAGAGACGAGGTTCAGGACAAAATCTGGCAGGTGGATACAGGTGGTAGGCAGATGGTTGGACAAAGGAATGTAGGTGAAAGGGGAGGGGAGAAATAGCTGCTAGTGCAAGTGGGCACAGGAGGGGGGGGGGGAAGAAAGAAAGGGGATGAGCGAAGAAATGGGGGGTGAGGGGGGGTGGTTAGTTATTTAAAATTGGAGGATTTATTATTCATACCATTGCTGGGGTGGGAGATTGCAACCTTCACGTGGTTCGCCCTGTTTCAACGAATGTAATCAACCTGTTGTGCACAATCAAATAAGATCAAATAGAACAAGTTGTCCTACAACTTTAGGCTGTGCACGCCATGCGCAAGAAGAAGTTGTAAGCTACCCAAGCAGAATATAACCATATAACCATATAACAATTACAGCACGGAAACAGGCCATCTCGGCCCTTCTAGTCCGTGCCGAACACTTATTCTCACCTAGTCCCATCTACCTGCACTCAGACCATAACCCTCCATTCCTTTCCCGTCCATATACCAATCCAATTTATTTTTAAATGATAAAATCGAACCTGCCCCCACCACTTCCACTGGAAGCTCATTCCACACAGCTACTACTCTCTGAGTAAAGAAGTTCCCCCTCACGTTACCCCTAAACGTCTGTCCCTTAATTCTCAAATCATGTCCTCTTGTTTGAATATGAGGTGCTATTCTTTCAAATTACTTGTGTCCTCACTCTGGCAAAGGAGGAGGCCCAGGACTGAAAGGTCAGTATGGGAATGGCAAGGAGTTAAAATGGTTAGCATCTGGCAGATCCTGCAGGCCTTGGTAGAATAAGTGCAAGTGTTTGTTGAAATGATTGCAGAGTCTACGTTTGATTTCACCGATGTATTGGAGGCCACATCATGAGCACCATATGCAGTAGATAAGATTAGAGGAGGTGCACGTGAAGCACTGTCTCACCTGAAAAGACTGTTGGGATCCCTGGATGGAGGTGAAGGAGGATGTATTGGAACAGGTGATACATCTCCTGCAGTTGCAGAGGAAAGTACCTGTGGAAGGAGTGGTTTGGGGGGAATGGATGAGTGAACTAAGGAGTTGCAAAGGGAGCAGTGTCTATGGATGGCAGAAAGGGGTGGGGGTGGGAAGATGTGTCTGGTGGTGGGATCATGTTGGACGATATTAGAGAAGGGATATTGCAAAGACACAAATACATTCTGCCTTATGCCATAGAAAAGAGGGAAGGATTAGTAGGTGCAGCCCTGACTAAAAATGCCAACACACTGACGGGTTTATTGCCTGTCCATACCCTATATACGCTAATGAACAAGGTCTGTATGGATTTGAGGTGAAAGGAGATTTAAATTGTACTATTGAAGCAAAGGCATTCAGGGTCAATATCATCATGTAAAGGAAAAGGGGAATACTGTAACACCACTTCATTAAAGGAATGTAAGTATGGTGTTTAGACATTACCAATACTGTAATAACCCATAATTACCCTCCAGAATAGGTAAAATCAAGTTGATTGATATCCATAAATGTAATTAAATCACAATGGAAGTTACTGAGGGAATGTGGGCAAATACTTTCAAAAGTATATTACTGAAGTTCGGCTCTTACCTGTGGACTGGCTTTGGATTAAGAAACAGATAATTAAGTCCCAAAGTACATTCCTTAAAGTCATCCAGCACGCTGGAGAGATTGAGAAGGATATTCAAGAAATGTTAAAAAACAGCCGGTGAGAAGAATTCGCCAATGAGTAAGGATTGTCTCCCACATTGCTGTTGTTATGGGTTTAGTTTTAATATATCAAATATATGTATTAATGATGCTTAAATGTTGGAAAGTGGGAATGGTGAGAGAGCTGAACATGGAACTGCACCTGCAGAAGTGTGATCAAAGATCAGAAAGGTCAAATGTTAGAGAAGAATAAATGTGTACTGATAAACTATAGAGGCAGTACAAATGTACAAATAAGGTAAAAGTTGAGATTAATGATGCTTTAAGTGTAGCATAATAATTTTAAATGTTATTGGCATGGCTATGCTTTGTAGAAAATGGTAACATGGCGAGGATTCAGGTATTTATGTTGTATGAGATGAAATATGGCGAAGGTTCAGTGTAATCTAATTTGCTGAGTGCTTCTATGGATCAAAGGGTGGATGTGTAGTGAGATCTTGATGTCAAGCCAACAGGCTTTGGGAGGATACTGCTAGCTGGGGAGACAGAAAAATGCTGAAACCACAAAAACAAAGAAACTGCGAAAATGGTGACGTAATTAACATATAACAAGAGCATTAGCTGAAGGCAACTTCATGGGTATGTAGTATGGACTTGAGAAGATAAGGTGTCTGGGAACAGCCTTTTTGCAAAGGGACTGAAAATATGAACAGGCAACATAATTAAGAATGTTTTAGCCTGCTAAGGAACGAAGATGTATTTTGTTTATTCAATGCTTGAGATAATTGACTTCAGAATCATAAGAGCCTATTAGACTCACCAAATCCAAGCCTCTTATCTAGCATTTTCAGTTTTGGACACCATGTTACAAAGAAACTGCGAAAATGGTGACGTAATTAACATATAATGAGAGCATTAGCTGAAGGTAACTGAAGGTGGGGAGATGTTGTCAAACTGTGCAGAGAAAGAGTGCAGAGAAGATTTACAAGTATGTTGCCAGGACTCGAGAGCCTCAGATATAGGGAGAGGTTGAGCAGGTTAGAACTCTATTCCTTAAAGCGCAGGAAGATGACGGGTCATCTTATTTAGGTGTACAAAATCATGGGAGGAATAGATCGGGTAAAAACACAGTGTCTCTTACCCAGAGAAGGGAAATCAATAACCAGAGGACATAAGTTTAAAGCAAGAGGGGAACGATTTAATAGGAACCTGAGGGGTAACATTTTTACACAAAGGGTGGTGGGTGTCTGGGACGAGCTGCCGGAGGAGGTTGTTGAGGCAGGTACTATCACAATGTTTAAGAAACATTTAGACACGTACATGAATAGGATAGGTTTAGAGTCACATGGGCCAAACGCAGGCAGGTGGGACTAGTGTAGATGGGACATGTTGGTCGGTGTGGGCAAGTTGGGGCGAAGGGCCTTTTTTCAAGGTATTGCTTCATGACTCATCCATTTACACCAATCACACTTTATTTCTTTGTACTTTGTGTTTTAATCAAGAATCCAGCATTTACAGTTCTTCGTGTCCCCATTTTATTTCTCCCACATTCCCATCAATTCCCCCCAGTTCTACCACTCACCTACAAATAAATGACAAATTACACTGGCCAATTAACCTATCATTCCAGCATCTGTGTGATGTGGGAGTAAACTGGAGCATCTTGGGCAAAACAAAATGATCACAGGGAGAACAGGTACACTCCACACAGACAGCACCGGAGGTTAGAGGTGACCACGCCACTGGAGGTGTGAGGCAGCAGATATACTGGAGGTGTGAGGCAGCAGGTATGAGACAAAGACAAAAACATATATCTTACCCACATTTAAAATAAACGTCATGAGATCTGAAGAATCAGTGATCCTAATAATAAAATGTCAGAGAAAAAAAGTGCAAGATGGAATAGTCAGTTAAAATAACATGCATTTATTCAGCAAAGCGTCGATGCAGCTAAATTGGACAGAGAAGATAATCTCAAGTAATTACCTGACCTTGCTCAAAGCAGCACCCTGGAACCTTCTGAATATACAGTCCAAAAAAAAGCTATGGCTTGGAACTTACTGAAAACTCTTCATGAGGTGCACTGCCTGTAGAGGTCCACACCGGCCTAGTTTGTGTTGGGAACATTGACTTTGCTAATCAGGGCAACCAGGATCCCTTTGATGAAGCAACAAGAAGATATGTGATGTCACCTTGTTCCACAATCAGGCCCACCCTGAAACAGCTGGAAGAACACTTTGAGAGTCGGTAAAGTCACAGCATTGCCGTCGATTCTTTTGAGCGCTGCACCATGTGCTCTCACTGCAACTCGACTCTTGTCCATCAGGATAACAGAAACATATATGTCCGGCTGGCGGGCTGGTGGGATTAGTGTAGCTGGGACATGTTGGCCGGTTTGGGCAAGTTGTGCTGAAGGGCCTGTTTCTACACTGTATCACTCTATGACTATCATTTGACTCCTTCCTCTAAACCAATTATGAATCAAATTGGCCAGCTCACCCTGGATTCTTTGCTATCCTTCCAGTCTAGCCTAACATCCAGTACCTTGTCAAAGGACTTACTAAATTCTAGATAGAATACATCCATTACCCTGCCCTTATCAACCCTCTTGGTGACCTCTTCAATTAACTCACTCAGCTTTGTGAGATATTATTTTCCCATGCAGCATACCACGATCCCTAATCAGTCTATGTCTCAGCAAATGCTGGTAAATCCTATCTTTCAGAATCCCCAGCAGCAGCTTTTCCACCAGTGATGTTAGGCCCACTGGCCAGTAGCCTCTTGGCTTGTCCTTGCTGCCCTTCTTCAATAACAGTAACCACCCTCCAGTCTTCTGGAACATCACCTGTGTTTAATGATGATACAAATATCTCTGCAAGGGCCTCCACAATTCCCTCCCCAGATTTCCACAAGGTCTGAGGATGTACTTGGTCAAGCCCTGGAGATTTATCCATCATAATGTGTGTTAAAATCAGCAATACCTCTTCTTTTGTAATTTGTATATGATCTAAGACATCACAACTCAAGTGCCTCAATTCCTTAGCTTCCATGATCTTCTCCGGAGTAAACATAAATGAGAAGTACTAATTTAATGTCTTCCCTATCTCTTGTTGCTTTGCACAAATATGGCAATGCTGATCTTTAAGGAGATCTGTTCATTCCAGAGCGTCTCTTTTACTCTTAATGTAACTGTTGAATGTCTTAGGATTTTCCATTACTTTGCCTGCCAGCTCCATTCCATGCCCTCTTTTTGTCTCCTGATTGCCTTGTGTTTTTGTACACTTCTTATACTCGAGCAGGGATTTGCATGATCCCAACTGCCTAAATCTGACATATGCCTCCTTTTTCTGAGCTTCAAATTCGCTTGAAAACCATGGTTCCCAAAGCTTGCCGACCTTGCCGGCCTTTGCCCAAAAGGATCTTGCTGCCTCTGTAAACTTGTTAACATTTGTTAACTCACTTTTGAAAGCCACCCACTTGCAAGCCATCTCCTTACCTAGAAACAGACTCCCCTAATCTGCATTTACAAGTTTCCATCTAAAGCCTCCAAAATGGATTTTGCTCCAGGATACGACCTTAACTTGTGGGCATTATATCTGTTTCTATAAGTACTTTAACTCTAATAGAATTATGGTCACTGATCCCAAATGCTCTCCCACTGAGACTTCAGTCACTTGCCCTAACTAGTTCTGTAAAAGGAAATCCAGTAGTGTGCTCTCTCTAGTGGGTCCTCCATGTGTTGATTAAAGAATCTTTCTAGTAAACACTTAACAAATTCCACCCCATTCAAGCCCTTTATAGTATGGGAGAGCCAGTCAGTGTAAGGGAAATGAAATTCTCCCAGTAATACTGCCCTATTATTTTTACAACTAAATGCAATCTCTAATTCACGCTGACCAGGTTCCACCAGATTCAGGGACAGTTTCTTCCCAACTGCAATCAGCCAACTGAACCATCCTCTCACCAACTAGAGTGCGGATGTCACCTCCCATCTACCTCATTGGGACTCCCGCTTGCTGTCACAGAATCTCCTGTCATCCTCCTAACTATAGAGTCACCTATCATTATAGCCCTGTCTGACTTCAGCCTACTCTGCTGTGACTCAGAGCTAGATCTGATGCCACAGACCTAGCTTCTGCTGCTTTCTCCTGCATGATAATGATGACATTTACTGAGAGTCACAGAGTTAAATTCTATTAGCTGAGCGGAGCAAAATGCCCTCAATGACTCCCGACAGATCTAATAGTTTAATAATAGCATTAACAATTTTTGGGTGACGAGTCTGTTCAGTGATTGTTTATATGGATCTTTAAGCATTAAATATGTTTGTTAATAAGAAGGGTAATGTTTAAAAGTCTAATGAATTTTTAATGTATTTTTGATGGCATTAAAGGCCAGTTTGAAGCTCCATGTGGTGAATGTCTTTACTTATTTAAAGTATATATAATGAGATTGAGAGAGAGCGAGAGAGAGTGAGAGAAATAAGAATGGAATTATAAAGTTAAATGTTATTGTGAACAATCAATGTTAGGAAGAGTACGCGACTGGAATTGGATTTTTACTTTCATCCAAAAATTGCTGTTAATTTCATGAAAATAAACTGACTTCACGAGAGAGACTGAGATATAGGTGTTCTACACTCTACCCAGCACCTTGACAAACCCGCAGGTGAATTTTTCAGCTTGGTGCAGATTGATCAAATGGTCACAAGGTTTTTTTTGAGATCACAAGTGAAATGCACAGTCATTCCGATGACCAGACTTCCTTTGCATCATCCAACAAACTCCCAGCACATTCTGAATGCTTCCTATTTCACAAGTTGGAAGATCCACTGAGCACGTCTGAGGTAAAAGCCTCAGGGGAAGGCCTGTGTTAGACAAGAAAGTGATGGATAGCATTGTTGAATAACAAAGGAGAAAAAATCATACTTCTTCAGATGGTGCCAAGGAAATTATTTTATCATCTCCAGTCCTGTTTCTATGAATAGTTTTTAACAAAAAAGATGTACAATGCGACTCAAAAGTACATTGTTACTCCCTATAATTTGGATAATAGAGACTTCATTCCAGGCACACATTGGAAGTTGAGAAAATGTGGATAACATAACAGTCTAAAACATACTCAACCTGGTATGAGTCACATTTATATCCCACAGATTCCTACAGTCACACATGGTTCCCAATGTCCTCCCTACCATGACTGTCCTACCTGGGCTCACCTGTATCAGAAAGCATATCCACATGCAGTATCAGGGACACTTGGAACCAGATGAAATACATTTAAACAATTAAATAACCTAGAAATATAATTGTGTGCAATGGTTTGCATGGAGGTAATCTTTGATGCACTGTAAGCAGTGCCAAGGGAGTTCAACAACAATTTAACAAATAAACCATGCAGTACAATAATGGAATCTACAATCTTTAGCACCATTAAAGTTATCATGAGAATTAACACAACTGAATCCCCATTGTTATCAACAATATTTTTTTTTGTTGTTATCACTTTTAATCCTTCACACATTTGTTCTTTTCGGTCCTTTCGGTGTTTTTGTTCCAGCTCATAGGTGTAACAAGGAGAAACAATGAACAAGTTGAAAGGCCATGGGAAATGTACGAATCCTTAGTATTACACTTACACAGACCATTACTGCAGAAGCCAAGAGCACAGAAAGAATGAGCACCTACAGAGGCCGTGCATTGATCAGGCCTGAAGATGATGAGGGAGAGCGAACTAACATCAGGGGAGGTATCGGGGCAGGAGAGAATGACATAATTGCACGTAACAGATGTTCAAATTAAGAGAACAAGGTAAAAAAAGAAAGAAGGCTTAATTCATATATTCATTGTAATCACTGCTCCCACCAAAAAAGGCATATTTTTTACCAAAGCAAGTCTGTGTTACAATGCATTTGCTTTGACAGGTGCTATGGTCATATGGTTACAAGAATCACCCACCAATTACAATGAATATTAACTGCAATAGCCTTAATTTTCTAATGAAATTATACACATGGTAAATGAGGCATTAAATTATGCAATGAATATTCATATTTTAAAATACCTCTGAAAACTACTAAGATTTGGTCCAAGGAAGTCTGGTGTGAAGTAATGCTTCACATTGCATTTGGGATTAGGCCAAGCTTCCATGATATGCTGTAGAATTTATAGCAAAAGGGCAACACAGTGGTGCAGAGATAGAGTTACTGCCTTACAATGCCAGAGACCCGAGTTCGAACCTGAGTATGGGCGTTTGTCTGTACAGAGTTTGTATGTTCTCTCTGTGACATGCGTGGATTTTCACAGAGATCTTTGGTTTCCTCCCACAATCCAAAGATGTACAGGTTTGTAGGTGAATTGGCTTGGTATAAATGTAAATTGTCCCTTGTGTGCGTAGGATAGTGTTAGTGTGCAGGGATTGCTGGTCGGTGGGGCGAAGTGTCTGTTTCCGTGCTGTATCTCTAAACTAAACTAAAGTAAACTAAACTAAATTTGCACCACAGCCATGCTGTGCACCACAATTGTTGGTTAAATCATATTCCTTTACTTTCTCGAATGTTTGTATGAAAATCTATGCAACTCCATGGTTTGCTGATCAATTTGTATTCTTCCAATGTTTTGATTCAAATGGTAATATGTCTGTTTTTGCTCTTCATCACCATCTGCAACCATCTATTCCTCCTTCCAACACACTCCAGCTCTCTATTGTAGACAAAGGCTATTGTTAGATTCCTGGATACATATTACAATGCAGAATAAAATACACTAACTGTGAAAATTCTGAATTTGTTTGTTGGAGCTCATGATATTGGCGTTCAACTATCCATAATCCTGCACATATTTGAAGGTAATTACTTCCATGAAGCACATATATTTCTGCCTGTAATGCAGGAGAAAACATTGCGTACTCTGGGAATCCACCTGCTTTCCATTTCCCAATTTCATTCCGGGAATTGTATTTCAAAGATTGGTGCGAGCTTTAACCAAAAACTGTTATGCTGCAATTTATCAGATTATTGTTTTCTTTTTATTTACACATAGAAGGTTAAATATCACACAAATAATTATCAATCATGTTCTCATTGACATTCAAAACAAGAATACTAGAATGTATTACTAGAATACTAAAAGCTCAGTTAAAACAAAGAAAATGAAAGGGATCATGCCATTCAATTCACGTATAATGATCACGTTGGTGTGATTTTTTAACATATCAAGACCAAGTGGGACCCATTGGGTCCTGTCCCCACAACATGCGGTTGCGGGGGGCAGCCTGTGGTGTCACACACACTAACCACTCCCCACACAAACACACACACTAACTACCCCCTCCCCCCCCCAGACACACACACACACACTAACCACCCCCGTTGATATTATATGAATATTATTTATTGGCTCCTTTTACCCCATCCCCGCCCTATCCACTGACGCATAGCCCCCAACTCTAGAGAGGGATGGGGGGGATAGAAAGAGAGGGCAGAGAGGGAGGGGACAGAGACAGAGAGAGGCAGAGACAGAGAGAGAGGGGCAGAAATAGAGGGGCAGAGACAGGGAGAGAGGGGTGGGGAGAGAGGGGAGAGAGGGGGGATGGAGAGTGGGGGAGAGGGGAGGGAGAGGATGCAGAGAAGGAGGGAGAGAAGGGGAGACGGGAGAGAGGGGGAGATAGAGGGGGAGATAGAGGGGGAGAGAGAGGGGGGGAGAGAGGGGGGGGAGAGGGTGGAGAGAGGGGGGGAGAGAGGGGGGGGAGAGCGGGGAGAGGGGGGGGAGAGGGGGGAGAGAGGGGGACAGAGGGGGGGAGAGAGGGGGAGAGAGGGGGCGGAGAGGGGAGGAGAGGGGAAGAGATGAGGAGAGGGGGTAGGGGGAGGGGGAGGGGAAGGGGAGAGGGGGGATGGGTGGGGGAGGGGGTAGAGGGGGAGAGGGGAAAGAAAGGGGGGAGAGGAGGGGGGGGAGAGTGGGGAGAGGGGTAGAGGAGAGTGGGAGGGGAGAAGGGGGAGAGAGGGGGAGAGAGAGTAGGGGTAGAGAGAGGGAGGGAGAGAGGGGGAGAGAGGGGGTGGAGAGAGGGGGTGGAGAGAGGGGGTGGAGAGAGGGGGTGGAGAGAGGGGGAGAGGAGAAAGTAGGGGAAAGGGAGGGGAGAGAGAGGGGAGGGGGGGAGAGAGAGGGGTAGATGAGGGAAGGAGGCGGGGGAGGTGGGGATAGGAAATGGGGGCAGAGAAGATGGGGGGAGAGGAGGAGGGGGAGAGGAGGAGGTTGGGAGAGGAGGTGGGAGGGGAGAGGAGGAGGGGAGCAGTGAACAGCGGGCAGAGGGGAGTGGGGAGCAGTGGGGAGCAGTGGGGAGCAGCGGGCAGCAGGGAGCAGCAGGCAGCGGGGTGCAGCGGGCAGCGGGGAGCAGTGGGGAGGAGCAGGAACGAGCGAGGAGCGGGGAGGAGCATGGAGGAGCGGGGAGGAGCGGGAAGGAGCGGGGAGCAGCAGGGAGTGGCAGGAAGAGGCAGGGTGCAGCGGGGAGCAGTGGGGAGGAGCAGGAACGAGCGGGGAGCGGGGTGGAGCGGGGAGGAGCGGGGAGGAGCGGGGAGCAGTAGGGAGCAGCAGGAAGTGGCAGGGTGCAGCGGGGAGGAGTGGGGAGGAGCGTTCTATTGCTCAGAGCTCCCAATGAAGGATCTGGAAAATATTATCAATAATGGAGTTTGACAATTCAAAGAGACCAACTTTTCTATAGCAAGATCTAATTGAAAAAAATAACAAGAACCAATTACTAGGACACTGAATATCATTGTGATAACTGTGATAACATTTACAGATCTTTATCAGCCTGGGAACTTTAACAGTGAATTATAGTCATATCGCATTCAAACATACCCTTCAGTTCATCAGATCCACAGCAACCATTTTGCCCATTTATACGAATCCCATCTGCCTCCATTAGGTTTTTTCTTATGTGCCTAGACTGTTCATTGCCTGTCTAAATGCCTCTTAAGTGAAGTACTTGCATTTACCTCTGCCACCTCTTCTGGCAGCACAGTACAGATGTTAGCTATTTTCCATGTGATTTATTTTTGCCTTAGATCTCCTCTAAACATTCACCCTCTGCCCTTTTGACTTAGACACCCCCACCATGAGAAAAGATTTGTACACTCTACCTTATCACAAGGTTAAAAGTGATAGGTGCAGAATTAGGCCATTCGGCCTATCAAGCCTACTCCACCATTCAATCATGGTTGATCCATCTCTCCCTCCTAAACCCATTCTACTGCCTTCTCCCCATAACCCGTGACACCCGCACTAATCATCACCTCTCATTATTTTTTAAAGCATGTTCTAATAATTTTATGAGAGTCATCATAATTTTTATAAGACTCCATAGTCCTAAAATGAACAGTGGGCTACAATTCCCAATTACAGCCATCCCACATGTATTCCATCTGCTTTTCTTTTGAGGAACTTCTGGCTGTGATGCACAATAATAGCAAATATGTCAGGATGTTGTTCATAAACTACAGCTCAGCATTCCACACCATCATCCCCTCCAAACTTGTTACCAAGCTCAGGGTACTGAGTCACCATGCATCCCTTTGCAACCGGATTCTCAACTTCCTCATTAGCAGAACACAATTGGTATGAATTAGCAACATTTCCTCCTCAAAAACCATCAGCAGAGGGGCACATTAAGGCTGTGTGCTTGGCTCACTGCTCTACTCACTCTATATCCATGGCTGTGTAGCTAGACATATTTCTAACTCCATCTTTAAATTTTCTGACAACACCATAATTGGCAGATAAATTACAGATAATGATGAGGCAAAATATAGGAGAGAGATTGATCATCTGATTGAATGGTGCTAGAACAGGGTGGTGAATCTGTGGAATCCTGCCACAGAAGGCTGAAGAGGGCTAAAGTGGATATTTTTAAGGCAGAGATAGATAGATTCTTGAATAGTACAGGTATCAGGGGTTATGGGGAGAAGGCAGGAGAATGGGGTTAGGAGGGAGAGACAGATTATAGAGTCATAGAGTGATACAATGTGGAAACAGGCCCTTCGGCCCAACTTGCTCACACCGCCAACAATGTCCCAGCTACACTAGTCCCACTTGCCTGCGCTTAGTCGATATCCCTCCAAACCTGTCCTATCCATGTACCTGTCTAACTGTTTCCTAAATGATGGGATTGTCCCAGCCTCAATTACCTCCTCTGGCAGCTTGTTCCATACACCCACCACCCTTTGTGTGAAAAAGTTACCCCTCGGACACATGAAATCTCTTTCCCTTCACCTTGAACCTACGTTCTCTGGTCCTCGATTTCCCTACTCTGGGCAAAAGACTCTGTGCATCTACCCAATCTATTCCTCTCATGATTTTGTCTACCTCTATAAGATCACCCCTCATCCTCCTGTGCTCCATGGAATCAGGCACAGAAATCGCTATCAAAATATGGAGGGGACCGGGGGACAGGGGGGACACAATTTCTTGGCAGCCGAGCGCGCATGCGCACACGAGGCTTCGGAGGCTCAATCCAGCGCTAATTA